>NC_043703.1:57319060-57394362 GCF_006229205.1 Suricata suricatta | reverse complement strand
CTCTCTCTCTGCCCCTCCTTCACTGGTGCTCTGTCTTAAAAATAAATAAACTATACACACACACACACACACACACACACACACACACACATATATATATATATATATATATATATATATATATATACACAAACCCAAAATCAAGAGCTGAGAAATATACTCCATCTGTTGCTGGGAGAAAATGAAAGCAATATGGTAAAGGATGTGAATATAAAAAAGGGTAAAAAATTGGGGCCATCATGCCTTCTACCATGGGAGACAAGCACAGCCAGAGATGGAAAGAAGGCATTGGAATGGGAGAGACTGGACAAAATTCAGTGAACACTGGGAAAAGTGTGACAGACACTGAATTTGCAGAATAGATTCATGTTCTGGATCTACCAATGCCCAGCAGTGCAGCTTTGGGTCAGTCATTGGGTCTGAAACTCCATTTCATTCCCTGTGAAGAGGAAATGATCACCCATAAATCATGGTGTGAAAATTAAATGAGCTGATATAAAAAGTGCTTTGCCATGAAGTGCAAAACCATGTACAATGACACAGTAAGTTTCCAGGAGAGGTGGGAGGTTGTCACGGGACAGCAGGAACACAATGGCTACTTTCAAAGACGGGAGGGCAGTCATGTGGAAGGGGGTGAGACACAAAGAGGTCTGTGTTAAAGACCCAGGGCTAATGATGGAAACGGCGGGGATGGGAGAGTTATGTCATAAAAAATAACACTTTAGTAATGAGTAGAGTTCAAATGTGACTTCAGGAGGCGGTGATTTTTCATCACTGGGGTATAGGCATGTGGAAGCAGAGCCTCTTTAGAGGACAATGGAAGGGGGCGTGCAGCCCATTCATGGGTCATTGGATTGATCCGTGGTTCTCACCCAAGGCCAGTTCCCCACGACACACACCCCCAGTGGGCATTTGTTGTCCAAATTTCTAGACGATTCAAGTGGCATTTGGTGCAGGTGGGTCAGGGGTACTAAATCTCCCGACAATGCTCAAGATAGTCCTAAACAATGGGGAATGATCCCCTCAATATGCCATCAGTGCCCCTGTTGATAATCACTGGATGAGGTGATTTCTGAGTTCAAATCTTGGTTCTGGTCCAAATATATGCATGCCCCATTTTTAGCAAATATAACCTGGCAAGCCCCCCAACCTATTTTGCCACAATGCCTTACTGCTCTAGCTGAGAAAGTACTTGACTTCAGAAGAATTTTAGATATGGTTAAACAAGCACAGTCACGATGGCAAAAAAAAATTATAATCCCTTTCTATAGTTACATTATCCTCAAACTTTTCTAAAACAGTCATAAATACACATGCTTGTATAAAGGATTATGAAAAGATTGCCAGGTACATAAATCATTGATTATTCTAGCATGTAAAGAGAGCCAACCACCTTGCTTAGAGATGCCACGTTAACTATACAGTTACTGTGCTAGCTGAAATAAACACTATACATTTAATTTACTCTGGTTTTTCTTGTCACTTAGAACATGAAAGTCTCTTTGGAGATGTCTGTTTTCTTTTCAAAAAGAAAAAAAGTCTAAGCAGTTTGAACTAGAACCAGGGTTCACGCTTTCTCAATTTGGGGGCTTGGATCAAAGCAGTAGACTCAGTAATTATTTGCTTCTGCTGTTGATGGTGCTCCTGTAACTGAGGCATTTTTATTTATTTAAAAAAATTTTTTTAAGTTGATATTTTTGAGAGACAGAGAGAGCGAGAGACAGAGACAGAGCACAAGCAGGGGAGGGGCAGAGAGAGAGAGAGAGAGAGAATGCACTGATAGTGCACTGATAGTGCAGAGCCTGATGCGGGCCTTGACTCACAACCCTCAAGATCATGACCTGAGCCGAAACCAAGAATCAGACCCTTAACTGACTGAGCCACCCAGGCACCCCACTGAGGCATTTTTACAGGATGATCTGACCCTGCATTCTGTGTCACCCTCCTCTCTCCTCAGCCCATTCAGGACCTGTGTCACCTAAAGGCAGGGGGTGGTTGGCCAGGGGATGGCCAGAGGAGCATCTTACTCTTCTTGCAGGTGTCAAACCTTTACTGGGCCACTCGCACAGACTTTGTAAGAGGAGTTCCGGAATGAATAGTCGCAGAGGCCCTGATGGCATCTGATTCTGGCCAATGCCCACGGATCAGATAGGCAGGAAGAACTGAGGCTTGTCTGGCACGTTGGTGGCAACCTTAGCCGAGAAAGGTGGAGCCTCCCCGCCCTGTAACATCCTATAATAAATACCCACTAATCAGGGAATAGTTTGGGCATCATTATAGTAGTTTGAATGGTGACTTTCCTCAAGATGTTTAAATTTTTTTGTGGGTGAGAGAGAGCGAGCAAGCAAGGGAGGGGAAAAGGGAGAAGGAAAGAGATTCTTAGGAAGGATCCAGGACCAACATGGAGCTGGAGCTCACAAACCAGGACATCATGACCTGAGCCAAAATCAAGAGTCAGATGCTTAACCAACTGAGCCACCCAGGTGCCCCAACTTTTGCTTTTTTTTTTTTTTAAAGAAAACACTTCTTTTCACCTAATACCCCAACAAGCATATAAGTTCTCCATTACATGACACTAAAGTGTGTAATTTCAGCAGAAACAGTATTCTTGAATAAGGCTACTTCAGTGTCAGAATGAACAAGGTTTGGCAAAATTTGTCAACAGAAACACTTGTTTCTGAGAGTATAGTATTTGCATTTTTAACATCATTTTTCTCCTGTCCTTCTGGATGCTTTCCAAACTATCTCCTGGTTAAGCATGGAGTATTTTTCAAGAACCTAAACCAATACAACCTTCTGGATCCACCGAGGTCAGCTGATAGTCCCTGAGAAGCATGATACCGACTTCGGGGTGAAGTGGAGAACTAGACTCATGTGTGCCTGTTTGTCAGGAGACTAGTCTTCTCGGTGGACCTCTCTCCCACTGACCTCCAGCGATACTTACGTCTGTCTCCCCGCGGGCTATAAGTTCCATGAGGGTAGGCTGTGTCTCTGGGTTGGCTCACCAGACTGCCAGGCACACAGCAAGCTCTCAGAAATATCGATCAGTGGGTGGGTCATGGGGCGTTCAGATAAAGAGCCAAGAGAACTACCACTGCTTATCATCAGAGCCAGAGATTTGTGGTATGCTCCACAGGGGCCTCACTGCTCGTGGGCTTAGCGTTCTTGAGATTGAACAGCATCAGACACCATACTGCTTTTGCATCTTCTGGCTTAACTCTTGTTTCTTTTTTTGAAACTCTGGAAACGGGCACATCAGACCATACAAGGTACTTCACGCTGCTGAGACCCCAACCCCACCCCCACTCATTAGGAAGAGCCATGTTCTCTATAGGCAAACAGCCTCCTTCCTCCACCTCAGGCCCTGGGGGTACATCCCTGGCTGAACACCTTTAGGTGTGGGTGTCAGCACTGGGATAGACCACAGCTTCTCCTGGTTCAACGTGGTCTGGATTCCAATTTCTGAAAGTGGAAACTTGCAGAAACACAACTGCCTTAACATCTAGAGTGGCTGGGAGAGAGTTATTCCAGAAAAGTCCTGGCCCATGTCCTTCTGAAAGACCTGTGCTTTCCCTAACAAATCACTTTGTGCTACACTCACCAGTCTGGCTGATTCCTATGTATCAGTAATCTGAAAAACAAACAGAACCAAGCAAAGCTACAGGCTATAACCTTTTCCCCCCTAACTTAAAATTGGAGATGTGAGATTTCAAACTGCTTTTGACTTACTTGCTTTTTGACTTGATTCTGGAAAAGAATCAGTGGAATTTGTCATCTTCAAATTTGGGGACCCACGCACAGAGAAGGCCTTAGGTGTCGTGGTGATATACACGAAATGGCCCTTACATCTGATACAGTCAGGCATGCATCATAAATACACACTTACACTCACTTGATGGTTTATGTCAGTGGCTTTCCGCTGGGGGGTGACTTTGCCCCCTAACGAACATTTCTGGTTGCCTTCTGGATGAGAGGTTGCTACTGACATCTAGTGGGTGGAGGCCAGGGATGCAGATAAATGTCCTACAATGCAGAAGACAACCCCCACAGCAAAGGGTCATCTGGCTCAAAATGCCAACTGTGTCAAGGTTGAGGGAACCTTCATCTACGGTGACTTTCTGGTATGATAAAAATGAAAGACAAAAATCTAGCAAAGCTAGTAAACTGCTCTAAAATATCAACAAAAGGTTTTCTGGAACATCATTCAGTTAGGATTCTGAAAAACTCACAGCTTTAAAACTTGTGCTTGGAGGTAAAAGATTTACTGTCAACTCTGGAAAATAAACACTATGCATTCAGTCTGCTACTGGGCAAATTTCTGAACTCCTCAAAATACAGTTTTATTATTTTTGACAGTGAAAACTTAATTTCTTCTATTTTACAAAAGTGTCCAAAGCAAATTGCACTGTTTCCATTTGGAGTGGAGAGCATTTAGCATGCAGGTGCTCAGGGACTGAGTAAATGGTAGCAATACACCTACCTGTTGGCCTGAAGTAACAGATGCCTATGTTCCAGACTCAGTAAGTTATAAAGGTGGCCTGGGCTGTAACTGAGAATCCCTTCTTAGGGTGGCTGAGGTAGCCAGCCACGACCCATTAGGACACTCCTTTCACTGTGTCAGCAAAACGAGCCACAGCATGACTGGAAGATCAGTCTGCTAGGCTACGGAGAAGTCAGAACACCCACAAAGGTTCTGGCCCAGTAAGCCTCCCCAGCTAACCAGAACAGGGTCCCCCAGGTTACAGCCGCTAGCTGTCTTTTTCCAATAGGGAAGGTCTCACAGGCTAAGGAGAATGAAGAAATCTGACAAACGGTAATAGAGTAAATGAATAGATTGACTGTAAGTCTCTCTTAAAGAGGGCATAATTAGAGCAGTCTTGGCCATGGTCCTAAGGGGCTCCCTGCTTGTTCTCTGAAACAGGGCTGGTTTGGCAGAAAGCATGAATGTTCTTTCAAGAACCCAGTACGTGGGGCGCCTGGGTGGCTCAGTCGGTTAAGTGGCCAGCTTTGCTCAGGTCATGATCTCAGTTTGTGGGTTTTAGCCCCACGTTGGGCTCTGTGCTGACAGCTCAGAGCCTGGGACCTACTTTAGATTCTGTGTCTCCCTCTCTCTCTGCCCTTCTCCCACTTACGCTCTGCCTTTCTCTGTCAAAAATAAATAAAAGTTTTTTTTTAAGTTTAAAAAAAAAAAGAACCTAGCATGTGCCCTTGGAAGCAAATGTAGAAAAGATGCGTAAGGAAAGAAAAATTTTCCCTTCCCTTCTAGATTCTTTGGCTGCTCTAAAAATTAAATTGACATAAGACAACAGGAGAAAAAAAATTTTAATTCCATATATATGTGAGCCATAGAAATATGAGACTCAAAGATGTGACCAAGCAAAAACAGCCTTTACACCTTTTATAAAGCACAGAAACAATTATTTGTGAAGACCCATCGAAGGAGTTTGGGTTTGGGGTAGCAAATTAACAAAGAAGTAACAAAGTTGTTTCTATCGCTTCTCATCCTTGCATCTCTTATCCCCAGTGATGAGGATGTTTTTACCCACCAGGTGTCGAGAGGGTGCCCTTCACATGGGAGTTTATTTCCTGCTTTCAGGGGGACAAAGGAGTGTCCCTCTTGCAGTGGCTATTTCTCATATAATTTTAATTCAATATAATCCATATGCCAAAGTGGCATATTTTTTGGAGTGGCGTGTTTTGCTTCCCTTTAGTCTCACCTTTGAAACTGCAGAAAGCTTCATAATCAGAAGCTGAGTTGGTGGATTGTTTTACTATTTCACTGAATTAATCTCTTAGTCTTGAAAATAGCTTAGTTCAGTTAAATAGTTGTGTCTCATTTTAGGAGGTAGTAATATATATAACTGGGCTCCCACAGTCAGGCCTATAATGTGCGAGAAAACAAGTATTTGTTAAGGCATTTCTATGGAAACAAAAGAAAAACAAGGGTTAAGTATTAGAATAAATTATAAACCAGCTTCTAAGCCCAGGGGCAGCCAGTCAAGAAAATTTCTAGATGTCAGGGTCAAAGCATCTTTTGCAGTCTGAGTATCTCTGATCATTGTTTAGATAAACGTTCTGAGTGGCACATACAGCAGCAAGCATGAAGATTGTCTAAACACAAGTTATTGTGGCCATTTCTCTGACCTTTATATCAAGTCATTCACATTCAGTTTATAGGGCTTTGGGGGAAAGGGGTAGTTTTGTTCCTAGTGATTCCGAGTCAAAACTGGGAGAAAATTGGAAAGGTTAATTTGGAGAGCTATAGCCAAATATTGGAAGAAACTAGAATTCAGGATCCAGTGACTTTACAGGTGGAAAATAAAACCTCAAAACTAATGAACAGCACTAGAATCTGATATTTATGATTTTTTAAAAGTGTATTTGTTTACTTTGAGAGAAACAGAGATAGAGTGTGTGAGGCAGGGGCAGAGAGCAAGGGAGAGAGAGAATCTCAAGTAGGTCTGCACTGCCAGCACAGAGCCTGAGGCGGGGCCCAAATTCACGAAACTGTGAGATCGTGACTTGAGCCAAAACCAAGAGTGGGACACTTAACCATCTGAGCCACCCAGGCACCCCTCGAATCTGATGTTTATAAAGAGGTATTACTGAAACATAATTTTTCTATCAAAATAATCACAGGAAGACTCATTTGTTTGCAAATTAAATCTAGTTTCAATAAATTTGGCTTATATACACAAATGTAGCAAGAATAACAATTGATCGCATAGGCTTTTCTAAATCTGCTTTGCTGGATTTTTTCTTAAGGAATCTCAGATTGAACTCTTAAAAGCCTCTTGAAGCTAGGAAGCCAAGACAAGGACTTGCTATCAGACTTTGCCTGCAATACCTACAAATCTGGGTTAATTCCTCTCTTCTCAAGGTCCCAAAATATTCTGAGATTCCTGAGCCTGCCAGGAAGTGACCTTCCTTACTCACCTAGTAAGGCTGCTGGGAACCCTATAAGCAAGACCCCAGGCCAACTCTTCCAAGGGGCTCTGGTGTATATTGGCTCCATAAAGTCAGCCTTAGTTTCTTAAAGCTGTCTGGTCATATCTGAGTCTATGCAGATCTCTCAGACAGGACATTCCAGTCAAAGCCTCAGTAATATAACCAATGTTTCCACGTATGCTCCTTATAAGAACAGATCCGTATCGAGCTTACTCAAATAACTGTACTGCCATGAAAATAAGAATGCTCACTAACAGTTGTTAAATTCTGGAGGCGTGAAGTAGGGAAAAAAGTAATTGTTTCAATTCTGCTTCTGAAGGAATAATTTAACAAACTCCTATAAATCATAGATAATTTAAGAGAAAAGAGAAAAAGGTTTTCTTAAACCTGGAAAAACCAAACAGTAAAAATAACAACAACGAAAAAAACAGCAGTTTCAACCCCAAAAGTCATAAAAAATTATGATCATCCTCCTCAGTTCACTCACTCCCATATTCATTCAACCCCATAGAATTAATATTGGTTCTGTCTGAATCCAGTTTTCCTATAGTTCTGGAAATTCTTACCCAGTTCAGTTGGATGACCTTAAAGTTATCAGAAACTTGTATTCCGCAGTACTTGTTAGAGTCCATTCACGAATCTCCTTGAAGATGAAGCACTTTTGGAGGAAAACTTTTATAAAACATCAGAATAAAACAATAACTGTCTGCAAATGATAAAGACTTACAAATGGCCATGCTAAAGATCTGACAGAGTTCATTACAATGCAATTGGCAAGAAAATCTTATATCTGGGAAATACAACATTTTAAGATAATAACTAGAATTACAGTGATAACATTATCCTGGGACACCTTATTTCTAGGAATTTCACACAATTTCTGCAACACTTAAAACAGATACCTATATAGACATAACGTAAAGAAAGCCTGATATTTCTTATTTAACAGTGCTTCCCATGTAATTTAACATATCACATAAACCAATTCATTTAGCATCTCCCTTTTATAACAAGAGAAAATAAACCTTTTGAGATGTTCCATGGGCCCAACTTATTTTTCCAGGTCAAAAAACTGTATTGAAAAATTGATTTTGGGTGGGCGCCTGGGTGGCTCAGTCAGTTACGACTTCGACTCAGGTCATGATCTCACGGTTCGTGAGTTTGAGCCTCGCAGCGGGGTCTGTGCTGACAGCTCAGAGCCTGGAACCTGTTTCAGATTCTGTATCTCCCTCTCTCTCTCTTTGCCCCTCCCCAGCTCGTGCTCTCTCTCTGTCTCAAAAATAAATTTTAAAAATTAAGTAAAAAAAAGATTTTGGAAAGTTTGTAAATAATATCAAAAGGTTTGGACATGACTAAATAAGATCACAGATAGTACTTAATTATCTATTTAACCAAAGTGACAACAGATTTTAAAGACAAATACAGAAGATTACATGGTTTTAAATAAAATTTAGCTCTTAGTGTTAAGACTTGGTTAAGTAATCAAATATCTGATAAAGACAACATGAAGCACAGGAAATTATTTTAATAAAACATAACATCTTTGCTTTTCAGGCAGATTATGTAAAAGGTAAAGAAAACCATTCATAATATCTTATCAAGAGCAGACTAACAGTCCAAAAAAACTTTGCCCTTTCATCAAATGAAAGAAAATTACATAAGCAAGCTATTAAAACAAAAAAATCAAGCTTGTTATTTTTAAAAACCCTTATAACAAATCAATTTTTAGCCAATGTAACTACAAAACTAACTCCCTCCCTCCCTTCCTCCCTCCTTCTCTCCCTCCTTCCATCCTCTCTTCCCTTTCTCTTTTTTCTTTTCCTAACTTTCTATGTCCTTAGTTTGTCCTTTATCTTTCTCTTTTCCATTCTGAAATAACCAGCTTTAGGACAAAATTTACTTTCTTTTAACAAAACTGTATCTCCATACCGCATACCTTTTCTTAGCTAAAACCACATCCTGGTTTCCTTGCAATAGGTTTTTTTTTTTTCCCCCTAGTAGTTTTAATTATATATATTAGAAGCTTCCTATAGTTACATTCACAGGGTGGTTCTCAACCTCCAAAGTCATCAGGGGAGCTGTGAAAACACAGACTGCTAGGCCCCACACCCAGTTTCTGATTCAATAGGTCTCAGTGGGACCCTAATAATTTGCATTTCTAGCAAGTCCCCAGGTGGTGCTAAGGCAGCTTGTCCACGGACCCCACTCTGAGAATCATTTTCTCTTGCTTCCGTCTTCCACTAGGCCGTGAGCTTTATGAGATGACGGAGCATTTCTTACACATCTCATTTCCAGGGTCTAGCCAGTGTCCTGTACTCCCTCAGCCAATCAACTAAAACTTACTGAATGCCTATTAGGTGCCAGGCACAATGTAAGCACTGGATTCATCAGTTATAAACATGTATATATATTTATATATATAAATATATCAATCCATATATTCATATAGATACATATAAATTCATAGATATATATCCCTGACCTCACATAGCTTTCCTTTTGGTATTACAGAGTAAATTCTCAATAAATGTTAAAAACTGACCAGTTGTAAAGAAGGAAATATGGCATTATCATGAATATTTTAATAGTGCTTGGAAATATCAATTTTCTATTTCCTAAGCCTAGTTTTTCCCATTTTATGTTTCTCCCTTCTGATATCTCCCTCAACATCCATACATAAACCTAGCAGTATACCAGGTCTTATAAAATATCTGATTGATTTATAATGTATTAAATGTGGATGACCTATTAGTAAAAGAACAACAATTCTAATATGAATTTATCGAAGCAACTGGGAGGATGTAAGCAAATTTCAGTATTTTCATATTAATAAGTATTTTAAAATAGCTTCACTACTGGTTTTCAAATTAGCCTTAGTTATCTCTAAGGATATCTTTCCTCCCCTCTCTCAACACTGAAGGCATTTCTCAGCTGGCTGGTATGAGGACTTTGAACTCCCAGAGCACCGAAGTGGGCTGCTGTACAGACAGGGGCAACGGCCAACATCTGGATCACCCTGGGCAGGTTCTGAGAGACTGGGTTGGGAGGCTTCAGGAGGCCAAGCGGTGCTGTGGAAGGGAAGGCAGGACCGCAGAGGCAAACCTGATTCCTCCACCGGCCAAGGGCGGGCTCTGCGTGATGTCACCTGCAGGCCCGTGGACCACGGGCTATGGGCTCCCTCCCTAACTCTAGGAAAGTACAAAACATGTGTCTTCATCTGTGGACTAATTTCCTGAAAGTTCCTCAGCAAATAAAAGTGAGAGGTTTCACAAAGAGCAATTTGGAATGCAACTTAACTGACTGGCCATAATTTTACTTTCAAGATTCCTGGTATTCTTAAGGTTTGCAAATATTTTTTTAAAAACCTTCAATTGAAAGCCATGAGACACTCTGTTAATTGTATGGAGGGAAAAGTGGGCAGCATTTATAAATGGAATTCAAAAAAGGCTAGTTTCAATATTCCAGACTAAAATATTTCTTCACTGTTAACATCATAACCAAAGTTGGCAGTGTGAATGATTTCAAGAATCAGTGCTATCAAAGAGTAATTAATACTGCCTCAGAATAGTATTTTCTTCCTGCTGCTACTCCTTATCAGTGATATAACACTCCAGTCCAACAAATCATTGTGATTTCTACTATTGGAAGATTTTTTTTTAAATAAAGAATTTTGTTAGGAATATACTTTTATAATGGGCATCAGGTCTATCAACTTCATTTTTATGATTCAATCCTAATTAAATCCTGATTATTAAAAAGCTTTAGGTATAAGTGTGAACTTTTGGTGAGACATACACTGACTTAAAAATGACCAGGTCATCATTTACTTCCTCAGAGCAGTTTAATAATTATCACCTTCACAATCTGAAGGACTTAATATTTTTTAAAAGAAATTTTAAAAATTTTAGAACTCTCTGCTGAGACGTGACTGCAGTGAACCAGCCCTTTAAAAAAAAAAAAAAAACAATTGGCCAATATAAAGCTAAGACAACGAGAAATTAACCTCAACAGGTGATTAAATTGGGCTCATTAAATGATTGCTACCTCATTTAATGCAATAAAAGACCACACCACTATATTCTGGAAAACACACAAATCTAAAATAAAAACATTCTCATTAACATCATACATATGGTAATAATAAACTAGTGTCCTTAAATTTTTTCTTCAGCTATTCACAGAATCCATCCTTACTTTCTGAGTTAACAAGGCTAGAATTTTAAAAGTGCAACAAGAACTCCCGAGGCCTCATTCCAGTTCAGACAGGACTTCTTAGCGGTTTCCAAGACACAGCTTTTTGTGTTGGTGCTGTTCTTCACCGGGGGGCACGGGCCTCAACACACCGTCTAGTGGTCAAGAGGAACTTATATCAGGAAAGTTTCACTTCAAACACATGCCTATTTGTTAAAGTCATATAGGTTGTAAGACCAAAACAGTGCTTAAATTAAAAAGGAACATTCATTTTATTTTATCTTAAAATTCTCAACTGTTGAAGAACAGACTCCAGAAAACTCACTCTGGGAATACAGTATCTGCCCTACTGAAGAGTGGATTCACTCAACTCTGAAATCTGTGCTTTGAAAGGACAAATTTATGATATATAAATTCTACTTCAATAAAGCTGTATATATTTACATATATACATATATATACACATATATATATAACATGAATTTGCAGTTCAGTGAGCAGTCACAAAGTAAATGGACATGGGACCATCACCCAGGTAAAAAAATAAAACATTGCCAACAAAGCTGAGGCTTCCCTCTCGTCCCTTCCCATTGCAACCTCGTCTTCCAATCTCAGGACGGCTAATCGCAACATGTCTTCCTTTCCTTGGTGATTTATTAGGAATAATAAACCCTAGATACAAGCCCTTTATCGATGGTAAGTGGCAAATATCTCCTATTCTATGGCTTGCTTTTGTACTCTTTCAATGACATCTTTTGATGAATAGGTGTTCTTAATTTTAACACAGATAAATTAATTCATCTTTTTATGGTTAGTGCCAATTATGTCCTTTCCCTAACAAGAGGGAATTAATAAGGGGCCCCCTCAAACACTGTTATTGAATACACATTCTTTAATCAGATCCACATATATTTTTCTTTGCATTTTTTCTTTTTTTCCTGATTAATTTTTGTAAAAGATGCAGTGCATAGGTATTTCCCCCCAGATTGCAAATAAAAAATAAACTACTTGAATAAGTAAAGCTAATTCAGAACACAGAAAATCAAGCTTTGCACAGAAACTATAGAAAATGAATTCTTTTCATAAAGACCTTTATATTTCCTAATTTTTCACAGTAATCAAATCATTGTTATTATCAAACAATTTTTATTTAGTATAATAAACTTTCATTTACCTAGAATCCAAACAGATAACATACTAATATTTAAAGATAATATTGCATAGCAATAACTAATATTCAAAATTATGTGGTTAAGGAATTACAAGATCTCCCAAAGATGACATTACATTAAAAATATCTCTGTCAATGTGCAAGTAATAAAGCTTTGAAGACGAGTAAGTAATTCGTTTATGGTAGCTGAGATGACTTGGGATTATTCAAATAACCAGAGCATTTCCTTTCTCTGACCAATCTCTGCAAATGTGCCTTTACTCTAATTAAAAAGTATGCATCCTCTAATTTGGCCTTAGAGCCATCTGTATTAATTATACACACTTTTCCTTTCTAATTGTCCAACAAGCTTTTATTTTGTATAGAAGAGCATTGTTGTTTACCCTTTCATATAAATTTAATTTATATATTCAAATTTGTGCATGATTATTTGTATTAAACTGCAGATTCTATAGGGCTGATTATAAACCAGCACTTTCCATTGAACCTAGCATACGGTCGATAAACAAATATTTGTAAACAAATTAAATGGCAAAAATCTAACCTGCAAAAAGAATATGATCTATCTACAACCACAATTTCCAACACCTGATCATTAAAACTCACTTTGTATCCTTTCTTCTTAGCAACAAAGTTAAAAAAGAACTTTAAATACTTACTCTCTCTGCTTTCAGGCTCATTTTGTTCACCCACAGAAGTTCTTGATGGATTCAGCTGCCACTGTAAAAGGGTGCAAACCTTTTATTTATATGTTTAAGAAGGATTTAATAAACAGCATTTCAGCACCCTGTTGTCAATATCGAAACATTTTTTAAAAACTAAGAAAAAAAGAGTTAGCATGTTCATACCAACCAGGCCCTGTAATGACCCTAAATGACCCTGAATAATATGACTTCCGGGATCAGAGTCAATATTCTTAGGGAAGGAACTTTAAAGATCCTTTACCTCCATTTTAAAGGTAACGAAGTAGAAGACCAGGGAAGAGTAGTGACTTGCCCACTAGCTAAGGGCAACAGCAGAACTAGAACCTGAGTCTGCCCGTGCCCAGCACTACAGTTTCCACCACAGCACATTCCATCTCCAGGTCCTCCCGCATCTGTGACAGCTAGAGAAGGCTTAGATGTAAAGAGGGAAACTTATGACCAAGATAATCTTGTCTTTTAATATGTTATATCACACCATATATCATATCTCCTCTGATTACAGCTTTCCATCTCAACCATTCAGAAAGAAATAGGGAAGCCTGATGGTTCTCAGATAGCACCAAGACACCTGGAGCAGCTGAGAAGAAAAACAGTATAATCAGTACCTCATGGCACAGCCCTTCCCTTCTCACTTGGCTAGAAATCCGCATCAGCAGAATTACCAATGACTTGACCCAAAGGGCCTCATTAGGGCACTACCTCTAGAAAGACACAATTCAGTGTGCAGTGAGCTCATCAGACAAACTAGTTAATACCACGATTCTTGAGGGGGAATGATATACAAGACAAACATTTTTCCATGTGTAAAAAAGTCTTTGGAAAGGGAGGACATCTAGAACTGGCTGGTTGCCTATTGAAATGGGATGGCTGGGATCAGGACCAGGAAAGAGAGGGCTTATCAGGGGTGGGAAATTATATACAAACTTAGAAAAAAGGCATGTTTCAAAACATGTCAAACTACTAAAATTTATTAATTTTGGCAAAGTAAAAACTAATAACCCTGAATTTATATTTAAGGATAATCATAAAAAGACTATTTATAACTTTAAGAAACTTAGAAGCGATTTACGTGCCTCACAACAGGGGGATCATTAAATAAGTTATGTCTGCAAGTTGGACTATTGTATGACTATTAAACATTATTTTTGAAGAATTCTCAATGATGCAGAAAATACAGCAACATGTTAACAGTAGTATCTATGCGTTGTAACAGAATATCGACTCTTTTTTATATCCCTTTTTTATATCCTCTAAAATGAGCATATATTACTTTCATAATAAATAAATTTTAAAAGTAATATGACCTAATAGAGAAAAATGTACATGTATTAAATAGGAAAAAAAAGCTTCTGAATAAGTGGACATGGGTCTACACTGGTAAAGTCTATTCTTGAGAATACTGTTACTGAGACCCAGCCTAGTTTGCAATAATCAGAATCACCCACCTCAAGGTGTATGGTAACATCTCAAGGAGAAAAGCAAGTTTTTCAAACAAAATTAATTTCAATTTGCTTTCATCTTAAAAAATTGAATTTTTTGGACACTCCTATACTACTCTTGATAATCTAAAAATAAGTATAATCATTATTGACATTCAAATTTAGAATGAATACTAGTTCAAGTTAGTCTCCGGTATTTACAAAAAAGAAACCAAGGCATTTAGCTAACCAGGGAGTTTAAGTCATTTACGTAAGATTGCAAACCAGGCCAGATGAGGGAAAGGAGGAGGAGGAGGAGTTAGCCATCGCTGGAAGGGGCACAGAGAAGAACGTGTGCACTTGAGTGGGGTGCTCCTGTGGTCTCGGCCCATCGGTGCAAGGGGCCTCTGACCCTGTGTCTTCCCCGCCCCCTTCTGTTTCTCTTGCCCTATCTTACATTCTTCTGACCTCTTCTTCTCTTTACAGTGAGAAAGCTACTCAAATCCACCAGTAAGCAAAATATTTCAGAATTAACTTAATCTGTCACTGTCCTGATGAGCGAGGTCATTTCATCTTTATGAAGAGATTGTGAAAAAAACTATTTCCTCCCGCTCCTCAGGAGGAATGAAGAGACAGAAAACAAAAACACAGAACTGGAGATTTCTCTTTGACTAGCTGGATGTAAACTTTTGTTTACTTTTATAAAAGAGGCATCTTATTCATCTCTTCTTTCTTTTAGGGCCCTCCTTTTCTTTTAAAAATCATGATGAACTTTAAACAAAACTGGAAATAACCAAAAATAAATGACAAAGATAAAAAAGGTAAAAGGTTATAATACTTCATACATACACAGAACCTAAGCAATATGTTGTTATAGTTCTAAAATTTTTAGTATAAATATATAAGTATATGTATACATATAGTTGACTTTTATTATTTTTTAATGTTTTATTTATTTATTTTGAGAGAGACAGAGCAGGAAAGGGGCAGAGAGGGAAGGAGAAAGAGAATCCCAAGCAGGCTCCACACTACAAGCACAGAGTCTGATGTGGGGCTCGATTCCACAAACCATGAGATCATGACCTGAGCCAAAGCCAAGAGTCAGAGACTTAACCTACTGAGCCACCCAGGTGGCCTAATAGACAGACAGTTTAAAACATATCTTTTTGGTGCCTTATATGTTCCAGGCACTCTGGACTCAAACAGGAATGTAAATTTGAATTCTATAAATAGTTATATGCCTCTTATATCTACTGCAAATTCTTGTACATAACTGTTACATTAAATGCCAGAATTATCATTAAAAATCAATAAATGATTCTGAGGGGGGGTCTTTTTGCTATATTATAGAACTTTGGGACAGTTGGTAAACTTTGATAACAATCTGTGGATGAAATTATCAACGATAATTTCTGAGTTTTGTGACCTGTATCAAGGTTTTGTAGGAGAATTTACTGTTTGAGGAAATATATAATAAACTTTGAGAGTGACCTGGCTACCATTTTTTAAAATATTTATTTTTTTATTTTTGGGAGAGTATGAGCGGGGGGGCAGTGCAGAAAGAGAGGGACAGAGGATTCAAAGCAGGCTCTGTGCTGAGAGTCTTACAGCAGAGAGCCCAATGCAGGGCTCAAACTTACCAACTACGAGATCACGACCTGAGCCAAAGCTGGATGCTACACTGACTGAGCCACCCAGTTGCCCCAACAGTGATCTGGCTATCAGGTCAACAAGTTACTCTCAAATGTTTCTGGAAAAAAAAGTTGCTTGTAGTGGTTTTGTAACTTTTCTGTATGTTTGAGATTGTTTCTAAAAAGTTTTTTAGGGGCGCCTGGGTGGTTCAGTCATTTGAGTGTTGGACTTCAGGTCAGGTAATGATCTCATGGTTTGTGAGTTTGAGTCCCACATGGGGCTCTGCGCTGACAGCTCAGAGCCTATTTTGGATCTTCTGTCCCTCTCTCTCTCTCTCTGCACCTTCCCCTGCTTGCTCTTTTTCTCTCAAAAACAAATAACGCCCCCAAAAATTTTTTTAAAAGCCTAAATAGTAATAGTTAAAGTTCTATGTTTTCATGAACTATTTCAGTACTTTTTTTTGAAATATTAAATATTAAATCCCTTCTAACTTTTCTGACTTTTCCCATGAGAAATGTGCGTCATGAGTGCATGTGTGTGTGTATTTATGTGGGTCCCTGTCTTTTGGGTAATCTAAACTATTTTCATCTCTATTTACCACTCCAAACCAGAAGGGTTAGGCAAGAGGTGGGTGAGGGATTTTCTTTTGTTAGCCACCAGATGGCACTGAAGGGTCCACCAATTCAGGATCTGTAAGGTCAATAATGTGCAACTCGATACAGGCAACACAATGTCAATTCATAAGACAGAGACCCTAAGCTGAACATCTGTAATTAGATGGGTAGTTGCACATATAAGTAACCTCAGTGATAATAGTTTGTTGAAACTATTTAAAAGCATGAGAATCACTCACTAACTTGAAATATTCAGCAGGGTATGTAAACAATATAATAAAAAGTATACTTGAAAAAAATGTTATCTACTTACTGTAAATTTGCTAACACCCTCAAGTTCCCCAAATCTCATGTAAGAGATGTCTGCTTTCTTTTTTCCAACATCTACATCCCCTGCATAGATCTGTTTTATGCCTGCACCTTTAATTAAAGGTACACACTCATCACATGGGCACTTTGTGACAAAGATCATACTTCTTTCTTCTGGTTTTATTTCTTGACACCTACAAAAAATTTATAAATATTAGGAAGTCAGCTTCCACAAGGATAGTTATATTTTAGAGAAATCTTTAAATAATAAAACTGAGCTGCTTTTAAAACAGATTTACAACATTCTAAACAATAATAAACTTTATTCTTGCCAAATTAGTGAACATATGAAATATATAAACTCATAAAATGTTAATATACAATCTGAACATGACAATTATTATAATTAAAATTCATTTATTATTCTAAGCAATTGGTAAGATGTTCAGTATTAGATTACAAATAAAAGCAGAAAAAGACACTGAAAGAGACAGGGAGGGAGAGCAAGAACAATGCTTCCTATGATAAGTAAGAACTTCGTAACACCAGAACGAGGGGCGAGAACTAACATCCTCCTTGAGAGTTTACCATAAGTGGTTAGACATTAGCTCATCACGGTAGCCAGAAGATCTAACCCTTATCTAGTACGACTGCTTACTTAATAAATGTTTATTAAATTGATAAAGTCATTCATTGATAAATTAATATTAAAATTCTGCTTTGAGTTATATTCTCTCCCTGAGAAAGGATACTTTGTTTTAACAAGTGTTTAGCTTTGACAGATTCATACCTCCACACAAAGTAAGGAAGTAAACCCGTAATGAAGAGCACAAGGAAAAGAACAGAGCAACTGTTTGCTGAGGGAGTTTAGGACCAAGGAATGCTCTCATCTGAGGCTATGAGGGTTTCACTTCTCAGTCAGCTGTCTTACATGACCATCCATTCTCCAGATCCATCTCCCCAGTTAAAACTCATTCTGTTTGCCTAGACTAGGGCAACAGAATGTTATGCATCTAGTCTATTTAAATAATACACCTGTGACCTAAGTGATTGGTAGGGTGGCTCTGTCAATGCCTTTCCATTTCCCCACTTTCAAACTCAAAGTCCTCTCTTGTCCAGCTCCAACCTACTCCCATGTGCTCCATGGTCCAGCCCAGTTGGAACACTCGTGTTCCTAAACACAAGCATTTTCCTACTTCTAGACCACTGTTATGCCTATAAGCAAATAAGCAAGGATGGCTTCCCTTCAGGTAAGCCTCTCCAATTGCCCCAATCCCACCAGACCTTCAGAACCCAGCTCAAATGCCAGCCCCTCCTTAAAGCTTTCCCCTCTCGCTCCCCCTCCATCTTTAGCAGTCCCTGAATTTCCACAGGACTTTGTGTTGGCCTTTCCCAGAGAACAGATCACCTTAGCTCAAAAGCACTCTTCTATCCCCTGCCACATTCGAAGTTCTTCAAAGACAAAAGCCATGTCTCGCTCAGTTTTGACCCCCACTAAGATCACATTCCCTTAGTGGTAATGGCTGAGAAGTGTTTGTGGAAATGCTCTAAATGAACACCAGAAGGAGGTGGTGCCAGTTATAATCTCTAACCCAAAGTATGTTAAAGAAATTTGGTTCATAATAAAACCTGTATTAATAAGTATATCCGTTCTAGATTTAGAAAACAAAGGACATCTTACAACTGAGAAATGTGGAAGACCCTAAGGACAAATGCCAAGCAGTTTTATATTGGAGAGAGAAGGAAGACAAGAAAACATAGGTTCGTTCAGCAAATTTGAAGGTGTGGGGGTCTCTGGCAATGGCCTCAGGTCAGTCAGCCCTGACCAAGTATATCTGAAATTATACTTCTAAGAATATGTCTTAGAATTTAAAAAAGAAAAGGAAATAAATTATAGCTAAAAGAAAACTAATTTCAACTAACTCTTGCTTCATTTTAAAGAAAAGACATGCAAACGAATTTCATACCTAAACGTCAAGGCATTCTGTTCCGCATGTACAATGTATCTGAATTTCCTTATTTCTCTGTCTTTCTGTTTATCATCCATGTGTGGGAAGTCAGCATACTCGGACCCAACAGGAAAAGCGTTATAACCGCATCCTATGAAGTACATGGCACCGGTTCCATCCCAGCTCCTCTGTGAGAGCGAACAAACCAACGAAGTTGAGCTGTCAGCACAGAAGGCGCTGGCCGTGCGTTCTAAAGCCTGGCATCACACTTCATGTGACTAATTCCATTTTCTGTGACCCAGAAAATACAATCCTACACACTCCTACTGCAGCATGGTTTTGTCAAAAATAAATTTTAAGAAGGCTGATCATTTCTAATGTATCATCTCAAAGCAGTTCTTGGTGTTAGCTGTTAAGTAAATACCAGCTTGTTTAATTCAGAAACTGTTTCACTTGATTCAGACATCTCTCGTCAAAAAGGTAATAAGATCCTGGAAAACAGAAACCATGTTTTATTCCTCTTTTCTATGCCCTACAGTACACCTATTAGAGTGCTCCATATATAACAGGTGCTCCATAAATAATGGTTAATTTTGTATATGCTCTGTGCTCTTCTACCGGTTAGCAAGCCAGAAATGCTGAAAATACTTTGAACAATTTCAATTATGCTGTTGTGATATTGTTGGAAAATAAAAATGCACTCTCCTTTAATATTATATTATTATATGTGTATATAATATATGTGTAATATATTTAACAGAGCTTTTTACTTACGTGGCTTTTTTATTTCTCATGGTCAATGGCATATTAGGTATTATATGAATGCTTTATCAGTTACCAGAGTGAAATATTTCATAAAGTGTAAGTATTTATAATAATTTAGAATATGCTATAAATCACTAAATTTCAATATATTATAACTACTCATGTGATAATATCAACAGATTCATTACTATGGCAGCTTGATAAAAATCATTGTTATGATGAGCCAACAAACATTTACAAATAAAATGTATCTCACTAATAATAATAATAATAATAAACTTTTCTTGAGCATTTACTAAATATCAAACATCATGCCAAGTTTTATATGTATTATTTCATTTAGTCAATCCACATAACAATCTAGACAGTAGTACTATTACTTTTCCCATTTTATAGATAAGGAAGCTAAGGCCCAGAGAGATTAAACTTGTTCAGGGTTATAAATCCTAGTGACACATCCAGAATTCAAGCCCAGGTTGCTGGACCCCAAACCCACGTCTTTCCACTTGACCAGGCTACCTACTATAGATAACTTGACTGGAAACTTAAATTCTCTACAGAGCCCCCGAGAACCACATGTTAAGCCAAAAGGCTGCTGGGCATTCACGTCAACACAAATGAGAGTTCCAGCCACAGGCCAGGCACCGTGCTAGGTGCTGGGAATACAGCTGTAAGCAAGACAGGGACTTCCTCGCTCATAACATGGAGAGAAGAACCTGTGCACATAATTTCAGCCGTGAGGAGTGTCATAAATCAGATGCACTGAATGCCGTGGGAGCTTGTGGCACCTATTCCAGTGGGTGTTAACAGGTGGGGCAGAGATGGTAGAGCCAAGGCATCTTTTGAAGGTGGAATTCATAGCACTTGGTGATTGATTAAATGTGTGTAGTAACAGGGAATGGCATGGTGACCACTGATGAAGGAACAGGTTGGCAGGGAAGACACTGGATTATTGATTGGCTAGGCTGAAAGTGAGGGCCTCATGATACATCCCGGGAAATAGTCAAATTACTTGCTATAAAGTCTACTGAAGCAAGATCTAGGCTCCCTACTCAGCTTTCAGCTTTTCAAGCGTCTCTTGATTCCATGCCCTTCAAACCCAACCCCACAACTCCAAGCTTCATCATCTCCTTTTTCTTCACTCCCTATTCATGGTCCAGCCCAACTTCATTCTTCTTATAATGTATATCTGATCAAATTATCTTCCCACTTAAAATATTCTTGGATTGCACTGTCCAATACAGTAGCCATTAGCCACATGTGATTAGTCTGAATTCAGAGGCACTGTAAGTGTAAAATACAAGATTATGAAGACTTAATACTCTCCCCAGATACACAATATTTTATTAATAGCTTTTATATCAATTACAGGTTGAAATAATATCTCTGGACATATGAATAAATAAAATATATTCTAAAGTTAATTCACCTGTTTCTTTTTATTTATTTTTTTAAATGTGGCTCCTAGAGAATTTAAAATTATGTGTGTGACTTGCCTTTTATTTTTACTGGTTAGCCCTAGAGTATCCCACTGTGGAAAGGATAAAGTCCAAACTCTCTACATGGTATAAAAATTCTACATGGTCTAATTTTTTGCTACTCTACTATACATATAGAATGTACTCTACCATACAAACTATAGTACACACTGCACACCAAATCACTTGAATTTCCCCAAATTCTGTCTCACACCCTCAACCTTTGCAAGTTATCTTCCCAGTCACACTAATTTGCTCTGCATGATGCCTTCCTATGCATTCTTCAAGAAGAATAGCACCGTACCTCCTCCAAGAATATTTTACTCATTTCTCCAACCGGTGTAGAGATTCTGCCCCATGCTCTCCTAGTGTCATGTCATAATTACAGTTATATACCAAACCTTTTTTTGTTCCTCTATCTCCATTAATAGACTATTTAAGGTCACCAAGGGCAGAAAATGTGGTCTTTACATCCCCACTGTTCATTGTGGCACAGTGCCTACCCTGAGGGAGATGTTTAATAAATGTTTGCTAAATCAATTAATCTACCTAGACAATTGTTAAGAGAATGACCAAATATTTATAGAATTTAATAAATGTACCAAAAAGAGATATCAACCCCAATGGGTCAATAAAATGTAATGCACTTAAGACTGAACTAGGTTTAAACAAAATCAAGGTTAAATGTTGAAAGAATTATTTTCATGCTTACAGATTTTCCTTCTGCCCAAATGACTGCTCCAACTCCAGTTTTATGATCCTCTGAAAGATAAATATCATTTAACACAATAAGAATCAATGATTTGTGCATTTCAGAAATACATGTTTCCAAAAACAATACATATTATTGAAACATAATTCACAATTCATTAATTATAGAAATAAATACTTTCTAATTACTAAATAAATTTATTTAGTAAACGTTCACCTCTAAAGTAAATACTTTCAGGCATGGAATATGGGGACCAGGTACTAAATAGCCAACACAGTGTCACTACCAACCCATTCACACATGATCTATATGCTGAGCTCATTACAAGCAGTTCCCACAGTCAGAGCACCACAAAGCTTTAATCAGAACTGAGTGTAATTTTATAGATTCTCCAGCAACAAATCAGTTTCTAAAAGACTATTTCTAACAGATGATGAAATTGGCTTAAAAAGAATTTCCTGAACTAATGAATTTAATGTAACAATAATTCACAACAATCAAATCTGTCTTCTAGCATTTTTTATGCTCTAATCCTAGAAAATACATTTTATGGAAATATTGTAGCTAGGATATAAAGCTCAAACTTATAATACAAACAAAATCAAGTTTTTATGGGCTTTCATAGCTATATGAAAGTCCTTTCCCGGACCTTCAGACTTTACCTTAAGGGGAAAATAATTCCAACTTAGTGAATGATGCTCATTTCTAAATCAAGTGGCAGAAGTTATAAACATAAGGTTAAAATTTCCCTGCAGAACCAAAACCTCTACAACAAATAAAGCTCTATTCCTTAAAACCATGAATCTGAAACAGAAAGTTTTAAAAAACCAAAATAGAAATTCTGCATATCAAGAATTGACTTTTTCCTTCTATTAATACAAGGATAAATTTCCAATTTCTAAAGACAGTTATACAGTAATTATGAAAACGACAATCTTTATCAAAATCTTA
Organism: Suricata suricatta; assembly: GCF_006229205.1. Taxonomy (NCBI): domain Eukaryota; kingdom Metazoa; phylum Chordata; class Mammalia; order Carnivora; family Herpestidae; genus Suricata; species Suricata suricatta. The sequence goes on along the minus strand of NC_043703.1, from coordinate 57,371,520 downwards.
ATAAGGGAAAGGATTGATGTAATTAAGTAGGTACATTTACACAGAGACGTAATAATCATCTGTGAACTTACTCTAGGGCATTTTCATACCGGTAAGCATTAAATGAAACTGCAGTCTCATCCTACCACTTCCTAAAAGTTAATCCCTCCTTCCTCCAATGATAACTTTATTCTATCTAGGTATTAAAAACTAGTTTGCCTTTATATGTTAATTTTTAAAAATTATGGCACTTTAATGAAATTCCCCATCTTCTGTTTTTACAATTATATCACAAAGCACTTGTGTAATTTATTTTAAGCACTTTTTACCCATTATCTCATTTTTACCATAGAGGTAAAGCAGGTAAGATTTCCTTTTCTAGATGAGAAAATGGGCAAAGTAATCAAGTGACTAAAATGTAGCACACTACATGTAACCTTCTCCACCCTTTGATGTTAATGTCATAACAAAGATTTCCCTTTACTGAAAGCCCAACTAAGACAATGGTGAAAAGTTCCTGAATTCAGGAAATATATGGTCTGATGTGGGAGGGAGATAGGAAGAATGAGACTCATAAGCACCTATGTGCTGTGCTTGTGCTAGAATGGAAATGAACACCATGCTGGGAATGGAGGGTATGGGAAGGCTTATTCTAGAGTGGAGATTCATGGAAGGGATTTTTGATGTAAACAAAATTTTGTTCCTTCCAAGACATTCGGAATATAACATAAGGGTGGAAAAGAATATAATTATGGCTTGATGTTCATTTCTAAGGCAAGTGGCATAATAAACATAAGATAATATTTCCCTGAAAAACCAAAACCTTTAAGTAAAATTATCCTTAACACATGTATAAACCTGAACCAAAAAAAAAGAGAGACTGAAATATAAATTCTTCATATTAAGAGTCTATTTTTCCTACCATTGACATGAAGTATTTTTCACGTAATGTTTCTTTAGTCTCTGGAGCCACTTTTTCTATTTCAGTCTGGGGACAGACTAAACCTTGTCAGGAGGGGAAAAAATGTGATTTCCCTCAGTATGTGGCTCTACAGCCTAGCTAAGGTTAGTTAAACCAACAGAATATTCTTTTCTATGTCTTCTAAAGTCAAAATAAAATTTCATCCATGTTAGATGGAGTAGATTTCACACAGCTCCAAGGCTGGATGACAGATGAGGTAATTTCTCAAGAATCTTTTCTTCTCGGCAATTTTTACAGAAATTGCTCCCCATGATCTGCTCATTCACACGTTTTCTCTGCATACCTTTGAAGGAAAAGGTCAACTTATATTCACTGAGCCAAATTCCTGAGACTCCAATCACCAAAATCAGAGAACTTTTTCCCCATGATCCTACAACACAAGTGTGGTTATTTTAGCTCCTGATTCTGCAGTCATGTTAACATTCGCCCAGGTGTGGTCCACAACCACTTCATCAGAAATCACTGGATGTCTGCTAACAGGACTCCTGGCTCCCAGGGAAATCCCCTGAAGTGACCTTCCCGAAGGAGTCAGGCAGGGCTCTGGAACCCGCATTTTTCATGAGCATCCCCTCTGAGTCATAGGCAGGCTATGACAATAACCAAGTTGACAATAACCAAGTTATGATTTGAAACAGTTAACTTTCATGGCTACTCCAACCTAGTTTCACCATCAATGTTGTGGTTCACGAGGAAGGCATAATCCTCAGCTTTGGAAAACACTGTCTAAGGGAAAAGGGGACCCCAAAAAAGATTTAAATTTTTTTCTTAAACCAGGTAGACAAGATACAATGCCTTCCTCTTTTTTCCCCCTCTAGAGTCTAAATGAATTGTCACGTTTTTGCTACCTCTCAGTTTAATGACACCTCTGTGGATTTTATTTATTCATCATTTAAAACACAATTATTAAGCACCAGCTTCTCAATTACTTTTAAAACTCTGTTGTTAGAGGTTCTGAAGTTCATTTTACTTCTATTTTTAAATAAAATAGTTTAATGAAATGGTGTCTTCACCTATAGGGTGAAATAAAGTCAAAGCAAGCTAAACAGTGTGAAATTTAAAAGCCTGAGTTATTAGGATTCTCTATCATGGGGGGAATCTACCTTGCTGGACTGCCCTCAGTGTTAAATGAGATACATATATAAATTGCCCTGCTCTGACACTTCTAGCTGCTCAATCAATCGTTACTGTTGTACAGGTCCAGAATTCGTTATCTGAAATCCCTTTTATCAAGTTTTTCTTTTTTGACAGCTTGATGTACTTATTTCATGGCCACACCTGATCAAATATTTAGTGCAAATATTCATACATTCTACTCCACATGTATGTGCTTGATTATAATGCACTGTACCAGGCCCCCTGGAGTGCTGTGTCATATCATATACATGTTCCAGATTACCTCTCTAAAATCCTGAAAAATTCTGAACTCCTTTTCATCTGGCTTCAAGAATTTTAGATAAGGGATTGTGGACCATTTACGTCTGGATATTAAAAGATTTCCTTTATCCATTCAGCACACCATGCTTAGTGCTAAGGAAGAGGTGACCGTTCTTTTCCCTGGGAGAGCAGACAGTGGAGTGAAGTGCATTACAGAGAGCTGCATCCTATTCAAGATCTGGGTTCCAGGCAAAAAAGCCATCCACGATCAAAAAATTAACCTGGGAAAATCTTTTAAGTTACCCATCAAGTGAAGAAGCACAACTTTATGTATAGAACTCTGCACAGAAATAGTGGATACATTTATAGAGTATCTTATAAAGAATATAGATGCAAATATATACCTATACAACACTGCATCTTTACACACTGGAATCATAAAGGGTATGATGAAATGTTCTCCTATGAGAAGAGGTGCTAGATCAAGTAATAGAACAGTAGATTTTGATCTCCCAGTTTACGCTCACTCTGGAATCAACTGAATTCTAATTAGCAAAGAATTAGTGAATTATAGCTGTAACAGTGGCTCCTGTTTATGTCCCTTCAGAATCATTTAGAGAAAAATTCTTTGCAAAGCTGATTTTGGCAGAGACTAACGTGCAGTCCACGATACAACATAATTACATTAAATCAGACTTAATACACAGTTGTTTGGAGTCCTATAGATTATGCCTGTAGTAGAACCACATTCTTTAATAAGAGTTGAGTGATTATTAACCCTGCTGAAAGGCAGAATCCTTTGCAGAACTCTAAAAATTCATAAGCCTAGGCCACACCCTCAGGAACTCTGTTCAGTAGGTCTGGGTTGAAATTTGAGTATTTGTACTTTTAATAAAAGTTTTGATTCTGATATGCTGTCAGTTGAAAATCTCCATTCTACCGAAAGTATTTTGTGGTCTTTGTTTAGAATATACTGCAGACCAGTGGGACTTGTATGGACCTTTCTTTAAGATTTTCTTTCTTCTCCTTCTTCCTTGGGATAAGCTAAAAAAATTCTCCTTTCACCAAATCTTACTCTACTGTTCCTAGCTGTTATTTTTCCCCCTTTATTTCAAAGTTGCACTTAAAAAAAGTGATCAAGACTCCACTTTGAAAAATCTTATGTCTGGTAGCACGTGACAATGTTCTCTAATTGGAAATACAGATGCCACTTTCATCACAATAAAGAAAATTCCCGGGTAACAGTTTCCTTTTGCACATATACACTCATGCACAACTTAATAAAGTAAAAAGTGTTTGATTTCTCAACTTGCTGATGGAAGACATACCAGCAATGGGAAGAATTTGTCAATATTCCTTTACTTTACTTCTGTTATTTTGAATTCATTTTTTATTGTGAAGATTTTCAAAGTTTTTATTAAATACTAAATACATACAAAATATTGAAGAGTTAATTAAAAATGAATGATTTTTGGTTCTCTTCTTGTTTTTGTCCCATCTCTAGCGTAGGGCTCTATAAACAATGAGAATACGAAAGCAAGAAGCAGAAAGGGCCTACATAATCAGGGCCTCACTTATAAATGTAGCACTGAATATAAGACCACAAGGAATCCTAAAACTGCTGAGTTGTCTACTCAAGGGTCTCACTAACTTCTATAGATATAATGACCAGTAAAACTTCAGTATCAAGAGTAAATGAACTCTACCATGGATGAGATGAATACGATTTTACTTCTGAGACAAATACAACCCAATCAATCAGCCCCAATTTATGTACTAAGCATGTAACTCACCAGTTCGATACGCCAATAACCTGGCCTGAACCATGCAGTGCCTTGCAATTTCTTGTGGCAAACTTTCATTGTGAGTTTCATTAATCTGTTCGGTATTACCACAATAAAATCCGTAGTGCTTAAAGTTGGGCACACTGGAAGCTACTGTGGCCAAAAGTAGGATAAGGTCTTTCATGTTTTGCCTTAGATTGCTAAAGTATGGATTTTCACATAGGTTCTCCAAACCTATAGTCATCAGTATTTGCTTATGCATTTCTTCATTTGGAACCAAAAATAACATTTCAAATTCTTTTATTCTTTCTTGTTTACATTCAGAATAAAAGTCAACGTTAGCATCCGGCAGTGTTTTTGCAATTTTTTGAATAAAGTCACATTTGTAAGAGGTCTCCTCTACAAACTGCACCATATAGCACACCAAAGGCTGAAGTAAGACACACACGTGGGCCCGACTGTTTGACTTCAATCTTTCCACTGCTTTGGCATCTAACTTTGCATCTTCAGAACTAGAAACCTCAGTAAGCAAACTTATTTCTGGATCAGCAGGCCAGTATGAAATTCGGTTAACTCCAGCTGAAATACAAAATATGAAAGATAGTTATCAGACACATGATGAAATTAAGGGTTTTCTTGATAAATCCACCATATCATTGTGGTAGATCTAGAGGTCCCAATTTAATAAATGTCTATTATGAAGTCTATTATAATACAGAGGGTTGGCAAACTATACAAATCTGTCCCGTTGCCTGTTTTTCTATAGCTGGGAGGTTTAAGAATGGATTTTATAGTTTTCAATAATTGCAAAAAATCAAAAGAACAGTGTTTTGTGACACATGAAAATTTTATGAAATTCAAATTTCGGTGTCCATAATTAAAGTTTTATGGGAAAACAGACTCAACCATTCATTGACATAGTCTCTAGCTGCTTTTGCACTACACTGGAGTAGCTGACCATACGGTCTGCAAAGCGTAAAACACTGACCATCTAGTCTTTTATAGGAAGAGACAGCTGACCCCTAACAAAGCTCATGGAAGATATTTCAGTGGAATCACTGGCTTTGCTAAGTGTGGTGCCAAAGCCCAGTGTCAGGACTATATACCAGAGCCCTACAAGTAATCAAGTGCCTGCTTTTAGGAATATCATAGCCAACAACTGAGATTGTCTAGAGTTTGTATTTGAAATAAACAATTCATCCATATGTGAAAAAATGTACCTATACTCTGAATTCTTCCTCTGGGAAGCTACTCTAAGAAATAATTCTAAATAGAAACAGAAAATAATTCATGCATGCATATATTTAGTGGAGCACTATTTAAAACAGTAAAAATATGGAAAAAACATAAATGGTCAAAATAATGTGAGGGCAAGAGTGTGTGTGTGTAGGTGTGTGTGTTGGGGGGTTGGGGAAATAATATTAATTTTTTAAGTCCACAAAATTAAAAAGAAAACAATAAACTAGATTTTTCAATGTGACAGTAGGTTAGTAATCTTTAATATAGAGAGAAGATTTTTATTAGCAACATATACAAATTGACAAAAACAATAAGGCCTCAAGAGAGGCAAAATGATATGATCAATTTACAAAATAGAAAACAAAACTAGATTACAAACAGATGAAAAAAATATTTTGAATTAAAGATGAAACAATAAGATGCCTTATAAAGTGTACAGCGTTAAGCACCCAAAATGTTCATCAATTAATTAGTTGTTTATAAAGAGACCCCTTTGCTAATATCTCATACAATTTCAGCTAAAAGAGACTTTGTGCCCAGAAGTGAAGACAGATGGCCCATATGGTGTCCTACATTCAAAGTAACAGATGAACTAAAAAGCCTTAGTTCAACAAGGGCACATTTCTATCTACCCCCTGCTACTCCTGAGTCTTCCTATGGCTTGGGTTATAAATCAACTTTGAAGGCCTCAGAGCTAATATCAGAATGTTTCCTGTGGCTGCATTTCACCTTCCCTCTGTTGGAGTTCTTATAATCCATTTCCTACTCAGTAGTGATAGTCAATCTTCCATTGAAGCATCTGGTATCTTCTAGTGATCCTGATTTAACGAGAAGAGGGGATGACTAGTTTTTGAACAGATGTTCCTGTACCAGTGGCAAATGCTAAGAAGAGGTTTTCAGATTTTTTGGTCTCGGATGTCGTTACACTCTTAAAAATTAAGAACTCCAAAGAGCTTTGTTTATGTAGATTATACCTACTGATATTTTACTGTATTAGAAAATTCAAATTTCAAAAAATATTTATTAATTCATTAAAGGAATAGAGAACATACTATACATTAATAAAAGTAATAGTTTAATTTTTAAAAAAGTGTATTTTCCAAAACAGCAACAAAATGTAGTTGAGAAGAATGGCATTGTTTTAACTGTTTACAAATTTCTTTATTATTTAGCTTAACAGAAGACAGCTGGGTTCTCAAATCTGCTTCTGCTTTCAATCTGTTGTCATAGGTTGTTTTCACTGAAGTATATGAAAAGTATCCAGCCTCACAAAGATGTGTAGTTGAAAAAGGAATATTTTAACAGCCATTTGGGGTAATTGAATATTCTTCTTTGACACTACATAAAAATTTGACAAGGGATAGTTTCTTTATTATTTTTTAATTTTTTAAATGTTTTATTTATTTTTGATACAGAGAGAGACAGAGCATGAGAGGAGGGGCAGAAAGAGAAGGAGACACAGAACTGGAAGCAGGCTCCAGGCCCTGAGCTAGCTGTCAGCACAAAGCCTGATACGGGGCTTGAACCCATGAATGTGAGATCTGACCTGAGCCGGAGTCGGAGGCTCAACCGACTGAGCCACCCAGGCGCCCCAACAAGGGATAGTTTCTTAAAGGTTAGCTACAATGTAGAATCTGAAATACAGTAACAAACCTTTTGCATAGTTATATTAAAGTCCACTGGTTTATTGTGCACTTAGAATGGCACTTTCACTCATGCATGATTTTGTAGCATCATGCGTTGGTCATTTGGAAATACTGGTTTACTGATTTTACTATATTAAAAAAAGTCCTATTCATTATATTACCATCATTGATATCACATCAAAAGAGTCTTTAAGTGTTGGGAAGCTACATGTTGCTCATGAAAGTGGATATGAGTTTTTTCAAAATTTTAATTTTCACTTGAAGACTCAACTTTTTTTAAAAGTTTTATTTATTTATTTTGAGAGATTGTGTGCACACGAGTGGGGGAGGGGCAGAGAGAGAGGGAGAAAGAGTCCTAAGCAGGACTCAAACCCATGAACTGTGAGATCATGACCTCAGCCAAAATGAAGAGCTGGACGCTTTAACCGACTGAGTCACCCAGGCGCCTCTTGAAGACTCAACTTTTATTACTGGGAACAAATACCATCAGTTGTTTGGAGAGAATGCTCCCAAACAGCCAAGTCTAAAAAATTACAGTTTGTTAGTTCACAGTGTTCCATGAAAAAACGTGGAAAGTTCAGTTCATAACATAAGCATAAAGAGTTAGAAAAAGAGAGAAGTCATTTTAGGTTCCCAGCTATGCTCCTCAATCTATGCCTGACCAGCTCGAGTCACCCTGGCACACTTCTTGCAGAACTTCCTAGGAAGTGTCAGAATTACAAAGAAATGCAAAAGGATTTAAGGGGTGCCTGGGTAGCTCAACTAGCGGTTAAGCATCTGACTTCAGCTCAGGTCATGATCTCACCGTTAGTGAGTTTGAGCCTCAGACCCCGTAAGGGGCTCTGTGCTGACAGCTCACAGCCTGGAGCCTGCTTCAGATTCTGTGTCTCCACTCTCTCTCTCTCTCAAAAGTAAATAAACATTAAACAAATTTTTTTTTAATGCAAAAGGATTTAAGAGAACAAACGGAAAGCAAAAACTAACAATCTCTACCAGGACTGGAAATAGCCTAATCATTTCAGTCACAGTAATTCACTGGTAAAAACTCACAGTGCTGTTTCAAAAGTAAACAAGGCCCTTCATTCCTTACCAGAGATAAGGAGCCCAAGACCCCATCCAGTCGATACCAGCTCTCAGTGCTTGCCCGTGGCCCCTTATTTGCTGCAAATAAAGTTTGCTTTGTGTGACAATTCCTCCAGGAGCCGACTCATAAACTCCAGTTAGCTCAAGACACAATAACTCAAACAACTGAGCATATTAGTGGTTTTCCTTCAGGCAACCTTCATACTCAGGTTTGTAGCACAAGTGCTTTAGGTCCACCTCCTACTTTTTTCCACACTAAATACTTTAAAAATGTGTACTCAAGGGTGGGGATTTAACAAAATTAGTAATTTTTACTGTTTCATCAAGGACAGTCTTACATGAAACCCTCTTTTTTATTTAAGTTTATTTATTTATTTTGAGAGCGAGAGAGAGAACACAAGCAGGGAAGGGGCAGAGAGAGAATCCCAAGTAGGCTCCATGCTGTCAACACAGAGCCTGATACGGGTCTCTATCTTACCAACCATGAGATCATGACCGGAGCTGAAATTCAGTGGGACACTTAACGAATTTGAGTCACTGTGCCGCCCCATAAAAACTTCTTTTTTAACTCCAAGTTTGTGGCCATGAAGAGTACAAGGACTATATTGCCTTGATTCATACTATGGCAACAATTTTACTCATCATTGTTAGGGTATTATTAGTATAAATGTAGTATCACTATTAAAACAATTTGATCTGTGGACTATCAGGAATCCATAAACCACACTTTGAGAACCACCAAGCTTTAGAAATGTTTCCTTTGCAACTGACTTAATAGTAATTGCAACTAAAGTAACTTTGTTATAGCATGGGGTTAAACCATGACCCTTCTCAAGATAAAATATATAAGCCTAATATAACTGCAATTATATTTATATATGGGTCTAACATTAACATGAAAGCATTTCCATTGTAGGTCCTTCCTGATTTTCCACACTTCATTATTTGTTCTGCCAGGTTCAAATGTCTTAACTCAAAGATGTCAAGCGGTGGTGAGTTACTTGCACTCCCCTATTTTCTAATTCTTTCTTTCTAATTCTGATCTCTACTAGCTTTGAGGCTATTAAGAGTGCTTTCAGCATAGTCAGCTCAGCACAAAACACAACTATGCTCTATTCATTTTTCTCCCTTGACTTTAGAAGAGATCAGTCAACAAATGTTTTGCTCTTTTCACATTCTTTTCTTTCTCTATCAATGCCACCATCTCCACCCTATCTTATACCACTTTTAAAGGGGCCTAATGAGCTTTCAATCTCTTATCTTTCTCTGTTTCAATTCAATAAAAAAATTCAAAAGCAATAATAGTAATTTTAGTCATGGTACATCCTGCTCAAGAAGGTTCCGTGGCTCTATATTATCAATAATAGGGTTTATAGGTCAATTAACACAAGTGACCTAAGTAAAATGAATATCCAATCTGCACCAATAATTGGTAAAAAAAAAAAAAAAAAGAACAGAAAAAACATCCCTATCTCTCTATTCATAATGGCAGGGGAAAGACTCTAGAATCCAGTATCTGTGCTCTACCTGCTTGAACTATTTGCTGCAGGCCAGGAGGCTCTGGCCATATGACCATTTCTTCTGGAAGTGCCTCACTTGTATTTCAAGGGCATTGCCTTTACTATGGATCTGATCTTTACTCTTAAGACTTTCATGTAAATAAACATAGCTCTTCCTCAAAACAAGTGGAAGAACTCTGTTCTCTAAGACAAAGCCCAAAGGCCATTCCATGTTTTTCAAAGTTCTCCACTAAAGTCCCAACCTACCATTTTAATCTATCTGCCACTATTCTTTCCAATAATAATTCTCCATTTCAAACCACTGACGCCCAGAACCTTGCTTCTCACAAACTGATAACCTCACATGTACTGTCTCCCTGACCAGGAGTGTGTTCTTCCTCCTCTACATCTGACCCATCAAGAACCAGTTTAGGCCCCAGCCTTTCATAATATGCCAACCTGCATGGATCACTGTTTTGCTTCTGAGTTCATGTATTACTTAACAGCCTCTATCACTCATTTGGTATTTGATTATGTGTTACATTAAATTGTAATACAAATAACCCAAACAGCAACTTGAAGGAAAGGATTAATAAGTATATAAGCCTTTTTTTTCCTCCCTAGAAACTTTCCAAACCCTATCTTTTTGGGTTTTTAAGGAGGCCTCATTATAGAGGCACAGCTGATTAAATTATTGACACCAGTAACTGAACTCAAACTCCAGTCCCTCTCTCCTTTCCCAGAGGTCTGAGGAGTGAGGTTGAAATTTCCAACCTTCTGGTCACCCACTTAGCTGCCCTGGCAACCAGGCCCCCAGCAGTGGAATTTCCCAAAAGTTACTTCTCTAACAAACTCAGGTGTGGTTGAAAAGGGCTTGTCAGGAGTAACAAGACACCTCTATCACTCCGGAAATTCCAAGGCTTTTAGTTGCTCTGTGACAGGAATGGGATGAAAACCAAATATATAATTCATGTTCTCCGTTACAACATCACGCTGCCTATGTAAAAGATATATTTTTTAAATGGGAGAATGGTCTGAATACTTACCTGGCTACAAAATAAATCATAAGGGGCACCTGGGTGGCTCAGTTGGTTATTTCAGCTCAGGTCATGATCTCATGGTTCATGTTATTGAGCCATGCGTCGGGCTCCATGCTGAGCACAGAGCCTGCTTGGAGATTTTCTCTCTTCCTCTCTCTCAGCCCCTCCCCTGCTTGTGTGTGCTCTCTCTCAAAATAAATAAATAAAGTTTAAAAAAATGGAATCATAAGCATAATAAACTTCTGATGTAGCAGAGATAAATAGTTAAACGTTAACAATGTGTGCCTCTTCTTCTGAAGTACAGAATAGTCACTGGGAGATAGACGCTTGGCCAGGAACAATAGAGCCCACAGTGGATGTGAACAGAAAGGCCAGTCTTTGTAGGAGCAGGTATGCCTCCCTATGCTCTGTCTCCATCGGCCTCTGGATGGAGGGAACTCAAGGCTCTAGAAGACAACAGTGGCAATGTGACAGAGGATGCCTACGCTGGTGAACCAGCCGCATGGAGAAAAGCTGCTTGCTGTTCACCAGCACCTATGTTGGATTATTACCTGGGTGATAAAGGTGTAGCGTGTTAAGCCACTGAAATGTTGGTGTTTGTTACAGCAGCTAGCATTAGTCTACTAATACATGAAGAGTCATCTAAGCAGTCAGTGGCAGGGCTGAGACCAGAATCCATGTTTTCTGACACTGCTTACAGTGTATCAACTGGATTCTGTTATGTAGTTATAGTTCTCAATTATCTCAGGGGCGTGGAGGCAATTTATCTTGATTATTCTTAGATAAATACTATTACTCCCCAACCAAGCTTTTTATACACTTACCATTTACAATCATTTTCAAACAAGCAGAACATGGTTTTCTGGAAAAATAAAGATCACAGTTTTTCAGCCTTGACCCATGTTTTATAAGAGCAATTTTCCCAGCATGTAAATCTTCACTAGAACAATGGAGACCAACAATTTTCATGTTTTTCACCACCACAAGGCCAGTTCTCTTCACCTACATTAAGATACAAAATAATAATGTATTAGTTATAACATCTGTTAAAAAAGAGACAACAGGCCCCAAATGGAGTAATTTGTGCTAACCCCATGTCATCAGACTGAGGCTTAATACCTAACGGCAGTTTCATCCTCTTCCAGTAACATAACAACCAATCAGACTTGAATTTCATGGTCAGCTAGTGGGGAAATCCACCTGGTAGACTCCTGCAGTCCCCTGAAGGAAGGTGACCTTGGCTAAAATAATCCACTTTTTGCTAGTAGCTTCTTTTTCCTGCCCCTTCTGCTTGTAGAAGTCTTCCATTTTCATAGCTTTGTAGAGCTCTTCTCTACTTACTAGATGGGATGCTGCCCAATTCATGAGTCATTGAATAAAGCAATTAGATCTTTAAATTTACTGTTGAATTTTGTTTTTGTTTTTTAACAGATTTGGTGGCGCAATTGGATCCAAAGGAAAACTTCTGATGGCTTCGGGGACAATAAGAAACACAAATGTGATATCCGTGACCCCTTTGAACTCTTTGTCATTCTTGCCATTTCTAAGGGCCACGCACTAAGTTTCTCTTGGTTCTGAGCTCTGCTTTCTTTGCACCTAATCTGATTGACTTTTCAGTCAAAAATTCCCCATTTGCCTGGAAATCCCAGCCCTTGATTTAGCTCCCAGATTCCACATTGGGAACTCCTGGTAGGTTCGATCTATAGCTTCCCAGTGTGTGGAATCCCGGGCTATGGTCCCCATTTGTTGAGATTTGGTAGTGGTACGCACCAGGCCTTCTCCTGGGCAGGTTGGGGAACATCTTTTCGTTATTGCTAGTGTGTTAAGGTGAACATGTCTGTCTTAATTTTTGTAGATAAAGTCTATTGCTAATTGGAATCCTGGAGACCAAAAGCTGTAAAATTGGTGGACACGGATTGAACACTTAAAACGTATTTGTTTACCACCTAACTCTAAGACTCCTGTATTAGGATAAGATGGTTGATACATTGACGCTAGGTCACCCACCAACCTCAGAAAATTTTGGTACAACTATGTACAGTGTAAAACACCACACAATCCCCAACTCAGCAGCATGTCCTTTTTAGGTATTAATCTACCTCTGAGAAACCCACTTACCTTAAGAGGAAAAAGAGAGAGAGGTCCTTAAATTCCAGAGCATACCACTTCTAGCACACTTTAATTTTTTTATTTTTTATTTATTTTTATTTTTTTATGTTTTTTTATTTATTTTTGAGAGACAGAGACAGATGAACAGGGGATGGTCAGAGACAGAGGGATATGCACTTTAATTTTTTTATTTTTTATTTATTTTTATATTTTTATGTTTTTTTATTTATTTTTGAGAGACAGAGACAGTATGAACAGGGGAGGGTCAGAGAGAGAGGGATATGCAGAATCGGAAGCAGGCTCCAGGCTCTGAGCTAGCTGTCAGCACAGAGCCCGACATGGGGCTCAAACCCACAAACTGTGAGATCATGACCTGAGCTGAAGCCGGACACCCAACCGCGTGAGCCACCCAGGTGCCCCACACTTTCTTATTTTAAGTCTAAAGATTATAATCCTGGAAGCTATAAATATCTACAAAATGACAAAATCTTACTAAGCTTATTTCGTGTCCTTAAGAAGCTGGCTTGGTAACCATCAGGTTGAGGGCCCCAAAATATGGCCAGACAGACATGTGGGCTGCATCTCTTTACCACTATCTATGGCATGACAGAAAATATGGGTTAAACTCCATTTTTGGGTACGGTGCTACCAAACTGCTATAAGCCTTCAGGTAAATTACAACCTAGAACTCAATGGACATTGAGGAATGGTTGAACCAGTTAGGATCATTCTAAAAGCAAGAGTTCCCAAATCAAACGGAATGGTTTGTACTTGTTTTAAGTTGCATGCAGAAACCTCCAAAAGGCTTCAAAATTCCAAAATATCTTCATTGAAAGATTTGTTGCAAAAGGCTCATGAAAATTAAAAACACAAGAGGTACATAAAATAAGACTATAAGACTGAGTTAACTCCTGCTGCTACCCTCTATCCTCCTTTATTTAAGTACTCATTTTAGTAATTCTCTGAGTCATCTTTCCACTCTGAGAAGACTGCAAGACCATAATCAAAAGCCCAACAAGTTGGTGGCCTTACACACACCCTTGTCTCTACCCTTAAAGGAGGGTTGACAGGATTCTGAGGGAGTGTCAGGTAAATGCTACCTATTCCCTTAAATAGCCAAGGGAAACTGAAGTTAAAAATTAATGGAAAACCTTGCCAAATTTTGAAAGATACCAGAGCTATGTCCTACTTTTCACTCCAGGGGGTGCCTGCAGATGTGTCCTAAGAAAGATGAAGCTGCTTCAGTGTGAGAACGCTTACCAGGGTCTGTTCTCCTGGATCTCTATCCACAGTAACCAGTAGAGAGAAAAAAAAAAAAAGATCTTTTGTACTCTATTTGGGGATGCCCCTGGAGTCCAAGGAGTTATTTAAAACTGCCAGGAATATTTACTGAATGTCTCAGCTAAAAACTGACAAGGTATTTACAAGGATTTTTTAAAGTAGCTGGTCCTGTGATCAGAAGTTGGCCAGATTAAACGCTGGTATTCAAGGCTTGTTAGGAGCTTTTCTTAGGTATTCTCCCCTAAGCTAATAGAAAAACTGAATACAGAGGAAAAGAAAAAAAAACTGCCCAAGCTTTTGTGGAAGGGTTTACTAAAACATTACAAAGAAAAACAACTCAAAATCCAGAACATAGAAATCTTTTGAATTCCACCTGTGTTGGAAATATTTTCACTGATATAAAAAGCATATTGAAAATAATGTGGTTGGATGGGTGGACCAACCTATGAATTTAAGTTACAATCCAATTCCTTGAGAAATTAAAAGCAACTGTTCTTATCTTACAGATCTTTGCAAAACCAGAAATGCAGCCCTAGAAACAATTCAAAGGCCACCCACCCTTTTTATCAATCCCCCAAACTCCCACATTTATCTCAAAAGCTTGTAAGTAGTTTTGGAGGAACTTATGTTCTTTCCCTAGGCCTTTGAGATGTACATGTTTTGGGGAGCCTGGGTGGCTCAGTTGGTCGAGCATCCGTCTTCAGCTCAGGTCATGATCTCACGGTTCGTGGCCCGCGTCGGGCTCTGTGCTGACAGCTAGCTCAGAGCCTGGAGCCTGTTTCAGATTCTGTACCTCCCTTTCTCTCTGACCTTCCCTGCTCACGTTCTCTCTGTCTCTCAAAAATAAATAAAAAACATTTAAAAAATTAAAAAAAAAAAAGAGATGTACATGTTTTACTGGGTCTTCCCCAAGAACTCTGATCAAAACCATCCCCAGTTCCTAAGATTGAAGAAAAAAGTGGGGGTGGGGGGAGACTTTTTATAAATACAAACTGCTACAGAAGGTCCCTTGTCCAAAATCTAGTTTACAATTTTCATAAAATTGCTTGTCAAGGACAAATAAAAATTTTCAATGTCTTCTCCACAAATATTCCAGAAAAAGATTTAGCCATCTGAGTAGGTAAATTTAACTCACTCCAACTGTTCTTTTATAAGCTAGTGAGTTTTGCATTATCATACCTGTCTCATGGCTACAATCTTAAAATGAAAGCTATAAGGTCCCTGTATCAGTCTATATGTTTACGTGTATCTAAGTATATGTACTGTAGATGTGTGGTATTTTCTACCTCTGGATAGTATTGCCAAAATTAATTTCTAAAAGAGCTTTATTTAATTGGCTTAAAGAAAATGAAGCATTTATATGGATTATTCATAAAATTCTCCAAAATATAATCAAAACTAACCCGAATGCTTTTCAGGTTCACATGATCTGGAAAAACATTCAGTGTTAATTTCAGTGTTATTTGAGTAACACTGTTACCATGTTATCTGTTACAAAATCTGTCAGGTGGAGAAATAACTTGGAATGATGAAATTTTCATAAGCAACTTAAATATAATTGTTCAAAATAAGTGAACTAAAAAAGATATAAGTGAGATAAAAGTTTTTGAGCAAACTTTTTAAATAGTTTCCCCAAATCTTTCTGGTAACCTGAAACCTTGATAGTTATTGAATATCTAGATTATTTCCAAATAACATAAAACACTGAAACATTAATTACTGGACATAGGTTTGTCTACTTTTTAGTTTCCTTCTATAGAGGGACTAAAAATTTGGGGGAGTTATTAGTAAACATGTTTTGTGGCACACTGAAAAATTTATGATGAGAAGGCCTATGTTTTTAGAAATTATAAAAAGGATTTATAAATTTGCCAAGCCACAGAATGTTAATCTAAAAGATAGCTCACAGTTGTTTACTTCTTTATTTTTATTAGAAATTAAGGTCTTGAAGGGTTAAAAATTCTAATATATTTAATTAAAGCTACTAGAAATAATAAAAGAAATTCCATGTGCAAAGGAAAGTAGGATGTGTGTTTTCAGTAAAAGAAGCTTTGAGGAATGGAGATGCATTTTTTGTTGAGGGAAAAGCAAGTAATTTTGTCCTAAAGTGAGACTGGTTATTTTAGAATGGGAAAGAGGAAAGACAAAATCTGAAGGGATACCAAAAAGATTACAGAAGATTTGTGGAAAAGGAGTCTTTGGAAAGGAATATTGTGTGTGATCAAGCTGGCTAAGATTAGAACAAATTTAATGAAGGTTTTTTTTTTTTCATTTAAAAATTTCTTTTAAGTAGGCTTCACGCCTAGCATGGGGCCCAACCACGGGCTTGAACTCATGACCCTGAGCTCAAGATCTGAGCTGAGATCAAAAGTTGGACACTCAACCCATTGAACCACCCAGGTGCCCCAAGATTTTTTTTTTTAAATGAATGTATTTTAATATCAAAAGTAAGCTGGTACAAAACTAAAATTTGGTTTTCTCTTTGTTAAAAGGATAAAGTTTTCTTGGACTATTCATCTCTTGAAAAAAGACTATAGAAAGTTTTTCTTTATCTTTTATATAATCTGCCCATAAAACAAAGATTTTGTCTCTTATCAAAATAATCTCCTGTGTTTCATGCTGTCTTTATCAGGTCTTTGATTACTTAAAAAAAGTTGATTCTTTGCTATTAAAAGAACTAATTTTTGTTTTACAACTATGTAACTTTCTGTATTTACCTTCAAAGTCTTTAATTATCACTATGGTTAAAGTAGGTAACTAAGTGTTGTTTCACAGCGACTTATGATCCTATTTGATTAAGTGTTTTAAAGCCTTTTGATATTTGTGACAAACTCCCTCCTAAAATAAAATAAAATAAAAATAAAAAATAAAACTCTAAATGAAGTCTTTTTGACCTGGAATTAACTCTGGGATTTTTCAGAAAGTCCCTGGAAAATCACAAAAGAATTGTTCTTTCTCCTTATTAAAAAGAGAGAGAGAGAGAGAGAGAGAGAGAGAGATGTTGAACTAACGAGTTCTAATTAGGCTTATCGATATGCTATTCATGAGAAGTACTGTCAAATGAGAAGTAACAATAAGCCTTTTTAATGTACTTGTGCAGGTACTGTTACAAGTGTTCCTGAAACTATAAAATTTCTGGCATCTGATATGTCCTGGTATAATATTATCAGTCATAGTTCCAGTTATTATCTTAAAATGCTGAAGGTCACAGAAATAACCAAATTTCTTTGTAATAATACTGTAATGAGCTCTCATCAGATCATTAGCAACTGAGTATTTTTAAGTCTTTTGTCATTTACATTATTGTTTTACTCAGATGCTTTTGTAAAGTGTTCCTGGAAAAGCTTCATCTTCAAGGAGATGCATGGAAAGGACTCTGACAAGTACAGGTTTCTGACAGCTTTAAGATCATAAAAGTGAACTGGGTAGGGGTGTCTAGGTGTTCAGTCAGCTAAGCATCCGACCTCAGCTCAGGTCATAATCTCATGGTTTGTGGGTTCAAGCCCTGTATGGGGCTCTGTGCTGACAGCTCAGAGCCTGGGGCCTGCTTCGGATTCTGTGTCACCCTCTCTCTCTGCCAGTCCACTGTCTCTCAAAAATAAATGTCAAAAAAAAATTTTTTAAGTATTAAAAAAAAACTGAACTGGGTAAACATTTCTAGAACTAATGGGAAAACTGGAATCTAGCAGAACAGCAATTAATACATAGTACTGAACGAACTGACAAGCAAAATTATAATTTTTTATGACTTTCTGTTTAAAGCATTGCTGCTTCTACTTTTCCAAATTTAAGGAAACCTTTCAAGTTATGTATGACTTAAAGCAATTTGATAAAGTATACCATCATATACAAAGATGAAACATTTACTTTTTCCCCTTATCTGACCCCTCCAGAATTTGGAAACTTGAGTATTCTTTCCGTGGCAATTTAGTCAGTTATTTGCTTAAGTTCAATGAGAATTTGGTCTCCTTATAACACAATTGGAAAGATCAGAGAGTACAGACTGAGTATAGACTCAGATATGACCACTTTAAGGAACTACTTGGAAAGACCAGCCTGGCACCTTGCTTACAGAGTTCCCAGCTGTCTTAACAGGTAAGTAAGGAAGGTTACCTCTTGGCAGGACTGGGAACCTCAGAATATTTGGGGGGACCCTGAGGAAAGAGAAATCTACCCACACTATAGATACTATACATAAAATCTGATGGCAAATCCTTGGCTTAGCTCCCTGGCCTCAGAGGCTTTTAAGAGATCAATAAGAGATTCCTTATGAAAAGTTCCTGCAAAGCCATATGAAAAAAGAGCTTATACGGCCAATCACTACTCTTGCTGTGCTTATGTAAATTATAAGGTCATGTTTGATGAAAACAAATTAGTTTTACTGTAATTATCTTTTAAAAAATGGGAGTAATGGTAGAAAGAAAATGTTTGCACCTTTGTCTATATTAGATTCTAATCCTTTAGTCTTTGAGGTTTTGTTATATACCTTTAAACTGGACTAGATCCTGATTTCTAGTTACCTCAAATATCTGGCTATGACTCTCCAAAATAACATTTCCTATTTTCTCCCATGCTTCTGATTTGGAATTACTAAGAACACAGACTACCCTTGAATCTCCTTAGAAGAGACTATACAAGGTCCTCCTCACTATACCGATGGCAACCAAACATCAGGGACTTGAACCCTGCGTACATATCTCACAGCTGAAGAAGGCTGTGCCTGACATATGGTCCTGTGGAAAGCTGAAGACTCAAAATCAAATTCACTGGGAAGAGAAGGAGCCAACCTTGAGGTATACTGCCTTCTCCCAAGATGTCAGATCCCAAACATTTTTAATTCCTCCTTCCCTGTCTGATCATCCTTTTACCTAATTCTTACAACATGAAGGTCTTTATGACTCTTTTGTCCATGTTGTGACTTGCTTTGGGCTTGAAAGATAATGATACCTCAGGCCATTACAAAGGGGTTAGTCCAACTTCCAAATGACTGCGGACTTGCCTTGATTGCTACCTGTATGCTCTAATACCCTTAAATTTTATTGGCCTCCATGGCTGTTACCTTTCAAGCTCTGAGCCACAGACTCAAACAGGAATTACCAGGAAGTACATGTGATTTAAAATCAGCCCCTTTTGGCAGATCCACTTCCCTGGTTAGGAGTGAGTACAAATGAGGCTATGGTAAGGAACCTCTCCTTAACTCTTTAAAGTATTACAGAATCTGCTGCTAAAAAATAGCAACCCAAAAAGATCCTTAGACCTTCTGACTAAAGTCATTCTTAGAAATAGAATGGCCCTAAATTATCTTTTGGCTGAACAAGGAGGTATCTGTGCTGCAAACAACACTACTTACAGCACTTAAATTAACACTTCTGAGGAAGTTGAAACTCAGCGACATAAAACCACTGAACAAGCCACTTGGCTTAATAAAGTGTCTCCTTCCAGGGCACCTGGGTGGTTCAGTCAGTTAAGTGTTGTTCGACTCTTGATTTTGGCTCAGGTTATGATCTCATGGTTTGTGAATCTTGAGCTCTGCATCAGGTTCTGCGCTGAGAGCATGGTGCCTGCTTGGGATTCTCTCTTCTCTCTGTCTCTTATCTACTCTCTCTTTCTCTCTCTCTTTCAAAATAAATAAATAAACATGAAAACAATTTTTTTTAATTAAAAAAGAAAAGAAAGTGTCTCCTTCAATATTTCTTTAACCTATTTAGTTTAGATTGACTTTGGTGCTGGGGACCACAGCTCCAAACACTCTCCAGATTTTGGGGATGACTCTGCTTATAATCATAGTAGTCTATATGGCACACTGTATTCTCTCAAATATAGCTTTAAATGTGTGTTCACAGCCACTAACCACCAAACAAATCATCTCCCTAAGACTGGAACACCAGAAAAGGAATGAAGACAATAACTGACTTTAAAAATGTGCATCCAAAGTCATGATATATGAACAAAAGATTCAGCAAAAAAACCCACCAAAAAAACCCCAAAAAACTAGAACTCATGATATGTGAATACCACACAAAGGACCAGCAAAAACTGCAAGAATTTCAGAGCAATAGCTAGTAAGTTATGATTGCATCTCTCAGGTAGAGTCTGAACACGAGACAACAGGCCCTAAACGGAGTCACTTGTGCTAACCCTACATCATCAGACTGTGACTTAATGCCTAACCTAACTAAATTTTTTGCCAGTCAGACTGGAATTTCCTGGTCAGCTAGTGAGGAAATCCACCTGGTAGACTCCTTTAGTCCCCCAAGAGAAGGTGACCTTGGCTAAAACAATCCACTTTTTGCTAGTAACTTCCTTTTCCCACCCCTCTGCCTGTGTAAGTCTCCCATTTTTACAGCTTTCCAGAGCTCCTCCCTATTACATAAGATGTTTCCCGATTCATGAATCATTGAATAAAACAACTAGACCTTTAAATTTACACAGCTGAGGGGCACCTGGGTGGCTCAGTTGGTTGAGCGTCCAACTTCGGCTCAGGTCATGATCTCATGGTTTGTGAGTTCGAGCCCCGCGTCGGGCTCTGTGCTGACAGCTAGCTCAGAGCCTGGAGCCTGCTTCAGATTCTGTACTTTCCTCTGTCTCTGACCCTCCTCTGCTCTCACTGTCTCTATCTCTCAAAAACAAAAATTAAAAACAAATTTACACAGCTGAATTTTGTTTTTTAACATATCTAATGATCATGTCATATATTATATTTGATTTATTAAAAAAATGAAAGTTTTGTTTAGTTCTTTATCTAGACACAGTTTGAAGAAAAGCACATTTCGCAGTAGGTCCAAAAACTTTTCTGAATGTTGGTTTTATACCAGAAACTTTCTAAATCTAGGCTTTCTCAACCAAACATGAAGGACTTAATTATCATTAATTTGTTCTACTGAAAAATAAACACACTTTAACCTAGTAAAGGGCAAGAGCCAAGTCAATTTGACTTGCTTCTTACACCACCTAGTCTATAACTACTTAGTACTAAGCTTCTATGTGGTAATAAGGAAAAATTTTAAAAACCATGTGATTTTATACATGGATAAGTGAAGCCTGCAGCAATTATGTGACTTTCTAAAAATCCACAGGTGGTAAAAGGCAGAACTAAAACAGAGGTCATCTTAACTTTTTAAAATATTTTAAATATTGACTAAATACAGAGAATTCTCAACTTCTTTCTAAAAACTGGCTCTACCAATTTTTAGCATTATAGCAGTCTAGACTAATGTGGTTAGGTTCCACATCCTACAAATATATAGCTTATTTACAATTTAAAAAAAAGGTTTCAAATGTACAGTCAAGCTCAAAAGGAAAAAAGACTCACCCTCAGGTGTTAAAAACAAAGAGAGAATTCAAAGCCAGAGCCAGAGCCTTAAGTCTGGGATACCTCAGCAGTATCCTACCCACAGGCAGGGAACTGGGCTGACTCTGCTTTTAAGCCCTGGAGGCTGGAAACAGCTGAGATTCTAAAGAGGTGGTAAATTACACCTAAAGTGTCCCAATTTACACAGATACTAATCCAAAAAGCTGGTGTAACAATGACAATATCAGATGCAATAGACATCAGTTTAATGTAAGGCACAAAATAGTCTATGCCATTTTCACAGGAAAGGTCTCTGAGGTATAGAATGTAAATCCAAACAGATTGCTACAACATGAGGGAAATTTGGGCTGAGAATAGGGTACTCATTATTCTCTACTTCCTTTCAAAAGGATTTTACTCTATAGTTATCCCCAAGAGGACACATTTTAAGTTACTTTAAATATCAAAAGAAAGCTATGTTAACTAAAACAGTCAAGGTTCAGGTTCAGCTATAAGTATAAACGTCTGCAACTATGGAGAATGATGCCTGTGAAATGCCTAAACTATGAAATGCCTAAAAAGGAAAGAATAGAGAGTTTTAGAGAATTATCTTTCTGGGCTAAACAACCATTTCCTAAACTATAAGGACATTTAAAAGGAATACAAAAATCCTTCCTTTACAAAATATATTTTCAAAAATATATCTAAAACATGAAAGATCTATACTGGCTTTTAAAATAAGCTTTAAATTATCTTGAATTTATAAGCCTTTTCCCCTTTCTATCCCAAAATTTCTTGAGTTTTATGTTCCCCAAATACAAAATGTATGTTAGTATCTACTTCTGAACACTTTTAGTGAGTTTTTCTTTTTAAGTTATAACTTTGGAAAAGAACTGATAAGGCCTTATCAGAAGATCTCAGCATACTAGAGCTCATTTTATTAAACTGAGCCAACTGTGACAAATGGAAATGGGTGCAATTAAGTGATTTTAGATTTATATTTTCTTAGTTAAGAAGACAGAAATAAAGCAAGAAACCCTGACCAAAAAAGACTTTAATACTAATAAGTTGGAAGCATGCTCATCAATTTATTATTAGAACAATCTTTTAGGCTAGAGTCGAGTCCTTTTCACCTCAGAAAATCTTTTATTTTTCATTTTGTTTCTAGCTATGGCTAGAAATATCAAGTTTGAGACAAAGGTTCTTCCATCCCGAACTTAAAACAAAGCAAATAAAAGTCTAAATTGCATTCTGTTTTGCACTTTCACTTACTGCAACTCCCAGAGGACTAAGTCTTTATAAAAGTGAATCACCATTCTGGATCTGAACTGCTTCGCTTCACTTCACTAACGTCTTGGCAAGTCATCTACGTAATTTTAGTCACAGAGTTTTGACATTAAAACATAAATAAGAGGGGCGCCTGGCTGGCTCAGTTGGTTAAGTGTCTGACTTCAGCTCAGGTCATGATCTCATGAGTTCAAGTCCCCCATTGGGCTCTCTGTTCTCAGCACAGAGCCCACTTGGGATCCTCTGTCTCCCTCTCTTTCTGCCCCTCCCCTGTGAGCTCTCTCTCTCTCAAAAAAAAAAATTGTTTTTTAAAAACCCGGTAAGCAAAAGAGGAAAGCCTGTTTTGGTAAACAATCTAGTATATTAAATGGTGAGTCACTTTTTTATTTTTTTGCCTTTACCTTTCTTATAATTAAAAGCATCTAAATTTTCAAAGACAAATTTCTATATTCTTATTGGACAGGAAGAGTCATGTCTAAAATGGACAGTCACTTTAGAGAGTTATTCTCAGAACTAATCAGGAAATATCCAGGAATGTACATCAGAATCATCAAGGTAACTTTTTCCAAAATATACATCTTTTATCTCTTCTAGACATCCAATAAGTCAGACTCTCTCTGGAAAATTCAGAAGATTAAAATAACAACGAAGCACTATGCAATATTACAAAAAACAAAGGTCATCTTACCAGGTCTGGCCTTTGATTTTACCCTCCTTAGGAGCTAGTAAACTAGCCTGCTGCTGTTTCATGGATGCCGGCAGAAGGCATGAAAACTCCTGGGTCATTTGCAGGGCAGCAAGCAGTATGAGCACTGTGTTGTGTTCCCTTGCCCACAAGTCCCACAGGGGTCATGTAGACGGGCCCTGATGGATTTCTGGACAGGAAGTGGGTTGTGTTATGGGAAAGGAACACCAAGCCTGGGATTCTGTTGTTTTTATCACAGTCAGCAAGCAAATCTCCTCTCTGCCCAGAGGGAGACATCACCTCAACCCTCAAGGTTCCTTGCTGCAAACACACTCTGAGAAATGGCCTAGGTCAACAGCAATTAGGGTCTTGCGTTCTGTAAGGGGCCTTGTATTCTTTCAACCAGCAAGATGTGTTAGAGTACAAGAGAACCAGCTTAAGAGTGTTTCTCAATACACTTATATAAACTAATACGGAAATGTATGAAGAGTTAAATGTGAAGATTAAAATAAAAAAGCAAAATGTAGGAGCATATTACAGAAAATCTGGGCTTGTTTTGTTCTGTTATTTACAGGAGAGACATGTACATCTTGTAAATGCAGAGAAAACTTTTAGAAGGGTATATAAGAACCTGCCTTGGAAGTAGGAATGGGAAACCTAGGTATAAGAGAAACTCTATTCTATTTTATACCAGTCTTTTGCTCTGTCTTTTTAACAAATCATAAAAATTCACCTGTTTTTTGTCAGTAGATATTCTGGTCATCGCCTCATTATCTCCTAAGGGTCCATGCTTTCCCTCTTCCTTTTCCTAATTAAAAGCAGATTAAGGAGGTGGGGGGAAGATTAGTACACAAAACACAGAATTAACTCAGTATTTCCTATTTGAAGGCTGGTTTTCTTGGCTTTGGCTCATTCATTTTTTTCTTGATGAAAGTCTGCATTGACTTCACAAATTGTTCAGGTTTAAGTTCAAACTACTTAATCTAGTAAATAAGGCCTTTACAATCAGGTCCCTCCATACTTTCCTAAAATATAGAAGGATTGAAAGTTGTGGTCAGAAAATAAAATTTGGTAGTTTAAGATTTCAGAGGGGTGCCTGGGTGGCTCAGTTGGTTGAGCATCTGACTTTGGCTCAGGTCATGATCTCACAGTCCGTGGGTTTGAGCCCCCTGTTGGACTCTGTGCTGGCAGCTCAGAGCCTGGAGCCTGCTTCGTATTCTGTGTCTCCCCTTCTCTCTCAGCCAAAGTCAGATGCTCAACCAACTGAGCCACCCAGGCGCCCCTCTGAAATCTTAAACAGTGAGGCCCATTTCAGGATTCTGACTTTCAGAACTATAAGATAACTATGTGTGTTAAGCCACCAACTTTGTTGTAATTTGTTATAGAAGCAATAGGACACCAACATAGGGATGTCCACAAGTCTCTTATATAAGCAAAACTTGAAGTAGAGGTTTTGAGCCAGGGACCAAACTCTTTCATATATTAATTCAACAAATATTTATTGAATCCTTGCTCTGTGCTAGCCACAGACCTGGCTGGTCAGGATGTAGCGCTTACAGAGCTTATGACACAGGAAAGTGACCATGAAGTAACAGAGTGAAACAGCAGAATTCTGTGAGCCCTGAAATAGGCAGAATATGTAATAAATTAGAGAAAGTTTTAAAGTGGGAATGGCAAACTTGGTGAATGCTGACCTCTTAAGTCTTAAAAAACAAATGCTGGATGCTAGAAAAGGAATAACCTCTAAGAAGCTTACAAGAAAATCACATCCTGGGAATAAGGTTTCTATTCCAGCAAAACAGGAAGTGGAGAAGGTGATGATGTTGCTAGTGAAATGGTGGGGGTATGGATGGCAGCAGTGGTGATGGTGATTACATGAACGATAATAAGAACAGGACCGAACACTGAGTATTTCCCAAGTAGTAAGCTCTAAACTATCTCTTACAATCCTCACTACTGTAAAAGTTGCTCCTATAGTTCTCAATTTACAAATGAGAAAATTGTGGCTGATTGAGATTACGTAATTCAACCAAGGTCACACAGCTAATAAATGGAAAAGCCAGGATCTGAGCCTCAAATCCACTGTCTTAACCATGAGGCTACCTGCTACTGTTCTGGAAAAGTACAGTGAGTACAAAATGGGAAGAGTGGAAGACGAGGATAATATATGATGTGTAGAGGAAAATGAGGCAATAATGCAGTTACTCTAATTCTTATACTAAAGTAACATTCAGGAAATTTAGATATGTTTAACTTAACTAAAATGACAAACTATGAACCAAAAGGAGACATTATAATTTTAAAATGACAGCCATCTCCATAGTGCTGATTTTTAGTCTAAAACTTTTTATTAAATGTGCTTTTCCTAAGACATCTCATAAACAGTTTCTCTTCCACTCATGTATCTTAAAAATTATTAGGTTTTAATGCATAAAATGTAAAAATGTATACTATGCTGAATAATCCTCAAGGATCACCCGTATAGTATAAATATTTGGCAACACAGAAAATCTCAACTATCAGTCATATTTAGAAGTGGTTGTAAATTAGGGCACCTGGGTGGCTCAGTTGGTTAACTGGCTGACTTCGGCTCAGGTCATGATCTCTGCTGGCAGCTCAGAGCCTGGAGCCTGCTTTGGATTCTGTGTCTCCCCCTCTCTCTGCCTCTCCCCTACACGTGCTTGGCCTCTCTCACAAAAAATTAAATAAACATTAAAAAATTTAAAAAAAAGAAGTGGTTGTTAGTTAAAATATACTGAAGCTGGTAAACGACAATCTAAATGTCCAGTAGTGAGGGACATGGTACATCAATACAATGAATTGTTATGCAAACATTAAAATGATAATAGCAAACATATATGGCACATGGTGTGTGCCAGGCACTATCTAAGAGCTTTACAAATACTAATTCATCCACTTTTCATAAAAGCCCCACATGGTATGTACCAGCGACATTCCACTTTACAGATGAGGATGCTGAGAGAGGTAAAGTAACTTACTCAAGAGTACACAACTAGTAAGAAGTGGAGCTCAGATCCGAACCCAGCTAGGCTAACTATAAAACCACTGGCTACTCTTAAACTATTAGACTAAGTTGCTGCTTCATTGTTTATAATAGTATTGCAACATAAGCATTTTCCTATAGTAAGTGAAAAAGGCTGGATACAGAATGAAGTGATCGCAAATAACTTAGAGAGAGAGAGAGAGAGACGACTGAAAAACAGCATAAAAAAGTCAGTAGTCTCTAGATAGTGGAATTATGAAAAAGGTTTTTTCATCAGTATCTTTTATAAATAACAAACATATATTACTTTGGTAACACAAAAATATTTTAAGACAAAAGGTTGGTAAAGTGTCAAAGGCAGTATTTCCAATATAATTACATGTCAAATTGCATTAGAGTTTCTGTGACTTACTTTGTTTAGGAAAAGCAGAATAAAGAACTTAAGTGAAACAAACATACAATTTTTGCTTAAAACATTGTTCTTCTGTTAATAGGAAAAAATCTTACTCAATCCTATGAACACCATGTGCAATTAATACTGAATTTATTTAATTTATTGTGCATCCTGTTGAAAAAGAAGTTAATTTCAGCAAAGGATTTATTCATGATTTGTGTATTTGTATGTGTGTATGTGCCTGTGTGTAAATGAATTAAAATGAGATCAAATCTTCATAATACAGTGTCTTTAAAATTAGTACTCAATTTCTAACAAGCCCAGCTTCAAAAATGTGCTTTTAAAAAGTCTTAAATCTCTAAACACTTGCTTCTGATCTGTCTCTTCAAGACAAATCTTATCTACAAAAAACAAAAACAAGCCAAATAACCCCAGACAGCTTGAAAATCTTCTACTTTCATAAGATAATATTAAGCTATTAAGAGGTAGAAAGAATAAAGGACTTCCAAGTCATGAAGGAAATGAAGAGCTTGCTCAAAGCCATTAATAACATGTGGAGCCAGGGTGGGGGTCGAGGGAGTGATTAAGAAACAGGGAGTAAAAATGTGTAACAGTTTTTATAATGTTTTCCTATTTATAGGAAAGGCCATGAAAGGACATGTAGGAACCTTCTAGGAAACATTTCACATAGGAATTGGAGGAGAAAACTACTCCAAGAGATAGCATCTTATCAGGAAGAGTAAATTCCCTGTATATGTACAGACTTTAAACCCTTCACAAAAATCAACTCACAATGGATCATAGACCCAAATGTAAAACATAAAACTATAAAACTCCAATAAATAACAGGAGAAAACCTAGATGACATTGGGTAGGGTGATGACATTTTAAATACACAAAGGCACAACCCATGAAAGAAATCAGTGATAAACTGGACTTTATGAAAAGGCAAAACTTCTCTGTGAAAGATACTGTCAAGAGAATGAGAGGACAAGTCACAGACTGGGAGAAAGACAGTTCTGATGTAAGACAGTTATCCAAAATGTACAAAGAACTCTTAAAACTTAACAATAAGAAAACAACCAGAATAAAATATGGGCCAAAAACCTTAACAGACACTTCACCAAAGAAGATATACAGACAACAAATAAGCATATGAAAAAATGCTCCACCTCATATGTCATGAGAGAAATGCAAAATAAAACAAGATACGACTACCTGCTTATTAGAATGCCCTAAATCCTGACGACAGACACCACCAAGTACTGGAGAGGATGTGAAGCAACAGGAACTCTCACTGACTGCTGGTGGTGGGAATGCAAACTGGTACAGCTACCCTGGAAGAGTTTGGTAGTTTCTGACAAAATTAAATATACTCCTTATCATACAATCCAGCAATCATGCTCCTTGGGATTTACCCAGAGGAATTGAAAACTTATGTCCACACAAAAATTTGCATACAGGTATTTACAGCTGCTTCACTCAGAATTGCAATAACTTGGAAGCAACCAATTCTTCTGCAGGTGAATGGGTAAAGTGTGGTATATCCAGACAATGAGCCTTACTCAGCAGTAAAAAGGAGATAATCAAGCCATGAAAGGACATGTAGGAACCTTAAATGCATATTGCTAAGTGAGAGAAAAGGCTACATATTAATGTATGATTCCAACTATATGATGTTCTCGGAAAGGGAAACTTACAGAGACTCTTAAAAAAATCAGTGGGTGCCAGGGGTGGGGGGTGGAGGAAAGATAAATAGGTGAAGCACAGATAATTTTTAGGGAAATGAAAATATTCTGTATGATACCATAATGACGGATACAGGCATTATACATTTGTCCAAACTCACAGAATGTACATCACCAAGATGGAACTACGAGGTAAACTGTAGACTTTGGGTGATCAGGATGTGCGAATGTAGTAGGTTCATCAATTATAGCAAATGTACCACTCTAGAGAGGATGTGGTTAATGGTGGAGGCTAATCACGTGGGATGGGTGGCAGGGAATATACAGGAAATTGGTGTACTTTCCCGGAAACTTCGCTGTGAACCTGTAAGTGCTTTAAGAAAATAAAGTCCTAATTATCAAAAAGTTAATTCTTTAATTCCCTGTTAAAATTCTTCAATGTAGTCCCTACTTATAAAATCTAAATTCTCTTGAAAGGTGTACAATACTTATTATCTGATTCCTGTATACCTTTCCAAGTTCATCTTTACTCTCTTCCCTCCACCTAACTTCACCTTCCCCCATGAGGACCACAAGTTCTCTCTGCTCCAGATGTTTCCATATGGGGTCCCCTGGCTTGGCAAATACCTACTCATTCTGTAGGTTGCAGTGCAAATGTATCCTCCCCTGTGCATCCTTCCCACACTCCCTATGTAGCGCCTGGCCTGCAGTCTTCGGTCAAGATAGCATCTCTGCTTATACTTGGTACTTGACTCTATCATCTAATTGCATCTTACTTATTTAAATGCTTAATTTTAGTTTCCATTAAAAAATAAGAACCAAATCTTTTCTATCTCCAGTGGCAAGCATACAGCCTTATCCACCATAATGAAGACACCAAAAAGAAAAAGAGAATGGTTATGAATGACCTCCTAAGAGTACTGTGGGAATTTGAGGATTTACAAAAAGTCATTTTGTGGAATATGTGAAGCAACCTTTCAGCAAGGTGTAAACTTCCATAAGTATATGCAGAATACAAGTACAATTTTGCAAGAGAAGAAAAGGCACAAATCCCGTGCTTAAAAATGATGGAAAGAAAGTACAAAAATATTAAGTGATGTTGTCAGAATAGTAAGAAGCATGGGGTAATTTTTCCCCTTTCCTCTTTTTTCAAAAAAATGTCTTAAATGCATAAATAACCTGATACTACTTTCCATATATGACCTTGGCCTCCTAAAACACTGAGAACCTACCATCATGCTTGGAGTGCCAACCACGGAGGAAAACACTGAGACAGTAGCACCCTGCTACCCAAGGGCTGGAGAAAGTAAAGTTGTAGAATGTACATACTTCAAAACCATTGGCTTTTATGATTATTCTTTCTATACATTCCTAATCTGTTTTGATCACCTCTTTTTTGATCCAAAAAAGAGACTTATTAAAGAACACGAAACCAAGTAGCATTCATAGATCACCTTACAAAAGGAGATGCTAAACGGTATGAATAAGACATGGAAAAATAAAGTAAAATGAAAGGTGATTTCAACCTTCAAGTACTTTACAGTTTGGTGGGAGAAGAAGAAAACTTACTCACATGAAATATCAACTGTAGACAACTGAGTGATAAATTACATAATCGAGTTGTTTAAACCACTAATACCTGATAAACATGGCATAGTCTGAGATGGTAACAATTCTATTTTTAGATTAGAAAGATGAGCTATTACAGCCCTGAGTTACAAATATCACACTAAACCACAAAAGTATTTTGCAAATTTTTAAGATTTTTGAGTTTGCTTTAAAGTGTGCCATAAACTGGAAGAATCAAATTTTAGACCATTGCTTTTCTAAGTGAGAAAAACTATGGAAACAAAATATACCTGAGATTTTTGTCTTTGGGCTGTATTTACTGCTGGGAAGAGCTCCATCCAGAGACTGAGCAGAGTGAAAAGGTTGACTTTAGAAAGTCTTGGTATTTGACCTACAAAACAGAGGGCACACACTTTAAATTTTACTAATGATGAAAACGCGAACTAACACTCAAGGACATTTGGGTGCTAACGCCTTAACTCAGTTGCTTTAGTAGGAGGCAGGGATAAAGGATAAGTGGACTAGAGAATCGAAGGGCAAAAGACTGGCTACAATCTCACTTTCGAAGGGCAAGACACTTGTACAACCTCACTTTCGGCTACCTCCTCGGCACTTTTCAAAGTTGGGCCCTTTCTCCAGCCCTCACATGTCAAGGGAAAAAATGGTACAGCTGATACATGTAACTATGGGAACAATCCAAATGAAGTTATGAGAAGTCCTTGCATCTGATATCATCGTGAAACAAGCTTTTCTTTAAATTGGGGTGTTGCAAAAAGGGCAGTTGCGGTGACCTTTGTTGGCAAGGCACTGAAATACAGGAAAGCGTCGCGTGTGGTTAATGTGGAAATCAAATCAAAAGCACGGAATTTTCAGGCTCAATACCCGAGATCCCAGCTCTAGGTCCTGAGCGTAAAGGAAAAGGAAAAGGGGGTGGTGGGAGGCTGTGAGTGCGACTTCAAAAGCATGTGCTGCCGGGTCAGGGGCTCCCGGTGACCGAAGCAAGAACGCGCCTAGGGAGGGAACGTCCCGGGGCAGAAGCTCGGGCGAAGGGGGGCAAGCAGGGAAAGCGGAGCTCCTCGGAGACAGAGGCTCAGGGCAGAGCGAAAGGTTGGGGTGGCAGCGGCAGGGTCCGGGGCACTCACCAGTCATGCTGCCAGTCTGGGTGCTGACTGACCGCCCGGCCACCGCGCTCTCCAGATTTTGCATCTGCCCTGCTTCTTTCATCCCAAGCCTAACGGCCTCTGCTGCCCAGAATACCTCTCGCTATCCGGCATGATCTTGGCCCCAGCGGCTCCACCTCTAGCCTCCTCCCAGCAACTTTACGGCTAGCGCCAACTCGGCGCAGCTAGCTGACGTCAGAGCTTGGCCGCCACTTCCGGGCGCCTTGTCTGTTGTGTTATCTAGGCGCGCACACGGTGGTGCGAGGCTCCCGCTCTAGGAGGTGCCGGATAGTTCTGAAGTACTGTGTGATGAATCATTTGAGGCCTGAATTTAGCTCTCTTCGCTGGTCTTGCTGAAGGTCAACCGAGGATGTTTTGGCCTGGGAGTTCTAGCGTGTACACTAATAGAGTCATGAGGCCTGCGCAGACTTGAGAGTTTTGGTGAGAGAGTGAAGGGGAGTTGAAATGGGAAGCTGCCCCATCGGTCACCGTTGAGATCTTAGACAAGGGAGACATTGGGGGTGGGGGCGCGGAGCTGAGCGGTCCAGGTGGTTGTTACCATCAGTTATTGGCCAGTCCTTAGGAACTCGGTGCCAGGGACTACCATTGGGACGTTCTGCTTCTCATCAAACATAAGATCTCAGGAGGTGCAACTGTGATTATGAGAAAGATGTGGGGGAAGCGGGGGGGATAAGAGGAAGGAGGAAGTGGCTCCTGAAAAATATGAGAAGTACCTGACATTGTAGATTTGTGCCCAGTGGATTTTGATTACTTCATAAAGCATAAGTCAAGATGAAGCTCCTCCCTTTATTCCCAGTGACTCAGAGCCCAGTTTCCATAACCAGCCCCTTCTGTTATACAACTTGAAATACTGACAAGCCATACATAAAAACTGCGTTTTGAAACCAAAAGCTGAATGTTATTAAAATACATTAATTTGTAAAGTGGGAATCTTCAGTTGATGATGGGTATGGCTATGGTTCCTTAATTTTCACTATTGTATAGTTTTTCATTGTAGCTATATACCACGGTTTATTTATCCATGTTTGAGAGAAGAGACATTTGGACCATCTCCAGCTCTTTTCTATTGCAAATAATGCTGCCTAAAACATTTTTGTATGTCTCCTTATGTTTAGGGACTATGCTTAGGAGTAGAATTGTTGGGTTGTTATTGTCAGACCGTTTACCAGATAATGCTGGAAGTTTTTCAAAGAAATTGTACCACTTTATAGAGCTCTATTTTGCCACTATTTATTGGTATTGTCTACATTTTAATGTTTGCCAATCTGGTTGGCATAAAACGGCATCCTGTGTTTTTCATTTTCCCTGATTTCTACTTTGGTTGAATATCTTGTCATATGTTGGTTGGCTGTACATGTGTCTTCTATGAAATACCTGTTAACCATTTTTCTACTTGGTTGTTTCTTCTTTAAAAAAAATTTTTTTTAATATTTATTTACTTTTGAGAGAGACAGAGTATGAGCAGGGAAGGGGCAGACAGAGAGGGAGACACAGAATCCCAAAGTAGGCTCCAGGCTCTGAGCTTTCAGCACAGAGCCTGACCAGGGACTGGCACTTGTGAACCCTGAGATCATGACCTGAGCCGAAGTCAGCACTTAACCTACTGAGCCACCCAGGTGCCCTTGATTGTTTCTTATTTCTTGTAAGCATTCTTTATATATTCTGGGTATTCATTCTCAGTGCAGAGTGTGTATGATAAATATTTTCTCCCTTTTGCCACTTGCTTTTTCACTTATTTTATTGTGTCTATCAGTGGACAGTTCTTTATTTTAAAGTGCCAAACATACAATAATTGCTATAGTGGGATTTGTATCTCAGTATCTTTTTAAATGTCTTTCCTATCCAAGATTATAAAGATACTCTTTTCTATTTCCTGTGAGTGTCATAAGTTTTCCTTTGACATTTATATCTTCATGAGTGTAGAATTCATTTTTGTGCATGGTAGGAGAGAGGGATCCAATCTTATTTTTCATTTGGATAGTAAGTTAACTCCAGCACTGTGTCCTCATTGATATGCTATGTCACCTGAGTCATATATCCAATTTTCCATATACATATATGGAATTTGAATTTCCATATACATACAAGTCTGTTTCTGGGCTTTGTATTGCGTATCATTTGTTTATCCTCTCCAGCCCCAGCCAAGAAAAGGTTTTATTTTCTTCAGGAATACCTTGACTCTTGGCCCCTTAATTTTCCATGTAAGTTTAGAATCATATTGTCACATTCCTCAAATATCCCACTGGAATATTGATTGGAAGTGTATTGAATTTATAGATCGGTTTGAAATATATAGACCTCCTGTCCCCGAACATGATACATATGTGTGAACATGGTGTATTGGGTTTTCAAAAGGATTATGATTTTTTTCATAAAGATTTTACATATATTTTATTACTTAATTCTAGGTTTTTTTGTTGGTATTGTAAGCAAAATCTTTTTTTTTTTTTAAGTAAACTCTATCCCCAGTGTGGGGCTTTAACTTACAACCCTGATATCAAGAGTTGCATACTGTACCAACCAAGCCAGCTAGGCACTTACAGGAAAATGAAATATTTTTTAAAATTATATTTGTTAGTACTTGTGGTTAATATTTTAAAGTGCAAGTTATTTTTATATATTTATCTTATATTGAGCCATCTTACTAAAATTTCTTAGTTTTACTTAGTTTTACTGTTTTCTAGATGGAAACTATATCATCTACAAATAATGACAATTTTATTTATAGCTTTCTAATATTCAAACCTTTTATAGCATTTTATTGTCTTACTGCACTATAGGATGTCAAGAAAATATTGAATAGAAGTAAAGGTAACAGGCATCCTTTCTTGTTCCTGACTTTAAAGGAAATTATTTTAATGTTAAACTTGAAAGTAGTATTTTGCTCTAGGCTTTTATTAGCTGTCCTTTATGAGATTATGCACTTTCTCTTCTATTTCTGTTTTTTTTAAATCAGATTTTGAACTTTATTAAATGCTCAGGGTAGCTACCTTTTAACAGCTTAAGGAAGTCCTTTCTCCACTGGGTTGCTGAGAATTGTTATCATGAATGGATATTGAGTTTTATCAAACTTATATCTATTAAGATGATCCTATAGTTTTTCCTCTGTTAATCAGTTAATGTGAATTATACTAATAGATTGCTTAATATTAAATTAGCCTTGTCTTTCTTTGGTAGACCCATTGTAGTCATTGTGTGTTACTTTCCTATTCACTGTAGGATTAAATTTGCTAATATTTATTAAAGATTTTTTAATCCTTAATTCTATGTTCATGAGTGCGTTTAGTGTATAATTTATCATGGTTTCTTTGTTTGGTTTTGATGTCTTGATTAGGCTACCCTCATAAAGGTGTTAGGTAGTGTTTCCTTTTTTTTTTTTTTTTTACTCAGGAAGAGTATAAGATTGAAATTATTCCTTGAATGTTTATTAAAACGTGTTGGGAAAAGCCATTTGAGCCTGGTGTTTCGTAAAGTGGAAAGACATTTCCCTACTAATTCAATTCCTTTATATGAGGTAAGGGATTATTTAGAAAATTTTTTCTTGTCTACGGCCATACCACCCTGAACGCGCCCGATCTCGTCTGATCTCGGAAGCTAAGCAGGGTCGGGCCTGGTTAGTACTTGGATGGAAGAAAATTTTTTCTTGGTCAATTTTTGGTAAGTTATATTTTTCTTGACTTTTGTTTATTTTATATAAGTTTTTAAATTGGCATAAATTTATAAACTTTATAAAAATAAAATTTATAAATATATAAATTTATGAAATGTTCTCTTACTATCTTAATTTCAAGAACTCTCTAAACTCAACCAGAAAATGGGCAAACTGCTTGAATAGTCACTTCATCAAAGAAGGTATAAAATGACAAGCACATGAAAAGATGTTCACCATCATTAGCCGTTACAGAAGTACAAATTAAAAGCATAATGGAAAAAAACATAATAATGAGATACCACTGCATACATATTAGAATGGCTAAAATAAAATACTGAAAAACCAAATATTGACAAGGATGCAGACAGCTGGCTATCTCCTATGTTGCTGGGGTGAACAGAAAATGGCACAGCCACTGTGGAAGTTAGACAGTTTCTTATAAACATATGTTTGTCATATCCAGCAATCACATTCCTGGCTATTTATGCTAAATAAAATGAAAACTTAAGTTCACACAAATCTCTGTGTATGAGTGTTCATAGAAAGCTTTATTTGTGATAGTCAAAAACTGGAAACAAGCCAGACAACCTTCAGTGAATGAATAGACAACAAACTAGGGAACATCTTTGCAATGGAATACTACTCAATAAAAAGGAGGAACACATGCATCAACTTGGATAATCTCCAGGACATTGTGTTGAGTGAGGGGAAAAAAACCCAACGTATTATGTACAGTATGATTATATTTACATGCCATTCTTGAAGTGTGGTGATGAGAACAGATCAGTGGTTGCCAAGTGTTATGGTTGGGAGAAGGGTACCACTATTAAGAGGTAACACAAGGTAGGGCACTGACTGGTGCTGAAAATAGTGCGTTAAAAACTAGTGAAATCCAAATAAGGTGTATACCTGAATTAATATTATTGTACCAGTGTCAGTTTCCTGGTTTTCCCAATGTACTATGATAATATAAGATATTATCATTGAAGTCTGGAGAAAGGTACATAGGAACTCTCTATTATTTCTGCAACTTATTTGAGTTTTTAACTCTTTCAAAATAAAAAGACATCTGTATCTCATATATATGTATATATGTGTGATTATATATTAAATAAATATAAATATATTAATAATTTATAATATATTCTATGTACAACATATAGTATATATTTATATTCCTTAATCTCTGAGTAAAACCTACCCTTTGAACAACCATTAGCTTGGTTGCTCACGTCCTTCTCTTTGGATTTCTGTTTTCATTGCATTTTTCAGTTCCATAGTATTTCAGAGTAGTTTAAATACTCTGATTATTTCCTTTACTTTCTTGCTAGTTCAGTCACGTTTTATTTAGCATTTTCTAGTGCTTTGTCACAAATTTTTTTGGGGTATCTTATCGAGAATATTACTGGAAATAATAGTTCTGCTGCAAAGGAGAATAAGGGCTAAAAAGGAGTACAAGACAAATGCTACCTCAGTGCTAAGAAGTAGGACACGTTCAGTTCAGGCAAGCACAACAAAGGCCAGCTTAATCAATAAAATGGTTTTAAAATCAATAAATAATTCTTTATATCCATTGGAAAGAGCATGGACTTTGATGTCAGACAGATAAAGTGTATTCACACTCTAACCACCCAAGTTATTTACTAGCTAATTGTATGAGTTAGCTGAGACCAAGTGAGCTGTGGATAACAAATAACCACCAAATCTCAGTGGTTTGCCACAAGAAAGGTTTCTTTCTGGCTCACATTATATGCTGCAGCTCTGCTCCTGTGGATTGGCTCTGGGACCCAGACTAAAGGGGCAGTCTTTGGATATTTTCTTCTGGCAGAAGGAAAAGAGATGGCAGAACTACATTATGACTCTCACAGCAAGTTTCATGTCAAACCAGACTCCAATGAGATGGGATATGTACTCCTGTTTCAAGCACATGCTGAAAAAGCAGGTACAGCAAATACCCCAACAGCAATGCAATATTAGTGAATTAACCTTACGAATCATAGATCCTTTGACTGTTAATTCATGTCTTGTCAGTACAAAGAACTCCCATAATCCCCCTCTCCCAGAATCTGAAGTTTTTGACATTTTGTCACATTTGTACCTTTCTGTTTTTGGTTATTGTTACATTTGCACACCTCCTCCACCCCATTCTTTTTCTGAATCACTTGAGAGCAGGTTACAGATACTGTGTCCAATCCCCCCTGAAAACTTAAGTATGCATTTCTCCAAAACAAGGACACTCTAACACATGCTAATTCAGCAATCCAAAACAGGAAACCAGAATTGACTGAACACTACTATACAATCCACAAACCCCATTCAAAATTTGAGAAGTGTTTCAACATGTGTCATTTATATTCTGGTACAGCATCCCATCCAGACTCACTGAGTTTTGCCCTTTGTTATTTTCCTTCAGCCTGGGACGTTCCCCTCAGTCTTCCCCTGTTTCAACAACATTAACAGTTTTCAAGGGTATAGGCTTTTCATTCTGTAAGATTTCTCTCAACCAGGATCATTCTGGTTTCCTCACAAGCAGACCCAGGCCATCCATTCTTGGTGGCAGTGCTACAAAAGTGATTCTGTGCTCTTCTCCATGGATCACGTCAGGAAGCAACTCAGTGTTAACATGCCCCACCCATGGTGATGCCAACCTTTATCATCTGGCAAGTTAATGCCTGTCAGGTTTCTAAAGCTACTACTAAAGTCATTATTTTTCCTTCTGTAATTGATCAGTATTTTGTAGAGAGAAATTCCCCAAACTATGCCAACACCCTATTCCAATTAAACCTCCACATACCAACTTTAGCATTTATTGGTGATTCCCACATGAATTAATCACCATTTTGATGGCTGGCCAGTTGTGATTTCTTATTTCTATCATTCCTCCAACATATAGTAGTGTCATTCTAAAATAAAGAAGAGCTTTTCCCTCTTCCCTATTCATTCATTCATTCATTCATTCATTCATATATGCATGGACTCGTGATTCCCATTTTGTTCAGTGGGCTGAAATCTGTTCTCATTTATTTTAGTGCTCAAATTTTCCCATATTTGATGAAATCCTCAAGTTGTCTCTTTTATCTTTCTGATACATCCTCATCAATCTTTGAGTGCTTCTTTCATTCTAGTACAACAAGATGCTTCAGACTCCTCTTCTACATTTTCTGCACCAGACTTAGAGGAGCCCTGGTTCCTCTTAGTGTTTAAAAACTAAGATCTAGGCAGTAAGTGTGCTCATTGATACTTCTAAAAAAATAAAAAAAAATTTTTTTAATATTTTTATTTATTTTTGAGAGACAGAGACAGCGCAAGCAGGGGAAGGTCAGAGAGAGAGGGAGACACAGAATCCGAAGCGGGCTCCAGTCTCTGAGCTAGTTGTCGGCACAGAGCCTGATGCGGGGCCCAAACCCACGAACCGCGAGATCATGACCTGAGCCGAAGCCAGATGCTTAACCGACTGAACCACCCAGGCGCCCCTCATTGCTACTTCTATATCATTACTGCTAGACCATCTGAGAAGATAGATCTAGAAAATATATTAGTATCTATATACATATACACACATACTTATGTATCTCTTTCAGCAGCTTTCTCTTTAAGAGTTCACACTGAGGGGTGCCAGGGAGGTTCAGTAGGTTAAGCATCCGGCTTCCGCTCAGGTCATGAACTTGGGTTTCGTGGGTTTGGGTCGAGCCCCACATTGGATTCTGTGCTGATAGAGCCTGGAGCCTCCTTTGGATTCAGTGTCTCCTTCTCTCTCTGCCTCTGCCCCACTCACGTTCTGTCTCTCTCTGTCTCTCAAAAATAAATGTTTTTAAAAAGTAAAAAAAAAAAAATTAAAAAGTTCACATTGCCTCCTTTAATTCTGGTCTAGCACATCAGGGTTATTTCTGTTCTCTCCTTTTCCCGTATTTGTAAATCTCCTCTTTACCAGCAAGAAACCTCACTCCCTTTAGTCTCAATATAGTTACTTCTCTTTCCCTTTCCTTCTCTCCCCACTCCAATCGAATTTCCCTGGCACATTGGTTGCCTCCTTGGCTTCCCCACCCCTGCTGCTGCTTCCACAGCCCCTTTGGCCTCCAAGGGAAGGGAGGCCTGAGGAGGGGAGGTAATGGGAGGCCATAAAATGGCTTTTGAGTGAATTATTCAGAGAGGGAAGAAAGGAGACATGAAGGGAGGGAGAGGGGATGTACAGTGGTATTAGGTTTATCACAAATTTTCTGAAAGACTTAATGATCCCACATAGCACAGTGCCTGGCGAAGGATAGGTGCTCAGTGCTCAATACCATTAATTATTGTCCTTCCCTTCTTTGTCTTTCATTTGCTTATTCTTTATAGAAAACTTGAAACCTCTTTTTCTTCTAGATTTTATTGGTTGGGAATATTAGTCCCCGCAGTGTGTTTATTTAAACAGAAACTTCTCACAGCAAAACAAGCAGAGGTACCATGGAGCCAATCATAAAGACATGGCATCTAGACTGGATTTGCTTCTATGGTGGCGTTCGGCAGAGACCACATACTTGGCTCGTAGGAGAAAAAGTACCTCATGCTCCGTCTTCTCTCTTACATGGAAGGCACATCATGACCAGTGACTGTGTCTTCTGCAAGCCTGGAGATGAGGTGGCCACAGGACTGCTAGGGATTGCTGGTAGCCAGTGCACCCTGGTGGACAGGATCGGCCCTAATTTGTCATTTTAAGCAAAGATGTAACCATAAACACCATCCTGAATCCAGAAATTAAGGTTTCCTAAACAATTCTCAAAAGGCAGTTCCTGGCAGCACTTAAACCCCAAGAAAGCAAAGAGAGCCTGAAACACAATCCAGATGCCCTTCACAGAACACTCACTTTGTTATGGAGGGCAGTGCTGCCAAGGAGAAATGGCTTCTCAGGCTCACCATATATTGTCCCAAACGGCGTCCTCACAAAAGTAAACTTAGTGCCACATAGATTAATGTACTACAAAGTCCAGGAACCCTGGGAATGCCTGTGCTCCCATGAGGTGGGAAGGACTGGCGAGCCCATTTCCCATATTGTCCTGAGGCCCTCTGCCAGAGGCCACCCAACAGAAGCTGGACAGATGGGCCTGGGCATCACAGCTTATACCTAAGCAACTTTTGGGTCCTCATTTGCGCAGCGCCCTCTGGACTGTTTTGGATATTTCTTTTTTTTTTTTTTTAATGTTTATTATTTTTGAGAGAGAGAGAGCACATGCGCATGCAAGTGAGGGAGAGGGAGACAGAGATGGGGACAGAGGATCTGAAGCAGGCTCCATGCTAACAGCAGTCAGCCCGATGCGGGGCTTGAACTCACAAATTGTGTTCATAACTTGAGCCAAAGTCAGATGCTCAACCGACTGAGCCACCCAGGTGCCCTTGGTTTGGATATTTCTAAATCAGCATCCTTGAAGAAGTTCTGTAATTAGACATGTTAAAAATCAACAGAAGAGACTAGAGGGACATGAGGGAGGAAATAGAGAGGGAGTTGGTGGAATATCTACTATGCATCAGACACCTTAGGTAACAAATAATGATAACAGAAGAGTATCTTACATTACTGAGCATTTACTATGTTCTGTTCTAGCTACTTTACACATATTATTAATACCTTCCAACAAGCTTGTGAAGTGGGTATCATTATTATTACCCCTACTTAGAGGAACCAAGACATTGAGTAACTTGCCCAAACACTATAGCTTGAAAGGTGTGGGAGCAAAATAGAAGTGTATGTTATTTTGTTTAATAGAATTCTATGATATGAATTTTTATCATCTCCATTTTACAGATGAGGAAACTAAGGCCCCTGGAGCACCAACATCAGTATCACTCAGGAGCTTGTTAGAAATGCAGTCTTGGGCCCCACTTTAGACCTATAGAGCCAGAGGTTGTACAGAACCACTGGACAAGACCATGCACATGGGTAAAAGTCACTTGGAAACTATGTTAAAACCCTAATTCTCGGGGCCAGCCACTAAAGATTCTGAGTCTCTGGTATTTAGCAGTTTATTTTGGCCCTCTGTAGAATTGCTTCTACCAACTATTTTTTGATGTCACATCATCTACCAACATTAGCTGATGTTAAAAAGCAAAATTTTCATACTAGTTAAAAAATAGGTATCAATGTGTTATTTTATCAATGTTTACCAGTGTTGGCATACTTTCTGTAAAGGCCCAGAGAGTAACTATTTTAGGCTTTAGGGACCATTCAGTCTCTTTCATAGACTCTTGACTCAAGAGCCCATGCCTTTCCTAAAATTTAAGATGTAGTCCTAGTTAACTATGTGCACAAGTATATGTATATACTTCAAATCCATATTAGTGGTTCATCCATTCAGATATGTTTTGGGACATTTGGGTTAAATTCTTAAGAATTATTAAGAATTGCTTTGTCAATACAACATACGATTTGGATTTTAAAAAATAAATGCTCTAGCCATTTGAGAAAATGAAATGACTATTAAACCAGCATTCCTTCAAAAACAATGAAAAAAATGAAAGCAGCCACAGGCAATATATAAATGAATGAGATTGTGGAGGTTTTCTAATACAACTCAATGAACTCTTCCTTCATTTGGCTCCTAACAGAGAATGTTCAGTGATATCAATGAGACCTAGTGGGGCATGTATTTGAGGAATGGATCTTTAAATTATTGGAGAGGAAAGGATTCTAAGTAAAATAGCTGATACCACAGGGGAGGAAAATCATTTTCCTCTACCCTTCTAGATTCTTGGCTGAGAACGCTCCATCCCCGTAATAAAGACAGATTAACGAGAGAAAAACAAAAACAAAAAAATAACATATGTAAGGGAGCCCCTCAAAGATATGAGACTCAGCTAGCCCGACAGTTGAGACATATACTGTCCTGAGCTAAGGAAAAGGACAGAGGTCTGGGGCTTCAAGGGGAAGGAAGACGATTCACAGGAAGATGAGAAGAGCAAATGTTCAGTAAGCAAATGGTTTTCCTGCCACGCAGATAAGTCCGATGAAAAACCTTTCTCTGATAATACCTTACTCTTATATATACTTTTTCAGCTCAAAATAATTCACATGTCAAAATAGGACATTTTGGGGTCGCTTATTCTGACCCCCCTCTATACAATATTCTCAGTTAACTTGCTTCAGGCTGAATCATCACACCTTTTCCACTGGGCTATAAAATCCTTATCCTTTATCAGTGTCTTCAAGGTAACCTTTCCCCTGCAGGGCTATAAATTGTCACTGCCTTTATTAAGTATGTTATGAATAAAAAAAAACTGACAAGTAATCCTCATTTTATCATTTTCCAGGTGTGCAGTAATTTTTCTAATTGGCATTAGAAGAAAAAGCCCTGTGAAGTTCAGTACTATTTGCTGTAAAGATTGTTGAAGACATAGTTTTGTAGCTTATAGGATGCCACTTTGGAGTACCCACAGGATAAATTCTGCTATCTGCAGTGAGTCATGTAACCGCCCCAATCAGACATCGGGAAGAATTTCATGTCCTCACTTTCTCGCTGGTATAATCTTATTTTATCTGCCCTCATTTGTATTTATTTCCTATACTCCCCATTAACTTAATTTTTATCTTATTTTTGGCATTTTTGTAAATTGCCTTATGTTCTTTTTGGAATACAAATTTATTTAAATAAAGAGTATGTTCGAATTTGAGGATTCTTTAGTTTAATGTGCCTTGAGAAGGAAGAGGAAATGAGGCAGATATTTGCGTCCTCAGAAAAATACATATGATGCCCTTTATAGCAACTTAAATGTAATACACTCAGATTTACATCATCACTTATATGACACTTAGTTCACATGTGCATCACACATGCCTCCCCTAAAGGGATCTAAGTCATCTAGACAGTTACTCTGCAGTGTTTCTTTTTTGTTTTGTTTTTCAAACAAAATTCTTATTAAAATTTTCTAACGTTTATTTATTATTGAGAAACAGAGAAAGACAGAGCATGAGCACTGGAGGAGGAGACTCAGAAGCAGGCTCCAGGCTCTGAGCTGTCAGCCCAGAGCCCAACGTGGGGCTTGAACTCACAAACCGTGAGATCATAACTTGAGCCAAAGTCGGACACTTAACCAACTGAGCCACCCAGGCGCCCCACAAAATTCTTATTTTATTAGACCAAAATAAATTGAAAACTTTCTTTTCCTCACAAAAAAGCAATATTTTCTGTATTGTTCCTAGATAAACTACAAAACTTATTTTTGCAGTAAGACCAGTTTTCCTGGTTACATATATAAATCAAGATGAGGCCATAGATATAGTCATAAAAATAAGAAAACAGGAAAAACCAGACAAATCAATTATTAGTGTCTGTGGACTCAGGTTCTGTCTTGTGTGTGAAACAGTGCTCACCGTATATCTGCTAACAAGCTGATGGTCTAGTTAGGGGGTGGGTGCAACAAGGATGCTGCAGCAGCTCGTGTGGGGCAACAGGGGCCCATTCTTCTCCTTTTTTTTCTTTTTAAAAATTTATTTAGAGGGAGAGAGAGAGAGTGAGCAGGAAAGGGGCAGCGGAAGAGGAACAGAGAGAATCTCAAGCAGGTTCTGCCCCGTCAGCATGGAGCCCAACACAGGACTTGATTCCACAACTGTGAGATCATGACCTGAGCTGAAATCAAGAGTCAGACACTTAACCGACTCAGCCACCCAGGCACCCTGGCCCATTCTTCTATTTAACAGTAAAAGTAAGTTATTTATTTACATTCCCTCAATAAAGACAAAATCTACATGGAAATCCTCTGTAGGTGAGTGCACTGTTTCTCACTTTCTATCAACAGCCATTACAGACTTTTAACAATACACTTGAAACACACTGTACTTAGGTCAGATGCTTTGTTGCATTTCATAAATTATTTTCCTCCTCCTTTATCCTCTCCGTCTTCAACATTTTCTTCTTCCAAGAACTGACAACTCAAATCCTGATCACTAGATCAATGATAATAAATGTCATGCCCCAAATGGCTTCAACCCCTCCATAGTGCCTCCAGCAGAAATCACATAGAAATGAAACTTTGCATTTTTAATTTCTTGGAGAACTATCTTCTTGGAGAACACAGGGCATGTGTGAGTTCAGACCATGGCCATTAAGAGATGAATGGCCATTGACTAGCAGCTGAGTAGGAGACTTGTAGGCAAATTTGCCTTCAATGACTAAGTGGCCTGGATGCATCTTACAGCTTTACCTGCTAATAACTGGAAAGAGGCATCCTAAAACATTCTCTCAGGTATTTTCAGTGATTTCCACTAGCTTTAGGAAGCTGTGACACATTTAAAATCTATGTGTCTATCGTGAAATCCAGGTCATGTTTTGCATTGAGTTATAATTCCTAAACCAAGACTTGACTTCTGTTCAGTCCATGTTTGGGATATGCTTTGTGATACATCCATGCTCGGCCGTCTTCATCCTGGCAAGACTCCACAGGACTTTAAGCAGAACAGAAACATTAGGAAAAATACATAAATATCAGGCAGATATAGAGCATCCTAAATTGTAGACAGA
Source organism: Suricata suricatta (assembly GCF_006229205.1). Taxonomy (NCBI): domain Eukaryota; kingdom Metazoa; phylum Chordata; class Mammalia; order Carnivora; family Herpestidae; genus Suricata; species Suricata suricatta. The sequence continues at coordinate 57,327,265 of NC_043703.1, read as the reverse complement.
AGCTCTTTATCTTACTCTCTGTTTGTACTCGAGCCATTGATGGTGAAGCTCCACAGAGACTAAGTCACCCTCTACATGTCAGCCTGGTGTTTCTCTGACATGGTGAGGGGGAGATCCCGTGTCTTCAGGTAAGGGCTTTGAGACGCTGACCTGGGAGTCTATCTTGAAGTCACTGAATAATCTCTTCTTCCATGAGAACACTGAGTGTTTAGAATAACCTCAAAGGTTAGTTGAAATTCTTGGTTAATATGGCAAGTCCTACAGAATGTCCCAGAAATTCTCACTTGAATTTCATGGTTAGTGGCCAGATTTGTGGCTTCCTCAAATCAAAATTCATAATAAAATTCACTATTTTCCGTCACTTCGTTTGTGATGTGACACTGTAGTCAAGCTGCGGGCTGCCGCGAAGGTGCCAGACATTTGTTGCTGGACTTTTTCCCTCAAGGGCTCTTGTTAAGATAGGACATGTTTAAGAATGACAAATGAAACCGACGAAATAGAAATCTGTTAGTGTACTACAGAGCCAAATGCTTGACCTGCCGTCATGCTGTTCAATCTAGCATGTGTGTCACTCTTTATACTGTCAGTGTATAAAACAAATGCTTGCCAGAGCTCCATTTAAATTTCAAAAGCATCACCTCTGCCTGCCTATTGAGGAAGGCCCATTTCCTTCTGTTATTATAATATTCTTCACTTCTCTGAAAAAAGGCAGACACTACATTGTCAAATCCTAAAAGCAGTGGCAGTGACCGTTGGAAAACAAACAGTCTTCTCCCAGTTGTTCTCAATGCAGCAGACACCCCGCAGTAAGCCCTGACTTCCAAGAAGAGCGGAGTGTGTTGATACATTGGGAATATTCTCTAAAAGCCTGGTGCACAGGACTTTAATTTTGGAAGGGAACTCACTGGACATAACGTGTACCTGACCACATCACTACTCCATAATCAGGCCCCACTGGGTGTGTATGGAGGACACCACACATTTTGGACAGAGGGAAAGACTGATTCTAACAATTGAAAGATAGTAGGATATGAAATGAGAACAATAAGGCTAGTTCACACCGACTAAAGATTACTACATGCCCGACTGTGCAAACAAAATACAGTGTATTCTATTATTACATACTATATATACATTGTAATAATCGTATGATTAAAGATTCTGTTATAATACTGCAATGCGCCAAGTTTTTACGAAGCCAGTCTCTCTCCTTGTCCCAAAGGTATTGTAGCCTCCAAACACACATAGGGACTGTTATCAAGTCTCACTATGTGCCAGGCAATGTGCTGGGTGCTTTGCATACTTAATACTACTTCATCATCCTCTGTGGTCTCAGTTATCACACAAAGTTACATTTTTTTAGAATGAGAATCTCCCTTATTGTGAATTAATTGGTCACTTGCCTGTTTTATTTCAGTCACTCCCTTTTTCAGAAAGGAAAAATAAACCAAGGCTTACAAAATTGTCTGTGTCTGTATGTACACCTAGGAGCAAGTTATATATACATTAAACTTCTTTAGTTCAATACATTTTTATTACACACCATGTTCCAGGGGCTTCTTAATCATATGCTTATTTCTTCAGTTTTATGGTTTTCAAAAACCATCAGTGTGGGTTGCAAATACTCAGCAGATGGGAGGTACGGCATTTCCCACCACGGCAAGACAGGCTGGCTTCTGTGTGCCCTGCGCATGTTGTCAGCAACCAGTTCCTCTATCACTTACCATTTTATGGCTCTTGCCCCAACATCCTGTTGAAAGGCTTTCCAGGTTCCTTCCTTTTGCCATATCCTGTGGCCTTTCCATTGCCCTTATTCTAGGGTTATCAAGATTTAACAGATAAAAATACAGGGTCCAGTTAAATTTGAATTTCAGATAATGAATGATATTTTTAGTCTAAGTACATCATACTTATACTTATTAAACTGACACCAAAAAGAAAATCATCATTCATCCAAAACTCAGATTGAAGCAGGAGTTCTGTATCTAACAACCCTACTTCCTTCTCTTTGTGTCGTCTGTGGTGTGTGACCCTATGGCCTCCGAGCCTCCTTGAAACCCTCTTCTTTTGGGTGGTATCACATTTGTTGCTTTCCTTTATTCTGCTCCTTCTGCCTGGTTCAGCGACTCTTGTCGTCTGCGTTGGGATCATTAGCATGTATCCCTAGGCTTCTCCTTTCATCTGGATACGCTCTCTCTTTGGTGAGGTCTTGATTCCTATCACTTAGATCAGTGGATCTCAAAGTGTGATGCCAGACTAGTGACAGCACTGGCACCTGGAAACTGGACAGAAATGCACATTCGCAGCCTCCAAACCAGATCTACCGAATCAGGTCGGGGCTAGGGCCCAACATCTGTATTTTAAAAGCCTTTCAGTTAAAAAAACATTATTTTAACATTTTATCTTATTTTATTTTATTTTTTGAAAGACAAAGAGTGAGAGCAGGAGAGGGGCAGAGAGAGAGGGAGACACAATCCAAAGCATGCCACAGGCTCTGAGCTGTCAGCACAGAGCCTGATGCAGGGCTCAAACCCATGAATGTAAAATCATGACCTGAGCTGAAGTTGGACGCTCAACTGATTGAGCCAGTTAGATGCCCCCAGATGTTTCTCAGGCAAGCTAAGGTTTGAGAGCCATTGGTTTAAGTGATCACTTCTAGTCTCTGAACTCCCAGATCTTTATTATTAGCCTTGATTTCACACCCAAACTTCCATCTAGCATTTCAAACTGAAGTGTTTTGCGGGATGTTAATAAAGGAAAGAAAAGGAAAAAAACTAGTTGTATGGTCAAATGGGGTTTATGTAGGGTTGCAGCATATCAAAAAGTCATTTGACTCGGGATATATTTCCAGGAGGTTGAGGAAAATATAACAGACAGATGGCTTCATTGTAAACAGAGTAATTAAAATGGAATTCATTATTGTCCCCTGCTAAACCACCTCCATGTCCGACAGCCCATTTCTTTCAAATAGGACCAACATTCTCCTAGTTAAGTAGGCTTAAAATATTGGAGTTCTGACTCGTCTGGTCTCATATCCAATAAGTCTCTGAGTTTTAGGGACTCAGTCACGGTAATGTGGAAGGATAGGAGACCTGGGTGACTTTCAAGAGTCAAGGAAGCTGGTGTTGTGGCTTATCAGCGTCAGGGTTCAGAGGTGCCTCTTCACTGCAATGTGGAGACTAGCCTATCCACCCCAAAGGCAATTCTGGCTGATCTTGGTAACTAGAAGCAAGCAGGAGTCCAGAGCAGGGGATAGGCAGCTCCAGGGCTCCCCACAGAGCCACAGTGATATGAAGTCAAAGAATTAGGTATAGAACCCAAGACCCCAACAGGGCCATGGAGAACTGAGCAGGCCTGTCCTGGAGGAATTGAGGAAGAGGACGAGGAACCAAACCAGGTATTGAAATAAAGAAAAACAGAACATGCTTTGAAGAGCTGAAGATGCAGTAGAGGACTGGCTTCTGAAATGAGCATTCGTGGAGTTTGGGGCCCAGCTTGGCCTGCAGGTAGAAGGATGTCAGCATGGGGGGTGCTGGGATGCACCCACAGAGAGAGGTTCAGGGGACTGAAGGGCTGAGGAACCAGGGAATCATGACTGGACCACAATTACGAGTTTCTGCCAGAACATAGTGACTCTCATATAAATCCATGTCCTAAACCCACCTTTAGTATCTTTATTTACCACCTTTGTCTCTCCTTTTATCCTGGGGTAAATATAGGGAAATGAAGGTAAAGGGTGGGCAGGGAGAGTGGGACATGGTGAGAACGGAAGACCTTGCTGTAAGGGAGCTCCTATTGATGGTGCACAGTCTTGTCTGCACGTTAGGATCATTAGAATCACCTGAGAGCTTTTTTTTTTTTAACTTTTTAAGATATTTTATTTATTTTTGAGAGAGACAGAGACAGCGTGAGCAGGAGAGGGTCAGAGAGAGAGGGAGACACAGAATCTGAAGACAGGCTCCAGGCTCTGGAATCACCTGAGAGCTTTAAGAATGGCATCTGGGTCCAACCCCCAGAGAGCTTGGTGCCACTATTCCTGTCTCTGGATTAATGCTCCTCAAATTTTAATGTGCATTGGAATCACCTGTACATCTTGTTAAAATTCAGATTCTGATATACCAGGTTTGGAGTAGGGCCTGAAAATCTGCATTTTAACATGACCTCAAGTGATGCTATCTAATACCACCGGTCTGTGGATCACATCTTCTGCAGCAAAATCGACAGCAGAGGTTCTCAGACAGTGGTCCCCAGACTACCAGAATCAGTATCACCTGGGAACTTGACAGAAATGCAAATTCCCGGGCCCCCACTCCAGACCCTCAGAATCAGAAACTCTGGGGGTGGAGCCCAGCCACTTGTACTTGAACACCCACTCTGGTGACTCTGATGCAGGCTGAAGTTTGAGAACCACTTTTGTAGAGAATTTGCATGGGGAATAAAAAGCCAGAGGGAAGGGAGCTGATATTTGCTCTAAGGACAATGTAATGAATTATCCTTACAAGTAAGACAGAAACAAAGATCAGGTTTTGTTCTATTTACGTTACAGTTAGGAACAAGTATAACCATTACAATAACATTAAGATATTATAACTTTGAAACCTGCATGTAGGTATTCACTTAAAGTTTTTTTTAAATCCCCATATCATAAGTAGTAGAAATTATTTGGAACATTTTTGAGAGTAGCACGCTCACTACAAAGATGGGGGGAAAGGAAATGTCAAACTGGGGCCTTTTCTGCTAAGGGCCTGCCTGGCCCCGCAGGGTGTAGCTGGTGAGGATTCTGGAAGGTAAGGCAGGAGAGCCTGGCCCTGGGGATGGAGAATGGCTCTGAGGCTGCACATTGCTGGGACTCCTGGCCAAAGGAAGTGCTGAACCTGGTGATGTTACTGCTCCCGTGTCACACTCTACCCCAAAGTGCGCTTCGCCTGGGTTACAGGAAATAACTGGTCCCAACCGGGCTCCCAGGCTCAGCTCCCCTAGGCAGGCTCCAGCTCCTGGGCGCATCAGTGCCCTCACCCGGTCTCTCTCCTCTTCCTCAGGAGCCCTTCCTTGACGCCCTTCGCTCTGCTCCCGAAGTGTGCCCTTTCACTGGTGTTTTGTGTCCTCCCCTGTGTTGTGAGGTAGCTCAGATCAGATATCCCTGTCATTTCTTCACCCAGCCTGCATCTCTGCCCCTCCCCTGGGGTGAGGATCCTGGCTCCTCCCTTGTGTCCAGCTGAGTTCAACACACATTGTCCTTAGGAAACTGGCCCTTACAAACCCTGGGAACCAGTCACTGGCAAAGTAACATGCTAAGTGCCATGAAAGAGAATCACACAAAAGCATCACAAAACTGCCTGTGTACACTCAGCTCTCTTGGTCTGGCTGGCACTTTTTAGTCCTTATTTTCACAGGCATCCATTATTCTTTTTATTTTTTTAATGTTTATTTTTGAGAGAGAGAGGAAATAACTAGGGGGAAGGGCAGAGAGAGAGGGGGACAGAGGACCTCAAGCAGGCTCTGCACTGTCAGCACAGAGCTGGATGTGGGACTTGAACTCATCATGAACCGTGAGATCACGACCTGAGCCGAAGCTGGACACTTAACCGACCAAGCCACCCTGGCGCCCCATGTCCATTATTCCGTAAAAAATATGGGTTCTCCTGAGGAGGCCACACACAGAGTCTGCCTCTGTCACTTCCTTGTAGCTTACACAGAGCAAGGGGCACAGCAAGCGCCAGGCCACAAAGCAAGCCTGTGGAGCACATTCATGTTCAATGACAAATGCTCCTGTGCTCCCAGGAGATGGGGATTTTTGGAGGCTGCTCAGAGCTGATCCCCTCTATGTAATATTTGAGTTCAGAATCTTTAAAAAGTTGGCTTGCAATTGCCTCAAATTTATGTTAAGAAAAGTCTCTTTTTTTAAAAGTGTATTTATTTTGAGTGTGAGAGAGAGAGAGAGCAGGAGAGGGGCAGAGAGAAAGGGAGAGAGAGAATCCCAAGCAGGTTCCACACTGTCAGGACCCCCCCTGTGGGGCTCAATCCCATGACCCTGGGATCACGACTGGAGCTGAAATCAAAAGCTGGATGCTTAACCGACTGAGCCATCCAGGCGCTCAGTCCTTCTTTAAAAAGAAAAGTCTTTTTAAAGCTCCATGTGTGGAGTTGGCAAGATGGCGCCAGTGGGGGTGGAGAAGAAGCTGCTGCTGGACCCCAACGGGCCCACGGTGGCGGCTGCCAGCGACCTGACCAGCGAGGAGGAAGAGGGCCAGAGCCTGTGGTCCTCGATTCTGAGCGAGGTGTCCACCCGCGCTAGATCCAAGCTGCCGTCCGGCAAGAACATCCTGGTCTTCAATGAAGATGGTTCTGGTAAAACAACCCTCATGACTAAACTTCAAGGAGCTGAGCATGGCAAAAAAGGAAGAGACCTAGGGTATCTCTACCTCAGTGTCCATGACGAGGACCGAGACGATCACACACGCTGCAACGTGTGGATTCTGGATGGAGACCTGTACCACAAAGGTCTGCTGAAGTTTGCAGTTTCTGCTGAGTCCTTGCCGGAGACCCTGGTCATTTTTGTGGCAGACATGTCTAGGCCTTGGACTTTGATGGAATCTCTACAGAAATGGGCTAGTGTTTTACGTGAGCACATTGATAAAAGGAAAATTCCACCAGAAGAAATGAGGGAGCTGGAACGGAAGTTTGTGTAAGGTTTTCAAGACTCTATTGAGCCTGAAGAGAAGAGGGCCTCTGACCTCAGGTCCTGACGAAGAAAATGTTTCCCTGCTGCTGGCTGACTCATAACCTGGGAATTCCCGTGTTGGCGGTGTGCACGAAGTGTGACGCGGTGAGTGTCCTGGAGAAGGAGCATGATTACAGGGACGAGCACTTTGACTTCATCCAGTCACATCTACGGAGGTTCTGCCTCCAGTATGGAGCAGCCTTGATTTACACATCAGTGAAGGAGGAGAAAAACCTCGACTTGTTGTGTAAGTACATTGCTCATAAAACGTATGGCTTCCACTTCATCACGCCTGCCTTAGTTGTGGAAAAGGATGCAGTTTTTATACCTGCAGGCTGGGACAACGAAAAGAAAATAGCTATTTTACATGAAAATTTCACAACTGTGAAGCCAGAAGATGCATATGAAGATTTTATCGTGAAACCTCCTGTGAGAAAGCTGGTCCATGACAAAGAGTTGGCAGCTGAGGATGAGCAGGTTTTCCTAATGAAGCAACAGTCACTCTTTGCCAAGCAGCCAGCCACGCCCACGAGAGCTTCTGAATCCCCTGCAAGAGGACCCTCTGGCTCTCCAAGAACTCAGGGCCGGGAGGGCCAGCGAGTGTGCCTAGTGCCTCCCCAGGGACATCAGTAAAGAAGCCGGACCCAAACATCAAAAATAACGCAGCAAGTGAGGGTGTGTTGGCCAGCTTCAATAGTCTGCTGAGTAAAAAGACTGGTTCTCCTGGAAGTCCTGGTGCTGGGGGTGTGCAGAGCGCAGCCAAGAAGTCAGGACAAAAGACTGTGTTGACAAATGTTCAGCAAGAACTGGATAGAATGACTCGAAAACCAGACTCCATGGTAACAAACTCTTCAACAGAAAATGAAGCCTGATCCTCCTTAAAAAGTGCATATGTAAAACGACCAAATAACTACGTATATTGATCTGCTAAGACAAGGATTTTTCTGATATGGCACATGCTATCAGTTTTTTGGGGCAGGGGGGATGAACTTAAAAAAATACTTCATTGGCTTGTTCGAGTATGAAATGCACATTTAGGAAGTTACGTGTCAGACCCCTTTGTTAAGGATAACCCTTGGACTCTCAGGCATGTGGCTCTCTCGTGAGAAGCAAGTGCAGCTGGGCCTTTTGTGAAAGGGAGGGTAGATCGGGAGAAAGAGGGCCCGCTTTCTTTCAGGGTGGAGCAAACGAGACCAGGAAATCATTGATCAGAGGGTGGTTAGTCTGACCAGTTGAGTGTTAGCAAATTCACTTGTTCTTGGGAAGCAGATTAAGTAGCAGCAAGTCCAGGAAAGAGAATGACAGAAGGGAGGAATTTGAGAGGTGACGGTGGGGCAGCTGAAGGTTGGAGGAGATGAGGAAGGAGGAAACGAAAGGTGTTAGTAAATACCGTGTGTTCAGCAGAAAGTCGAATAATCATTTTTAAGATTTAAAAGTATTTCCAAACTAAATACTGAGAAAATGGGAATAAGACTTGTTCTGAA
>NC_043703.1:57311768-57318960 GCF_006229205.1 Suricata suricatta | reverse complement strand
TTTTATACTACCACAGGCTGGCCTACTAACAGAGAATGGGTAACGAACCTCTCATTTTTCCATCATGCAATGTGCTACAGAGTTTGAGGGAGGTTTGTAATGTAACTGCACTCTGATGAATGGGCTGGCACCAATCCCTGCCTTACGGTCTGTGGACACCTTCACAGAGTTCCACTGATGCAAAGGGTCTTGTCCTAGTTCTCTGGTCTGATCAGTGCTATCAGATGGACAAATAAGTGTGAATGTTTTATATTGAAAGTGGAAATGATACATTTCTGTTACTTGTGTTTTTCATAAATGTAGCATTTTTTTCTTAAGGAAACAAGCATTTCCGTGTCTCCATTTAGGGCAAATTCATGCACATTGTCATGTCCCACCACCATTCTAGAAATGACTTCTGTGGATCTGAAATGGCAATTTTAGTTTTATATGTGACACAACATTTGAATGCAAACACTACCATTGATTTAATATGTTAAACATTTGTTGTCAAACCAAGGGGAAAAAACCACAGTTCACTTATGTGGAATTTACTTTTTTTATATGAATGTTTGTTGTACTGAGTTTGACAATAACTTCCCTAACGTCATTACTTTTACATACCAGACTTGACTGACCACTAACATCGTACTGGGCATAACTTAATATCCTGTGTTGTATATAATAAGACTCTAAGACCGTCTTGAATCGCTTTTTTTGTAAAGGCCTGAACACTGTTGAAAAAGCTGAGTATTTAGTTGCCTTTCTGATAAACATAAAAACATGGTTTTTGTGCCAGTCTTATTGTTACAAAAAATACACTTTTTCACCCCTTTTTAAACTCAGTTATTTTTTTAATGTATTGTGGCTTCCAATCACCAGATTGTCCTCGTGACAGTAAACTGACTGTATAAGGGTAGTTGTGGTGTAGTCACCAGTAGATGCCCAACAGTTGTGGCCACACTGATGGTGGGGTCACTTAGCCCTTCTCTCTAAAGCAGCTGGGGTGGGGGTGGGCGCAAAATGATTGCCCTCAGAAAGAAGGCAGAATTATTGGAAAGGCACATGCCTATGGGGGATGCAGTGTGATTTCAAATTGTAATGCAGAATTTCACCTTTTAAAATGTTTTTTTTTGTCATTCAAACTAATAAGCACTTTTGTGTCAATATAAGATGTACTAAAACTGATGAAGTGCTAGAACACCTGTCTTGTGAGGGAAGGTTTCTTGGAGATCACTCTGAGTTTCTCATAACAAGTGGATGCTCCTCGTAGTGGAAGACACTGGTGCGCATGTCATGTGCTCGGTGGTTGCCAAAGTCTACCAGCTTTGGGAAGCTGCAGGGTTCTTTTGGGGGGTGGGAGGAGGGGATATTTTTTTATTTTGGGGTTTTCAAGCAGTGGAACCAAAGGCCAAACAATAAACAGCCCTTACTTTTTAAAGTAAAATTCATTTTATTTGCAGAATACACTTGTATGGTAGACTTTTAAAGACAATTTTCTGACTATTTATATATATTATAGTGGTTACATCTGCTGTTTGTCTTTAAAATGGAAAAAATCAAAGAAATAAGCCCAACCTTGAAGATGTGGCCACAATAAGGGCCATTCCTAAAAAATGCAATGGGTATGCTGCTAGAATTATTTAATTTTGTTTGCACTTTTTTTATTGGCATTTAAAAAATCACTATTTAAACTGATGATGTCGTATTTTATGAGTTTAACAAACTTAAAAGTGACTGCTCTGTACATCATGACCTTAACAATGTTGATGCTGTAAGTGAAAGTTCACTGTCATCTCTATACTAAGTTTATTGGTGTTTTTAACTTAAAATTAGGACTGCAGATTATTCCTCCACCAGCCTTAGTCCAGGGGTGTGGCTCTAATCGGATGCAGTTATGCAGTCATGTGGAACCTTGCTTTCTAGAGCTGGAAAAGAAGATGTCTCTAATTACCGGCTTCAATAAACATGAGTCCAGACTGCTTAAAAAATAAATAAATAAAAAATAAAGCTCCATATATGACCCTTGACCTGCACATCCATCCACACTTGTATCCGAAAAGCTTCCACATCCTGGCAAATGTTATTACTACACGTGTAGAAATGGTCAGGAGCAGCCATGTTCAAACATATTACATGTTGCTCCCATGTCCCCCTGACAGCTTGTACAGGGGACGCTAGGTTCCCAGGAGGTACTGTGCAATAGCTTCTTTGAACATTTCCTCAGAAGTGGAAACGTCTCATATAGAAAAGGGAGGAATGGGGTGCCTGGGTGGTTCACGGTTCATGGGTTCAGGCCCTGCATCAGGCTCTGGGCTTACAGCATGGAGCTTGCTTGGGATTCCCTCTTTCCCACCACTGCCCCCCTTCTCTCTCTCTCTCTCTCAAAATAAATAAATAAACTTTAAAAAGTATTTTTAAAAAGGGAGGAACGTCTCTGGGGGTACCACTAAGGTGATATTCTGCAGGCCTATCTGATATAAGTGATTTTGTTACCCTGTGAGCTAAATCTGTGTGAGTCTAGATGACACAATTATACATTTCAAACAAAAAATGCTATTAAAAAGGTGATTTGGACACCATCACATGGATTTCTCTTTCTAGTGTGTTCTGTCACACACTAAGTCTAGTCTGTCATACACTTAGCATCTTGGTAAATATTTCCTGAGTGAATGAATGAAACACAACCCCTTCCCCAAGACTGATGCCTCACCAGCAAAAGCATTTTGGCTTGCAGACAGCAGAGAGGGTTTAGGAGAACCTTGCAGGGACGCCAGCATGTGTAGGGTGCAGGAGAGGCCCTGGGGAACAGTGTCCCTGGGACAGTCCAGGACTGAAAGCCACACTCTCCAGTGATCCCTGCCCCAGCCACCCTGGGTCTTCCTAGGACTCCTCTCTCTTGGTACTGCAAGTTGTCAATACAGTAGGACACTCTCTGCAGGGATAGAGAACAATTTTGGACCTTAGAACAACTTTTCACCTTTTTGACCATGACCCACAGTAAGAACACATTTTATTTTGTGAACCAGGAATGACACCAGCCACTATACAACTGAAACAAGTTTCGCAGTCACAGCATGATAATTACCCCCACTCTATTCTCTTTCTTGCCCCACTCATTCCTACAAAACAAAAAAAACAAACAAACAAAAAAGGAAGTGACACAGTCCACTGATTTCACAATCCAGTGATGGGTGAGACCAGCCATTTCAAAAGCAGCCATACAGCGGTCTGCAGGAGGGATGGGCTTCAGACACTGCCTCACAGGGACCATGTGGCAAAAGAAGGGGGATCCTCCTCACTCCCACACCTGGGAACACACTTGGGTCACAGGAAAGTGTGATGTAAATCCCTCATTTCTCGAATATGACCAACCAGCTCAAAGAAGAGGCTTTGCTTCAATATCTGTAATATATTACACTTAAAGTATCAGTAAGGTCATTAACCATGACCTTCCATAGGGAAGTGGCCTGGTTCCCCAAAGAGGAACTCCCATGTGCAGTAAGACTGTGTGGCAGGAGCTCCAGGATGTCCCTACTTAGTGCTCGCAGGCAGAGGCAGTGGCACAAGGCTGGCACCTCCACTGTGAGAACCCTCCTGTCTCCCACAGTGTCACTCAGGCCACCACGTTTCATAAGAGTTCTTGAGGAGCGGGGTGGGGAGTTGGCTTCCAGTAAGTCCAGGGAATGTTGGATGAAACAACCACCCGGAGCGTCTGGCGTGATATGTGCTGTGGTGACTCGCAAGGAGGGGTTACATTATGCACTGCTTTCCTACCATATTTGACCACAGGGTCCTTTTTGCAAATAATCACCAAAAATCTGCAGAATACGGTTTAGGGACTGCTGCCCCCAGTGGCCACTATCTGCTTCTGCTGCGATAGCTCGGAGAAGCACAGGGCAGGCTTCTCTGCTGTACCAGTTGAGGGCAGGCCAGGGTGTTAGGCACCTTTATGGGGGCTTAAAGGCATCCCGTGTTTGGTTACTCATATGGAAATGTGACAGAACTTTGTCAGCACGATGAGCAGAGTCTTATTTTCCTGTTCACCAACTGAGCACGCTGTGCCCTGCCCACCTCCAGGGGGCACCATTCATACAGACTGTGGTGTGAACCAGGACCTCTGGAGCTGGGTGAGGTGGCAGGAGCCCTCTGAAGACAGGTCTGTGTTTTAAACAGTAAGACACAAAACAGTCACAGAGTTGTTGGTCAGAATGCCCAACACGTTCTCCTTCACCCTTGACTACATCCATGGACCTTTGTGTTTTCCACTGAGAGCAGCTTCTCAGGGTAGGAATGGGTTAGAATCTTAAAGACTGGAGTTCAGACTCAGACCCACTAGTTCCTGTCTGGGAAATCTAAGACTCAGTTCCAATACCAGTAAAACAGGAATGATGACAACTCCTATCCCACCAGGCTGAGGCAAATCACATCTTCATATATGTTACTCAGTCAGGAAGCCAAGTCCTGCTGCAGCTCCCTGCCCTCAGGCTTCTGTGCCCAGGTCTATTAACCCAGGTCAATGGTACAGGGCAAGGCCCATGGGCAGTGTTGGGGACAAGTGTGTTGCAACCTAGCTGCTTATGAACAGCAGTTCTGAAAGACAGTGTTGTCCCTGAACTCTATGACTTGTTCTGAGCCAGGAGTGAGGCGGGACCCCCACATTGGCTTTTACCCAGAATTCCTTTAACTTGCTTCTAAATAATCTTGCTACCTAATATAGACATTAAGTAATTTCTTGAATAAAAACTTCCACTATCCTGGGTTCCTTGTATAGGCACCATTACATGTATATCCAAAACATAAAAACAAAATACACCCCTGATCTCAGAGTTGACAATTTTCACAGCAGCATCTCTCTTATTACCCAGAAAATGAGCAATCATATTTCCAAAGTCTAGGAGACCGAAGACTTATAAAACCTCCCCAGAGCACATTTTGTGATGTGGGATTTCCCAAGGCTGAAATGAACATCCTTGAGGGGGAATATGGAAGGCGGTTAAATTACATACCTTGGTTTTAAAAATGAACATCATGCTGACAAATTTGTTGATCAATGTGCAGAATGTTGACCACTCTTCCCAATTCTTCCTAATGGCATCAGTTCCCTCCACCCCACCTTCAGTCCTTATCTCCCTACAGACCGGTCTTCCCCGAAGTCCCAGCATTGTGGGACAAGGTGACTTGCTTGGCAGTGCTGGCTGACGACGTCTGGACGTTGGCGCTGGTCTCCGTGTAGCCAGCGGTGTCTCCTCCCCGGCCTCCCTCCGTGTTCCTGCTTCGGCAGAAACTTCTCTGTCTGGATTGTGTAGCCAGCAGCAGTTTCCAGGCCGCTGCTCTGTACTTCTTTGAAATGAGGTTGTAGAGGATCGGGTTAATGGATGCACTCAGATAGAAAAGTTGCAAAGCAACAATGTTAAAGTACTGAGAGAAGTTCATCATCTGAGAATCCTCCGTATTTATGTAAATGATCCTGCCAACGTGGAAAGGCAACCAGCAAACTATAAATGCCAGAACCACCACCACTGCAAAACAAGACACGGACACCAGAGTTAGCTAAAGCACTCGAAAACAAATGAGAGGCCCCAAGAGTCCAACTGAAGTAATAAGTAACAGCAAAACAAATTAGGTAAAATTTTTACCTAGCCAAATCCCTACCCCAGAACAAACTGCCAGGCTGCAGACAGCATCGATATTTGCTTTAAAACTGCATGTATGTGTTATCAAGGCTGGACATAAACCAGAAGGAGAAATTTCTAGTAACAAGCTGTTCTGGCAGGCTTCCTTCCACAAACCTACTTCAGAGACTGTATTCCGTTGGAAAAAATTCTGCAACAGGTCTGCACAATCTGGTTTTTTGATATGGGCATGGTTCACTTTAGCTTTAAGGATAACTTAAAATTAAGTTAAAAAAATTTTTTTTAACTTAATGTGATCTGCCCCGTCTTCTCAAGGGTACTGCGAATAATCCACATCTGCAGCATCTAACAGAGGTTTACCCATCCTGATCAGCCCAGTTCACTGATCCAGCGGCTTTGGAAAATCATTTTGGCTTAGCTGACCCAGGCATCCCACCCACAGGGGCGCCCTGGGGATACCCAGAGCTTTTGGAGGACTGGAGATGGTTTTCTCTGGAGACGGAAAGCACCGGCAGGGAGGCTGGAGTAGAATGACACAAGACATTCACTGTAACTAGACGAGGCGCTGGGAGACAGGGGAAGGTGACGCAGCCTGGACCTCGGGGTTCGTGTGTTTGGAACAGATGTGGCGCCACTTACGTAGGACGCGGACCGTCTGCCGGTGGGCCTTCTCGCGCGCGGAGGCGGCCAGGCCTCGTAGCGGCTCTCGGCTCCTCCATAGCTCCCGTCCGATGAGCCCGTAGAGGACACTGAGGCACAGAAAGGGCAGGAAGAAGTAGGCGGTGGTGACCCACAACATCACGCGCAGCGCGTCCAGCTGAGCAGGACTGGGCCGGCACTCTCGGCTGAACAGCGCCGCGGCCGCCGCAGCCTCGGGCCCCGACGGCGGGGACAGCGATGGCGCCCGCGAGGACCCCGGGAGCGACGGTGGCGGCGAGGTGAGGGGCAAGGGCGTGAGCGGGGCGCTGCCGTTGATGTCTGGAACCGCGGAGAGGTCGGGGTCCTGCTCGACGCCCACCAGGAAAAAGAAGGGGCCGGCGGAGAGCAGCGCCACCGCCCAGAGCGCGGCAATGAGGGCGCAGACGCGGCGCCGGGTGACCAGGACGCGGGCACGGAGCGGGCGGCAGATGGCGAGGTAGCGCTCGACGCTGAGCGCCGTCATGTGCAGCAGCGTGGCGTACGTGCAGCCCTCGCCCAGGTAGAGCGAGAGGCGGCAGAGCAGCTGCCCGAACACCCAGGGCCGCGAGCGCCAGAGGCGGTACAGGTCGAACGGGAGCCCGAGCAGGATGAGCAGGTCGGACACGGCCATGCTGCCCAGGTACAGGTTGGTGGTGGTCCGCATGTCCCGGTAGCGCCCGATCAGCAGCACCGTCACCACGTTGCCGCTCACCCCGACGGCGAACAGGCCCAGGCACACGGCAGTCACCGGCACCAGCGCCCCCAAGGGGAAAGGCGAGCAGAGGCGCTCGTCGCACGGCAGCAGCGCGCCCTCCGCGCCGTCGCTGCTGTTCCAAGCGCTGCCCATGGACGCGCAGCGCCGGCAGGGTGCACGTCCGGCTACCCGGGCGCTCGCCGCT
>NC_043703.1:57252084-57311668 GCF_006229205.1 Suricata suricatta | reverse complement strand
GCAGCCGCTCGCCCGCCCCTGCCCGCACTGCCCGCACTGCCCGAGCTCTGCGGCGCCGCGCGCGGGGCCTAGACTCTGCAGGGTCGGCTTCGAGGTCCTCCCTAGCGGGCAGCGCGCAGTCTCCGCCCCTGGCCACCGCCCGCCTTACTCCCGCCTCACTCCCGCGCCGTCTCTGCCCGTCGCGTGCCAGGGAGCTGCCCTCCCCACCAACTGGAACACAGGAGGCGGCCACAGCGCACGAGTCCTGCCCCATCCGGGGAAGCGTTTCTGAACCCCAGTGAGGTGGGTTACTGACCCCAGGGGACTCGGGCGCTTTGGTCACTGGAGTACAGAGGGGACCTTCTTAGTTACTTCGGCTGGTGACTATGTCCAGGCTGTTAGGAAAGACTGGCTCAATACTAAGTAATAGGAGTGGAGTTTAGACCAGAATTTAGAGTCCCTCCTGGGTTCTGGTTGTGACTCTACCACCGAGTGATCTTGGACCAGCCCCAGCTTGGCTCAGCCCCGGTCTCCACTTCTGTAAGTGTTCGGTAGGGGTGGGGGGAGTTGACCAGATAAGTTCACTCATCCTTTAAAACCCTGAAATTGGTGGGCATGACCATGTCTACTGGTTTCAAAGAACGAGGGTTAAGTATTACATGTATATTTGAATATTTAAATACGTTGGGTTGTTCCTATGTACAAAATATTTTATAAACAAACAAGCAAACAAACAAAAAAAGCGGAGTATTTGCCAGCGCTAGGAAGAATTAAAATTCTGGGGAAAAGACTAAAATGCATGTATGAGTCAGTGCGTTGTGGTCTTAATAACAAGAGCAGGTGCTTATTGAGTGTTTAGGATGTGTTTGGCTCAGTGCTTTCTTTTTAACCCTCATGTCTGTGGGAGCTCATTTTACCCTTGAGCAAAGTGGGACTCGCATGAGATCACACAGGCAGCAAGAGGCAGGATGGGGATTTGGACTGTGGTCAGCCTGATTCCAGAGCCTGCGGGCCTGATGTACCACCACGTCAGCTCTACTGCTGTCCAGCCCCCATCCCCTAGGGTCTTTGGAGCCCTTTAGCCCCCAAAGCATCATAGATTGCTCTGGACCTTTTCTGCTAAGTTCTGAATCTCTACGTGGATGGATACATGTCTAGCAATTTTCCCACCCATGCTTCTGTGGTTTTAAATCTTTAATTTCTTTTCCCAGGGCTTACTTCTCCTTTCTGGAACTTGGAATTTTGCTTCCAACTGGCACTTGGCTTTGCCCCAGGGACATGTTTCCCCTGCTGGCTTAGAGGAGGGGTACCTGTCTCCTTGTTCATCATTGCTGTTCCCAGCCACCCTGAAACCTAGCTTTAAATCTAACTTTCTCAGGCTCTGCCCTTCCCAGCCCCCTCTTCCATTGCTCACTCTCATTCTTGAAGATTCTGGTGCCTGACCCTCACTCTCAAGCAATCCTCCTGATAAAATTCACGCCACACACAGGAGTCTTGCAGTGCCTCGGTCACTGCCTACTATGGATGAGCTGGTCTTCCAGTGCATCCAGGCAGGGCTCCTGTGGACATCCCTCATACCCAATCCATCACCAGGACCTCCTTCCTCTCAGCATCAGTCATCCGCTTTCTGACCTCCATCCCTGGCCTTCTTTCTAACTTTCTCTGATATCTCAACTCTTGTAATCCTCCAGCCACGCTGGGACCTCCAGTAGGCTGCCCTCCTACCCTTTCCTTGTCTCCCACCTGCCTCAAGTCCTCACTTCCCTACTGGAGCCAATTTAGACTCCATGAGCAATCCTAATCACTCAGGCAAACACCCTCAACTCCTGTTGTCATACATGTCTCCTTGACGAGAGCACAACTACAGCCCTGGTTAAGTCTAATTCCCGGCCTACTCTGTGTCCGCCCCCAAAGAGCCGTTGAGTTGTTTGAAACAGGTTGAAAATTACCACCCCTGATGTGCCTCTTCATTTTTCCTTGGCCGTCCTCATGCTTACCTATTTCATCCACTCTCCACCCTCCAGAACACTCTTTTGGACATTGTCTTCTCTTCTTAATCCCCAACACCTGCTCCCTCCTCACTCTCAGCTGGTGGTGACCTTGATTTTAGGAAAGAATAGGAGCCACAGAAGAGAACTTCTACAAGGTCCTGCCCCACCCCCATGCACCTCCCCCATTACCCCTTTGTGCAGATGAATGAGTGGGTGGTACTTATACCTGATGCCTGCTGTGTCCCTTCTTCAGTCCTTCAGTCCTCCTCAAGGACCTCACTCTTGCATCATGGAAATTTCTGCTTCTTCTGGATCATTTCCATGTTTCTAGCAAAGCTCCTCCAAAGAGTGTCTATATTCAGCAGCTCCACTTTTTCTCCCTCCCTCCACCCCTAAAGAGAGAAAATGCAGTTTCTTCATCTATTGTTGATCTGATTTTCCCTTGAGCGTTCACCGGCTGGGTAGCAAGAGAAAGTTAATTCTCTAGGCTGAGTAAAGCGTAGTCCAGCTGGAAGAATGAAACGGTCCCCGTGTGGTGTTCAGTTCTGGATGACGTGCTCAGCCCTCGGCCTCCTCTCCCTTCCCTGCCGTGCTGCTGGGAGGGCCAGGTGTTTGGGAGAGGAGGTCGAGGGCTTTTAAAAGTTCTTGTGAAACAGGAGGGAGAGTGGCATCTAGCTTCATGTAGGTTCTGGGAGTGCCTGAAGTTGGCATTTGCCAGACTCCAGTTCAGTGCCTCCTTCCTTCCTGGCCACCAGGTGCTCTGCTAACCCCAGAGGAGAGGTCTGTGGTTAGTGAATTTGTGATCCCTTTTTATTTGTTTTTAACTCTGGAGTACCTGACACTTTCCCCTTGGCTCTCAAGGCTGCAGTCCCTGCGGTTCTTCCCTTCTTTCCTTTCCTCTGCCGCACAGCCTGAGCTATCAGCCCCTGCAGACGGCCCCTGGCTCCTTCCTGACCTGCCCCAGCGGCTCTGAGAAGGCTAACTGGGCCTCAGACGGTGCTGGGCCTGCAGGCTCACCAGCCCCACCTGTACCGGCTCCCTCGCACCACTTGCCCTCCATTCAGACACTCCCCTTCTCTGCTGTGTTCCTTGCTTGTTGCCAACGGCCCTACTATTTAATCTGCTTAGCTGTTTGTTATCGACACCCCCTTCCCCTCCTGACATGTGGTCCAGAGGGAGGGCTTTGGTCTCTTGTGTTCTGTGCCCTTTCCGTAGTGCCTGGATCAGTACCTGGTACAAAGTGAGAATTTAATAAATATTTGTTAACTCAGGGAATGAATAAACTTCTGCAGAACCAGATACCATTATTTCCTTTATCATTCCCAGCAGTTGAGAACAATACTCTGATTATAGTGGGTGTTCAATATGTGTTTGTTTTTAATCTAGCTTCAGATAGAATACAGATATGGAGAAATGGATTCACAGCGGGCTTTTCTACCCTGAGATGCTACGACTCAAGCATGAGTTGTTCTGTAGGGCAGGTCTGAATCCTTATCATAATGGTTTGGCATTTCACGTTTTAGGAAGCAATGAGACGAGATATCTGGAGAATGACCGAATGTTCTTTCTATTTTGTATTTCTAAAGTTATCCACCTGCTTACTGACTTCATACTTCATCTGATGATAAGAGGAAGTCCTCATTAGACCAGGTGTGTGGACGCTTCTCTCCCCTCCCTTATGAGTGCACCTGCTGGTGTGGGGCAAGAGTGAAGCGAGGTCTGGCCTGGCTATGGCTCTGAGTCCCTGGTATAGTAAGAGACTGGTATCATCAATAGACCCTTGGTCCCTGGGTCGAGGCCTCACAGGTTGGCCTTTGGCAGGCTGGAATTCTGTCTTGACTAAAAATAAAGCTAAGACTGGCTGTGTGCAAGGTACCATTCCAAGTATTTGCGTATTTTAACTCATTTAATCTTCAATAACGGTTATGATGTAGGTCCTTTTAGTATGTCCATTTTATTTACTTTTTAAATATTTTATTCTTAAATAATCTCTACACCCAGCATGGGACTCGAACTCACAACCCTAAGATTGAGAGTTGCACCAGCTGGGTCGGTCAGGTGCCCCTCACTATGTCCATTTTATAGGTGAGGAAAACAAAGCACAGAGAAGCTATATCTGTAAGTAGAATTAGTGTCTGCTTCCCAAGTCTAGGGGCATAACCACTGTGTCATGAGGCCCTTTGCTATAAAGACTGCACCAGGAGTGATTGGTATGTTCTGGATTCTTCCAGGAAAGTGTTTTTTTTTTAGGTCATATTCCAGAAAACAGATTTTGTGGACAAATGGAAAGATATGGAAAGGTTTAAGGAGCATTAGGATACATCCATAACTTGCAATTTTCCTGGTAAAACTTGTAAAAACTCCACAGGTTTTATACTCTTTTCTCCATGGGAAAGCAGGGTAGGAGGCAGAGGTTGAAAAGTGAATGCACACAGCAACACACATCTCATGGCACTTTGAGGCAGTGTTATACAGCTGAGAAATCTCACATGGAGTTCCAGCCTTTCAGCTTGTCTTGCGAAAGGGGAAGATCTGGAAGTTCCGGGCCGACAGTCCCCAGAGGTGGTGGCAAACCAGGCTAAGCAGGGGCTGCCATCTTTAGAAAGAAGCCCACTCGTTGGGCATCCACAGCCTTCATCACTTACGTGATAGCCGTGTGGGCATCAAACCAGACTCTTCTTTATTTACAAGACCTGGTGGCTTCTATCCAGGTTCCAGGAAGTGGCACCTTATTTAATAAGATGCAGAGATAGCAGAGCTGTGTCCTGGAAGAGAACCCCTGCCAGAGAAGACTGAGGGCCAGCTCTGGCTGAACCTCACCTCCAGAACCCCCACTGCATTGACCCAAAGGCTTCAGGCTTTCCCAGATTTCTCCTGGCACAGCAGAGACATGGCGGGGCACATGCAGGCATGACTGTGGGCTGCACACATTCCTATTACTCTGTGACTGTTGCTGTAGCCATTTTCTCTTGCTCCTTGTTTCTTCTAAGAGAGAGAAGAGAAGAGGCTCACCATGGCAATGATTATCAAGGGCTGTGCTAGAGGGGGAGCAAATCCCTGTGAAGGGTGGCTATGAAGAAGCTATACGACATGGGGAAAACCCTCCTAGAGATTCCAGTACCCCTTTCTTGGCCCCAGTCTACAGTCCCTGGCCAAGAATGACCATCCTGGCTCCCATGCAGCAGCTCCCTCTGGGCCCCGTTAGACTCCACTTGCCGTGCTCTGTCAGCCATGCTGTGGTTGGTGGCATCTTCCACACCCATAGCCGCGGGAGCACACCTAGCTGTCTCCATGATGTCACATTTGGACTTAGAGCGCTAAGCAGACCCTACTTGAAGTGTCATACTATCCTCAAAGCTAAGGAGCTGATGAGACATAAGCCACATGTCGCTTGGCTTATGTAATAGCAAAAGTCTCACCATGTTAAGGGGAAACTATAAACATTGTTTTTGATGCAACTGATTTGAATTCCAACATCTGGGAAGACCTATAAGTACTACCTCTGAGTACTCTGCTCCTGCCTTCCCTTCTTCCAAACACCATCTGCTCTTCATGGTTCAGTTGGGCCCAGTCAGAATGCCCCACAGTGGCCATGTTCCTACAGTAAAGAACACTCACCTCAAGTAACAAGGAAACATTTCTGGGCACCCTTATCCCTATATTCATCTTCTAGGGGGATAGAGTCATTATTGTTGGCTATTTTTACCTCTTGGCGGGCTGAATCGGTAAAATTTTCTTAGGAATTTGGAATATGAATGTTCTTACTCTGTTTGCAGGAAATGGAACAGAGATAGAAGGAAGTCTATCTTTGGGGAATCCCTCCATACTCCGTGCAGGGGGGAGTGTGGGGGCTTTCTTCAGGGAACCTTGCAGAGTGATGGAGGGTGTGCAAGTTTGGGTCAGAGTCCACCACTCAGGGTGTGAACTGGGGCAAGTTACTTAATGTCTCTGAACCTCCAACTCCTCATTTGTCAATAGGAGCACCAGTACCAGGACCTCTTCATCCAGTTGTTCCGGGGAGAAAGCATAAAGCCTTAGCTCAGTGTCTGGCATGTTGCGAGCTCTCTAGAACCATTAGTTATCACTAATCAATAATAACAAAAGAAAGAGGATTCCTTTGAATCCAGATGAGCCCCGATCTTTTTCTTTCTTCAGTCAAATCGCACCCCTTCTGGCCCCCATACCTGTGCCCCTGCTATTAGCTCTCCTTCTGTTTGAAAGCCTAATCCATTTGCCTTTCAAGAGCACAGTGTTGCTCTAGGTCAGGTTCCCCAAACCCCTCAGTGTGTTGCTTGTGTTGTCTCTGATGCCCTCAGAGCTCTTGTTAGCTCCCTGATACCCCAGCATATCAGGTTGAGCCATAGGTGAGCAAGCAGACTCTTGCCTCACTGGAGAGCTATCCGCCTGCTACAGCCTCTTGTGCCTGTGCAGGTGGCTGGGGGCAGGCCCACTGTAAAGGGGCAGGTGTTCAGATGGGGTGCGTGGTCAGTGCAGGGCACGTTATGCTGCCTGGACTAACAGCCTCCAAAGGCCAGTGCCCGGACATCTCACACATTTGTTTCTTGCTCTCCTAGAGTCTGTCTGGAGTGTGGGGGGCAGTCTAGAGGTGTTACCTCCATTTGGTGTCTCACTCTTCTAGGCTGCTTTGCTCATATGGCATCTCCATATGCTGGTCCCATCACCTCAAAGGCAGGGGAGGAGGGAAAATGAAATGCTTCTGTTTGAAAGTGACTTCCAGCTGTAAGCTGTAGTGTCTGGACTCCAAACCCACCCTGCTGGGGTCCTGCAAGCTATTCATCTTCTTGGCCCTCCCGCTCCCCATTAGGCTTGTCAACAGAGGGCAGGGGAAGAAGACACTTGCTCCTTCCTGTTTGTGTTCCTTTCAGTGTCACTGCATGATGGCCCTGTGTCCCGCCAGCAGCACTGGCTTCAGTCTCCAGCTCCTTTGGACACAAGCAGAGACCCCACCAGCAGCCAGCAGGCAGCCGCTCCTCCTCAGACGTCTGGCTCCCAGTTCCCGGGGACTCCTCCTCTAACCCCATAGGTTCCGATACCCTCAACATCTTCCCTTTGCTTCCAACCCAAAGAGTGGCAGCTTTTCCCAGCAGTGATTACCTCAGTGTCACCTGTTTGCTTTTACAGTCATCTAACACTTGTTACACGGATGCCCAGTGTTAAATGATCCTTAAGTACCTAGTGCAGCATCTGTTTTCCTGATTGAACCCTAGTGAATACAGAGGCAGAGTCTTTTCTTCTTCTAGTTCATTGACCAGAAGTCACCTGGCCTCTTCCAACCTCAGCTGTATGGAGGTGGGGTGAGGGTGGGCATGCCCTGAATATTTGGCCAAGGATTTTGTGTTTTGAAATTCAGACTATGTGGTCCAGTAACTATGACTGCATAACAAAATTTCTAAGCACTCAGTGGCTTTAGACAACCATTTTATTCTATTTTATTTAAAAAATTTTTTTAAACTTTTTTTTAATTTATTTTTGAGAGACAGAGAGAGACCACATGAGCAGGGGAGGGTCAGAGAGACAGGGAGACACAGAATCCGAAGCAGGCTCCAGGCTCTGAGCGATCAGCACAGAGCCCGGAGCGGGGCTCGAACCCACAAACCGTGAGATCATGACCTGAGCCGAAGCCAGAAGCCGGACTCTTTAATGACTGAGCCACCCAGGTGGCCCTAGACAACCATTTTATTGTGCTAATTTTGTGGGCCAGGAATTCAGGGATGGTTTATCTTTGTTCTATGATGTCTGGACCTCAGCTATAAAGATCCAAAAGCTGGGAGTGACTTGACAGCTAGGGCCTGGCATTGCCTGAAGTCTTATTCACTCACCTGTTTGGTGCCTGAACCCAGGAGACTCAAAGAGTAGGACCCCTGAGTGCCTGCATTATTCTGCACTTTGCTTTTTAATTTCATAATATGTTGGCATTCTTTTCAAAAAAGTAAATAGAAGGCTACTGTAGGGTACCTGGGTGGCTCAGTCGATTAAGCATCTGACTCTGGATTTTGGCTCAGGTTATGATCTCATGGTTCGTGAGATGGAGCTCTGCATTGGGTTCTATGCTGACAGCACAGAGCCTGCTTGGGATTCTCTCTCTATCCCCCTCTCTCTGCCCCTCCCCTGCTCGTGTGCACATGAGCAATCTCTCTCAAAATAGATAAACTTGAAAAAAGTGAAGGCTATTGTATCCTTTTTGCTATGGCTGTATAGCATTCCATTACTTTTGAGTGTACAATTTATTTAATCACTTTCCCATTGTTGCTCATTTAGATAATTTCCAGTCCTTTGCTGTTACAAACAGGGTTGCAATGAATAGTATTGTCCAGTATATGTCACAAGTGGGAGATTAGATGTTTGTGTTAAATATTTGTTGGTGGACTTGCCTGATGAAAGAGTATATGCAATGTGTAATTTCCCTTCATAGGAATTGTACAACTTTCTCTACAGCATTACTGACATAGTGTGTAACCAAAATTTTGCAGTTTTGCCAATGATAGTTTTTGTATTTTGCATTTTCTTGTTATGAGTAAGCTTAGGCATCTTGTCATATGTTTGAGTTCTTTTTATTTCCTTTTCTGTTAGCTGCTTGAATCCTTTGCCTGGTTTTATATGGGGTTATTGGTTATTTCATCTTCATGTATTTAAGAATTTATTACGTTTTCCTACACTAGAGAGATTAGATTTGACCTTTTCTGGAATATGAATTGCAGCCATGCCCTCCACCTGCTCCCCCCTACCCCTGGTTTGCTATTTGCTTGAACTTATTTTAAAAACTGCTATGCAAAAGTTTTTAATAATATAGCATTGAAATGATCAATCTTTTCTTTTATGGCTTCTGTATTTTGAAACATGATTTGAAAGGCCACTCCCACGCCAGGATTATAAAGGAATTCTCTCACATCTTCTATTTAGTTTCGTTTACATTTAAATGTTTGATTTATTTGGAATTCATTGTGGTGTTAGGTGGATGTAGGATGTGGATCCAAGTTTAATTTTTAAGTGGATGGTAGTTGTCCTAACATCATCTATTGTACATTTTCACTCCACTGACTTTCCAGCTTTATCAATACTCAGTTCCTTCATGTTCTTGAGATTACAGGCTTTCTGTTGTTACTTTAGTGTGTGTGTGTGTGTGTGTGTGTGTGCGCACGCGCATGCACGTGCTATTATCATTGTTATTGAGGCCTTATAATTTAGTGGGGCTAGTCCCCTCTCATTGTTCTTTTTCAGAGTTTTTCTATTTTTATTTTTCAAAATGAACGGCAGTGCCATACTTTTATTTACAGTGGGTTTATAGTATATTTTAAAACTTGATTCCCTTAAAAACATTTTTTTTTTTTAAAAGAGACCATGCACCTGTGAATGCATGCAGGGGAGGGGCAGAGGGAGAGAGAGAGAATCTTAAGCAGCTGATGCAAGGATTCACCTAACAACCATGAGATCAGGACCTGGGCCAAAATCAAGAGTTGGATAGTTAACTGACTGAACCACCCAGGCACTCCCAAAATTCTTAATGCCATTGTCTGTGTGTGCTTTTTCTGGAAATGTGTGTACTCCCTGGGCCCTTTATGGTTTTACTGTCTTCACCCTTTGGAGGTCATTCTGAGACAGATTTACAATGAATGGACACCAAGTTTTTCACAGCGTGATTAGACACTAGACTTCATGCTGATTTAAATGGGTCTAAATCAAAGAGATTTACATTAATTCCATTAATATTACTTGAGCACCTAATACATTAATTTTCCTCAAATGTGTCTTTCTAGATTACTTTTCAGAATGTAGGCTGTGAGAAACAAGGTCTTATACCACTATACATGAACATTCCTACTGCACACAGTTGTCATTGGTAAACTGTAACTGCAAAACGTAGTTTTTTCCCTATAAGATGACTGAATCATCCTAGAAAAATTAATTAATTGTATCAGATAGAACTTGGAACTTAGGCCTGGGCCAGCCAAATCATTTAATAACCACCATGGACAATCATAAAAAATTAAACTCACCCACTGAAAGGAATGGAAACATCCAAGGAGGTCTGGGAAGTGTGAAAAGGTAGTGAGAAGTTGGCCTGTGTCCTTAGCAAAATGGTCAGTTTATTTTATTGATTCGATGATGTCCAGGATTCTCTAGTCCTACGCTGTTTGTATATTAGTCTTTAGGTTCATCTTCTATTCCTTTTTAAATATTGAGATGAAATTTACATAATGTAATATTAACCATTTTAAGGAGAACAATTCAGTGGCATTTAATACATTCAGTTTTGTGCAATCATGTCCCTCAGAGTTCCAATACATTTCCAAAATAAAATCTCGTACCCATTAAGCACGTCCTCTCCATTTTGTCCTCCCTCTGGCCCCTGGCAACCACGAATCTCTTGTCTTTGTGGATTTACCTATTCTGGATTTGTTGAAGGGGCTTCATCCTTGGACGAGTATTTCAGAGTGGGTTGTTTCTGGGCCTGGGTGTAAACTCAAAATGGGAGTCAGAGTATCAAAGTATGAAATTGTAGAGGAAAGAAAGTAGAGCTTCTCATTTAGTGTGATACCTGGACCAGATTCTCCTTGTCTGATTTCTGCTTAATCCTTAGAGGATTTTGGATTGTTTTGGATAGGGGGGAAGTGTTTAGTACAGTGCTTGGCATGCATAAAGTACTCAATAAATACTAGACAGCAGAGGATAGTGGTCAAAGGTGGGGCTCCTGGATTCAAATCTCAACTCCACCATTTTTTTTTTTTTGAGACTGAAGATGATGAGCTTGGGAGGGGCAGAAAGAGGGGGGGGGAGAGAAAGAGAGAGAGAGAGAGAGAATCTGAAGCAGTCTCTGCACTGACAGCACACAACCTGATGTGGGGCTCGAACCCACAAACTGTGAGAACATGACCTGAGTAGAAACCAAGAGAAGGATGCCTGACTGAACCACGTGGGCACCCCTCAGCTCCACCGTTTTTTAGCCATGTGATTTTTGGCCGGTCCTTGACTCCTCCGTGCTTCAGTTTATAACTGATAGGACGATTACATAACTAAGGTAAATCATTGAACGCAATGCCTAGCACACATTGAATGGTGAATAGATGCAAGCGATCATGATTTGAGTAAGACATGGCTTCAAAATTTGTTGCTTCAAAAATCTTCTCCTTGGCAAATTTCCCATAGCAAGTATTCTTTTTATTGTACAAGACAAAAAATAGTCCTAGCATCTAAATATTTGAAGGCATGACTCTGGACACAGATTTGATGACCGTAACTATTAAACTCTTAGCTCTGTCAACTTTGTATTTTTCTCTCCTTTAAGAGTGTCAGGGAGAGATGATCAATGAGTAAATGAAGGGATACTCTTGAAGGTATACACATTATCTTAAAAAGTGTAGTGAAAACTGAGTATTTAAAAAGCTTTTTAAAAATATGAGGCATTCTCATCACCTATATTGATGGTAGATGGTTAGGTTACAGAATGACGGGTTTTAGAGAATCATTTTCTTTTGTAATCTGATTAAACCACCACACACAGAAGATCCTCTTGTAGAGAATGTTTATGATGAGGAGGACCATCATGATCCATGGAGTTCAAACATGATGTATACAATTCCTTTTCCAAACTACAGAAAAAGAAAAGACATGCAACACTGTTAAGCAGTATCATAGTCTTCTCAACGCTGGATTCATACTTAGTTTGCCAAGTGATGTCCCTATATTCAAAATATCTCTTCCCCAGCCTAAAATTTTAAACTTGTGGTACCTGCAAAGACAGAATAAAAGGGAGAGGCCAACCAAGGAACAGACTCTCAACTGTACAGAACAAACTGATGGTTACCAGAGGGTAGGTAGGGTGGGGGTTGTGAATTAGACATGTGATATGGATTGAGGAGTGCACTTGTGAGCACCAGGTGATGTATTTAAGTGTTGAATCCCTACATTGTACACCTGAAACTAGTATTACACGGTATGCTAACTGAAATTAAAACATTTTAAAAATATTTGAGATAGACAACAGTGTAAGCAGGGGAGGGGCAGAGAGATCCAGAATTCAAAGCAGGCTCCAGGCTCTGAGCTGTCAGCACAGAGCCTGATGTGGGGCTCAAACCCATGAACCATGAGATCATGACCTGAGCCGAAGTCAGAAGCTCAACTGACAGAGCCAGCTGGGCAACCCTGAAATTTAAACAAAAACTTTTGAAAAAAAGCAGTGCATACCCATTTGAGATTTGTGGATTTTAACAGGAGATAAAGATACACAGAATTTTCTGGCACATGCAAGAATTTTCAGGCATGAGCTGAGATTTCTGGCATGGTATGGCAGGTGGGCATGTTGAACTTCCTGGTGGAGGAAGGACCTGGGGGCAGATGGCAGTGCCAATATGAGGAAGGTTTTAGGCCCTTGGAGGTGGGAGAAAGAAAGTACTAGGACATAGACAAAGAATGCAGGAAAGGTATGGAGAGGTTGGAGATTTCCTTTCCAGTGAGAACTTTACCTCAGAGCCATCCATATTTATATATGTAAAGGAAGCAAGATATCTAGAGATTTGCACAAAACCAAGTCACTAGGATAAAGCTTCTAATTTTATTCTTTAATCTACTGTTACCTTCTAGAATATGGGGGTTTTCTCATGCGGAAGAGGTGAATACTGCTAAAAAAAAAAACAAGGCCTATTGTAAGACTACTGCAAGAAGGGAGACCTTAACATTTCATTTCTGAAAGAAGCAGCAAGTAATGAGTGTTTATGAATACAATAAACATATCTCAAAAAAGAATGATACAACTTTTATTTTCCATGAATTTTAAAGACACTTTTGCTACATAGTTACGTATTTTTATGAGATTATATTTTTTTCATTTGTATGAAGTTCAACCTTATACAATTTTAAGGTGATATGTTTGGTAGTGTATCTATAATCTTTAAAAAGTTTAGAGTTTTTGGAATGTACAGTATATGAGGTAAAATCAAGATTACATTAAAAATTGTTTTCTCCTCTGCACTGATTCCGCAGTGAGGCTCAAATGGCAAGTACACTATTAAATGACATTTACTATCAAAAATAGGAGTTCATTTGAGTTACTATGAAAAACATAAGCCACTGTAACTGCCACAGTGGCGTATTTTACCATTTTAGACATTCAACTATATAGAAATCTCTGGGCTATTACACTCAAACTCATTTGTACTGCCAAATGTGGCACTTTTAAGAAGTTTCTAGAAAATAATCGCAATCACTGTTGTTTTGGGGGAAAGTTAGCCTATACATAAAGAGATTAAATAAAATGTAAACATACAGTATATCATAGTGACAGATCATTCTTACCACTTGGAAAGGCCGAGTTTATCCATTTCGTTTTTGAACAAAGGTTAATGTTTTTTCTACAGCACAGATCATTTGACATAAAACAATTACAATACATGCCCATTTCTAATATAAGAGAAATTCTTCAGAGATTTTCAAAGCACAAAACATATGTCCTGTTTTCAAAGACAGAAGTGCTTAGTAATCACTAAAATGCTAACCTCAGCAACTAAAAATTAGTGATTCACTATCCTAAAATTCAAATAATAAATTAAAAAGGCTAGTTACAAGTGTTTTACAGATAACAGATGTGATAAAAACAAGAATTTTAGATAGTTTCATTACAAACTGTATTATTACTGGCAGTCATTGACATCTATGCAAGATGTACAACGTGATACTGGACAAAATTCAATCTGATCATCCAATAACTCACAAATGCAAGCTCACAAAACATTAATGAATTATGCAATTGCAAAGTGCTCTAATGCAACATTAACCACATGCAATCAACAATTTGGAACAGTATCCAGACAGACATTACATTAAACATTAGTTTTTCAAGAAAGAAAGCAGCTTGAAGTTTACTGGTGCAAATTAATTTTGTCTTCGGATTTGGTGCCCCAAACGAAAAGGTTAGGTTTGATTATGAATTCTGATGGTGATGGCAGTAGTTATAGGAGAAGCAGCAAAACTTATGGGAGTTCTTCAAAATTAGCCTATACCAGATAGATGAAGTGTGTGTGTGTGTATAGATATATTATATATACTATATATAATATATATATATATAGATCTACGCTTGGTATGTATAGTTTATATATATGCCATATATGTACATGCATGTCCTTATACACATACATATAGTTCAAAGGCTCACAAAAACAAATTAAGTAGGTTTGAAATTCAGAGTTGAGTATGATTACTTTTACAAAGTATCTATAAGCCTTCTGTTCTTTTCCATGTTCTCAAGACCTGAAGAGGTACTTTTTAAGTAAACATTAAAATATTTTTAGGCCAAGTAAACTGTCTGTGCTTTCTGTAAGTGACTTCTCTGTGAATTCATGAATATATACTTGTAATGAAGAACTCCACATTTATCAAACAAGAAGTTTTTCTTTTTCATACATATTCTTTCATCCAGTTTTTGTCTGCTAAGCCCCTCCAGTTACTCATCATAATCCCACTTACCAAATAATTAAGACAAATGAGGAGGTAGAAATATAGCACTAGATTGCTTCACAGCATCAGACTTTAACATTTTTTTGGTAGCATGTTAGTGTAAATTTTAATCATTTTGAATTTTTCACTAGGTATTATCTTTAAAACAGATTGGGTTGTCACTGTTACACTCATGCTGACTGGTAAAAATACCAATTATATATTGTTGCCTCTTAGAAAGAATGTTTTACAAGAAGGCATGTAAAAAAAAAAAAAAAAAAAGAAAAAAAGGGAAAGAAAAAAGTCCCAACCCAAAACCCCCAAAATTGCTATTTCTGTGGCTTGCGTTCTAATAAGGTGCCACCTCTACCTAATGATATAAATATTGAAAATGGAAAAAAGTGATGTATTATAGTCTCAATGCCAGTGATAAATGCCACTGTTTTTGGAAAAGCAATACAGAAATAATTTTAGTACATGACAAAATAAAATGTAATACAGTATTAAAAAATACAGTCACTTGATTACAAAGTACTGAATGATAAAGGCAATCAAAATGGAAAAGAAAGCGAACAGCACGAGGATGACGGCGGCACACTGCTCATCACTCAGTGCCCGCTGGGTCCTCGTGCTCTCCACAGTGTCTCTGTCGGTGCTGGCTGGTGGCTCAGTCCTCTGAGAGATGAAGAGCACTGTTGTGCTGTAGGGACCTACCAGGTCCTGATGCCCTGCAGGGTCTTGGCACTGGCGAATGGCACACACACGGAAACGATATTCACAGTTCAGCTGAAGGCTTGAATACCGGAATGAAGAGTCGGGACCTTTGTAAATCTGTTAATAAGATGGTAAAAAAAGAATTATGTGTGAAGGCTAGGCAGAGAACCTGTTTTATAACTGGCTGCTTTTAGAATTATTTCTGACATGAAAGCTAGTGAAGTGCCAATCCTTTCATCTTTTTAATGACATTTTAAAAATACCTGTCTTTACATTAAAGAGCTTATCCACTGTTTAAGGGCAGGAGAAACTGGAAAAGTGAGGACGTGAAAAGTCTATCATCACAGAACTTACAGATCAGTTAAGGAGAGAAGATCTGCCCCCAAAGTAGCAACAGAACAAGCTAAATCAGCCCACAGGCATTTCCTAGTTTTTTCAAATGTAAGAAGTCAAGTTTCTGTGAAACCATTCCAAGAAAAGAGAAACTGTGCTCCCTCCTTCATTTTATCTTTGCAAAAGTGGTTTCTGTACAATTTCAAGCATTTGCTGAAACAATGAATGAATAAGGTGAACTTTCTTTAGATGTCTATGGCAAATTATTTCATAAACTTTAAGAAATCATTTAGAAACACAGAATTGGACGTTAAAACCCAACTCCTCTGCCCATCCCTTAGAAAGGAAAGAACAAGAATGGAATTCCATGTGTTTTCAAGAGAGTGTGCTAATGATCAAGACTCTATCTACTAGAACTGATCACCCCTGGGTCCAAGCACTGTTTTGCTACTTCACACTCCATGTGATCTTAGACCAATTAAACTTAGTACAGTGAGCATATTATTGTGTATGGTAATTAAGACACTGAAACAAATATTTGTGACAGCACTTAGGACAGTGCCCAGCACACAGCAAGTGTTCAACCTATGGAAGCTAACAGGGTACCGGGGTGGCTCAGTTGGTGAAGCATCCGACTTCACCTCAGGTCAGGTCAAGATCTCACGGCTCATGAGTTTGAGCCCCATGTCAGGCATTCTCTCTGCCTTTCTCCTGCTTGCATTCTGTCTCTCTCAAAAATAAATAAACACACACACACACACACACACACACACACACACAAATATATATATGGAAGCTATTATTTCTACTAATGAGTCCCTTCCCACATTCTATAAATGAGAAAACCAAGGCTCATTAGTGACTGCCCAATTGAGTTTTTCCAGCTAGTTGGTGGGCTTTAAGTCAGATCAACCCAAACCTGGGCAAGCATTCTTTCAAGCAATTTTAGCTGCCTCAGTTTTATCTATATTGTAAATCTCAATTTTTACATATTGATTTGCTCTTTAAGGAGCAAGGTAAGAGCTTTGTCTCATTTTGTGTCTTTGGACTCCAGCAACTAATAGGTAAAGGCCACTAAATTAGTGAATAATAGTATGTATATGTCAAAATGTGTTAGTGGATGGTACGTATCTATAAAGGAGCTTTTATTAAAGGAAGTAAGACTTATGATGAAGCAAAGAAAATGGTAAATATGCGTTAGTTCTGAGGACACAGATGAGTAATACAGGGAGTGGAAATGTAAGTAATGTTCATGTCTGGACCATGGTTTAAAGGAGTAACATCAGTAAATTAGAAGACAGTATTAGAAAGCAGTGTCAAAGAGTACACATACAATGAGTCCAAAAGAGTAAAAATAAAAAACATGTATTTGTCATATGTATATAATGGGTAGCATTTATTTGTCTTTAAAATTTTCTTTACTTTCCATTTGTTTCCAAATGGGCATGGTAATATGGTTATGGGAAAGAACTCAACAAATGGTATGAGGGTCAGAGGTGAAGAGATTTGACAGACATAAGGAATATGTTCAGAACACTAGCTGGAAACTAAAGTTTATTTCCACTGGGGCCAGTTTAGGTATATAATATTTAAACAGTGTTTAAGGACTGTCAACCATAAACCTGAATAAGGGATTGAGGGAGGTGGGCAGGACAGGGGCTGCATTCTGCATTAATATTTGCATTCTCATCCTATAAAATGGATAAGTTGATTGATAGAAAATATAAAGAAGTGTTTTATTTTTTAATTATATGTAATTACAAGTCATCTCTGAGTAATAGCTACAGGCCAAAAATTATGAAGTTTTGAGTTTTACTTGCCCTTTTCTGTTTACTAAGATCACAGTAATTTTATCTTGTCAGTATGAACTGGGGTAGTGGAAATGGTGTTTTTCATTTCAATTTTTATTTCTCAGTCTTAGACCTAACTCACCTTATCTTAAGCTTGAGGCTTGTTTTGAATAGCTTTACTTAGGTATATGAACATTTTTATAAATTAGCTGTAGCAGGTTTATCTGTCCAGTCCTGTATCTGCAGTCACCTATAAAATATCTCCTTATGTAGATATCCTTCCAACATTGGAAACACAAAATTGAAAACTCAACCTCATTATCTTCCCTCCCACTCTGCATTTTAATTGAGAAAGGCAGACTAAATTTAAGCTTATAACGTTTGTGAATGTTTACCTGGTTAAGAACTTTGAAACAGTATCCTAAATGCAACAGAATTTTATAGGAAACCTTTTAAAGAAAGTTTGTATTTTCATAAATTGGTATTTGTCCTTATTTTAACTTTGTGAATATGTCACAGCATGAAGAAAAGAAGAGTTGTAGAACAGAGGCCAATAAAAATGAAAACCAGTATCTTACCTGTTTATATCTCTCCATATCTACATTCTAAAAGCCTATTTGGTTGGCTACATGAATTTACCAAGTACTCATACAAAAATATAAAATAGTCCTCTGTTACGTTTTAAGGATGAGTAAACATGTTTACTATCAAAGATAACCACTTCTGAAGTTATCATTATAAAGGAACAATCTGTTTAACTATTTCTACTTCCTGTGTATGTTACACATCTACAATCTGATTTTACCCTGAGTAATATGCACAGTATATATATTTATAGCAGTTAGTATTAGACAATAATTTTAACAATACATTATTTTTAGGCTGAGTATAGACTTGTTTAAACCTTTCCTTAAGGTTTATTATGCATTTGATTACATTTAAAAGTAATTATCCCTTATGACATATAATATGGCATATGTTATCATAATTTGGTACATATGGTCATGTCATCCTTCTGTAATCTGTGAATATACTATTGCAAATACTTATTTTGTAGTGATCAATACATAAAGACAATAGTAAAAAAACCCTCAAAACAAATGAATGTAGACAAATAGCCACATAGCTTTTGTCTATACCATTCTTCCCTTCTCTTATTGCTGAGGGAGGTATAAAGTGAACTTGGAAGATTTCAGAGCAGTTCTTAAGTTTATTGTGCATAAGCACCACTAAGAACTTAAAAAAAAGAAAAGAAAAAAGGAGAATAATCATGGTCCCAAGCTCTTAAGACATTCAGGTTCATGAGGCCTGCAGGCCACTCTGAGGAACACTGTTTTTGGGAATATAAGTCCAGAAGAATAAAAGAAGTTGTAGAGAATCCAACAGGCCACTGTCACAGCACCCATTCTCCAACACTACCAACAGTATGGATTTTTGATGGGGTATCAAACTCTCCCTTACCCAATCCATGTATTGGGAGAAGCTGGCCTCATTAACTCCAGAGGAGGCCTCTGGTTGGCTTAAACCCTGAACAGTCATTCGTTCAGGAATGGCTTTGCAGTCTAAGTGCTTTCTTTTCCCTGAATGTGAATGAGGGACAGTAAGTTCCTTATGGCTACTGGCAGCCATGGAAGACTATGAGAAAACCATGGCCCTGACAACTTCACCGAGCTTCTAAATCACACAGTCCTGAAGCCCGCTTGCCCTCAAGCTATTCCCTAAGAAAATTTACACTTGATTGCACCAGTCTGAGTTGGTTTTCCTGGTACTTGCAACATAATGAGCTGTGACACAAGTGTCTTAGGAACAGACTCCTAGGTGGGGTTGATCCCCCAATATTTTTACTTCATCTGTTATACTTGCTTTTAAAAATGTTTACACCTCTGAGAAGATTACAGAACCAGTAGATACTTGCCTTTGATAGGAATCTTCCCAAGCAAATAGTCTTTCTCCTAATGCTACTACTGTCAGCTATCCTGTGTATATGTGAGTTACAATGTGTCATTCATAGAGGCATGAGTCAGAGGGAGAGTGTAATGGTAGAGAATGGGACAGTTTTAGGTGAGGTGCTACAGAAGGGGGCATGGAGTAGCAAGAAAGTAGCAAAGGGTTTTCTTAAAGCTGATCAAAGTGGGATGAAGAAAGGGAAGAATACAAAAAAAAAAATCAATTTGTTTCTATTCTTTTCTTTTTTGTCCCAAACTCTTAAGCTTAGCTCAGGGTCATGAGTACTTGTTGCTGCCAGGAGAATCTGCTTCTAGATTCCCCAATCCCAGCAACATTATAGGCTAAACATATTTTTTATAGGCTCATTTAGAAACTCAACCACCAGCTTACAAGTAATAATCCCTTCTTAAAAACATCAGCTGTTCCTACTGCTGTGGAATAGGGCCCACCAGGATCTGGCCTCTTTAACTACTTACTCCATTCTTGAGTCTTACTCAAGTCACAATTAAGTTCATGGTTCCTTCTAAGTTCACCAGTATCGCCATATGTCCCCTTACTTAAATGGTACTCCTTTTAGAAAACATTCCAGAAGTCCAGCTGGAATAAATCATTTCTTTATTGTGACTTTTTATGTTTGGCTCTGTAAAATGTCACGACTATAACATTTTTGCTTGCCTTGTTATATTCTAAACAACTTTCTTAAAATCAGCAGTAACTTACTAATACTGTAATCACCCTCCATAATTCTTTAAACATAGTATTTAATACATGTATGTTGATTATCAAATAAATTTTAAGTAAATTATTAAATTCCATGAATGAACCTGAACTCTTAAAAAACCCTTCAGACTTTTGGAGTATAACTTGCCAATAAATTTTACAAACATTTAAAGAGATTTAGATAAGCATATATATATATATGTACATATAATATACATATATATATATAATGAAGTTCTTAGGAAATCAGTATTTTAAGTTTTATAGATGCTTACAATCTAAAGTAAGTGACAGTAATGATAGGGTTGATTTAGCTTTTAAGTTAAATTAGAATTAGCATTGCTGTTTCATGTAGTGATATGTTTATTAAAATTCATATACTACTCAAATCTGGGGTCCCTATTTCCTTTAAAGATGTAATGCAATTACATTTTTTTAATATTAATTTTTCTTCCTCCTTGGAAGGAAACCTGCTTATCTGTAAATTATATTCAAATCTAATTATCATGTCAGTTTGCAGATGGCTTAATAAAGAAAAACAATCATATGCCAAATTTAATCTGACTCTTTGGAGCCTTTTATAATTTTAAGAAATTGCACTTCTATACTTAAAACTTGAAAGAAAAAAATTAGATCTAAATTGAAAAAATATTCTGGGGTGCCTGGGTGGCTCAGTCAGTTAAGTGACTGACTCTTGATTTTGGTTCAGGTCATGATCTCAAGGTTTGTGAGGTGGAGCGCCACGTTGGGCTCTGCACTGACAGCATGGAGCCTACTTTCATCTACCAGGAAGACATCTTTGAAATTACTCAGCCCTGTAAGCGACACTTCTGCTAGGCTTCCATAATGACTGAATCCTGTCATATTTAAAACACTGCATAATAATATTAATAATAATAATAATAAGATGATGATGATGGAAGCCTCCCTAATGTTCTCTTCTTTTACTTGTATCCCATTCTAGCCAAAATGACCTTGTGACTGATCATGTGACCACTCTGGTCAAAATCCTCCACTGGTTTCACATTTTACATAGAGTAAAATTCACAGTGTGGCCTATAATGCCCTACATGATTTTCATACCACTCATAGACCCCCTTTACCATTAACTACTTGACTTCTACTATTTTTCCCATTGCTCACACAATCCCTTAACACCTACTGCTTCTTCTTCTTGGAACACTGTTCTCTCCATATTCACGTCCTTTGGTGAATTGTCACCTGATTGCCCTGTATGAAATAGCACTAGCTGTCTCTCCCCACAATGACTGCTTATTCCTTTTGTCTGGTTTTAGTTTTTCTCCACTGCACTTATCACTATCTAACATTAGATTATATCTAATATTATATTTGCTTTTAGTATCTCTTTTTCTACTGAATGTAAGCTCCACAGAGGCCAAGAACTTTTTGTACAGTGTTATATATCCTGAGTGCCTGGCACACAGTTAAATATATTCTTGTCAAATGAATGAATAATCTGTTGAATATATAGTTCGCACTTAAAGTACTTTGAATCCTGAGATACTATGTAGTTACTAATCTTTGGAACACAGTAAGTACTAAACAAATGTTTTTTAATTAGGAAGATAAAGACAGTCAAATCTTACACTGCAACTGCATTAAAATGAGAAATAAAAATAAGTATCCACAGAATTACATCTTAGCACATACCTGTTTAAATTCTGAATCTTTTCCCAACATAACTTGAAGACTGTAAATAACTGGATCACCTTTCATTGGCGGTAAACACTCCCATGTAATTTCACAAATGTGATCATTTATTTTCTCTATTTTGGGGGCTGTGGAGAACAAATACAAATAAAATCTGCTCTACTTGATTTTTAAGTGTCACACAGACACTTGTTTTAATCAAAATCAACAAACCTTTAAAACCCAGTTATATACTTAAATAAATATCAATGAATTTTTGAAATTTGCAGAGAAATGGTTAATAGTTCACTCTTATTATCTCCAAGTGCTACGATGGCCAGACCGACTGAAAGATCTGTTAAGGTAAGCACTGTTCCCACTGAGCTAAAAAGCCAACAGAGGGGTTATGGCAGTTCTAAAACAATGTCAATGATCCTTCTAAGAGCATAACTAGAACATGACATTTTGTAATTTAAGTAATCTCCTAAGAGAGTAAGTTGAAAAACAGTCCTAAGTTGTTTGACATAAAACTGCTTCACTCAATGCTGGGATACCAAGGGTTAAAATCAGTTATCTTCTTAAGGCTAGTAAACACTAAACTGGATGAGAGAATAGACAAATGACTCAGTTAAACTCCATCAACATTATTAGAAAGATATTCAAGAACAGTCCTGCTAACTATGGATCTGCTTAACAAATGACATATTTCAAGTACACAATCCAGGAACCTGTACTAGAAGTCATTGTGATTTGTCCTTTGTGTCCAGGAATGTTAGTGATTTTGGCTAAATACATAAAATGCACTATTTGCCAGGGTCATTTTATTTTTTAAATGTTATTTTGAGAGAGAGAGAATGAGAGCAAGCGAGCAGGGGAGGGGCAGAGAGAGGGAGAGAGAAAAAAACCATGCAGGCTCCATGCTCTCAGTCCAGACACAGGGCTTGATCCCACAAACGGTGAGATCATGACCTGAGCTGAAATCAAGAGTCAGATGCACAACTGACAGAGCCACTCAGACACCCCAGCCAAGGTCATTTTAAAATAAGAACCCTTCTAGGGGCTCCTGGGTGGCTCTGTCAGTTGATGTCTGACTCTTGATTTCAGCTCAGGTCATAATCCCAGGCTCATGAGATCAAGCACCCTGTTGAGCTCTGTGCTGAGTATGGATCCTGCTTAAGATTCTTTCTCCCTCTGTCCCTTTCCCCGGCTCATTCTCTCTCTCTCTCTCTCAAAAAAAACAAAAACAAAAACAAAAACAAAAAACCCCTCTAAAATTAATTTCAAAAATATTTGTATATACAGGTGAATGTGTATAAAAGTTCAAGTTAACTTGGGGCGCCTGGGTGGCTCAGTCATTTGAGCGTCTGACTTCAGCTCAGGTCATGATCTCAGTTTGTGGGTTCAAGCCCCACACTGGGCTCTGTGTCAACAGTGTGGAGCCTACTTCAGGTTCTGTGTTTCCCTCTCTCTCTTTACCATTCCCCTGCCTGTGCTCTGTCTCTCTCTCTCAAAAATGAATAAACATTTAAAAATAATTCAAATTAATTAAGAATGTATTTATGTGTTGCTTAATAGACAACCTGGCTCTCTCCCTGAAATACAAATGAATGAAACAGTAACAACTCAAAACAATTCGTTTGTGATTTTTTTCTTAAAACTTTAAAAAAATGTTTACTTATATTTGAGAGAGAGAGAAAGAGACAGTGCACAAGTGGTGGAGGGGCAGAAAGAGGGGGAGACACAGAATCTGAAGCAGGCTCAGATCCCGACATGGGACTTGAACTAACAAACTGTGAGATCATGACCTGACCTGAAGTAGGATGTTCAACCAACTGAGCCACCCAGGGCCCCTATAATTTTTTTTTTAATAATTTATGTTGGATACATATTGGACAATAAATTATAATAATGGCACTTAAAACTATAAAAATCCATTTAAAATTAATTATTAAAAAAATAATTTGAAGATGTATAACTTACCTTTCAAGGCAGCTGGGACAGATTTTGGAGTAGTAAAAATATATTCTTGAGAGAGAGGACCTTCCCCTGCTTCATTACAAGCTTGAATACAGAACTTATAGGCTGTTGACTCAGTAAGTCTTTGTACTTTGTATGTATGACATGGACCTCTATATAAGGATACAAACCTAAAATGGAAATGACTCTTATTAAAAATAAACCTTGACTACATTATGAAAACTTTTTAAAAACTACTAAAAAAAGTAGAGTTGGGACATTATTTAGAAATATAAATTACTCATAGACTTTAATGTCACTCCAAATAAATCTCTATATATTTTTTCATCAGATGATGAAAATCACAGGATTGGTAAACTTCCTAATTTGACATAGTTTCCTGAAAATTTACCGTTAAATTTTGTGTCCAGTCTTTGTTAACTTTTCAGGTTTCTGGTATAGCTTTGTTTCTTATTGCCATCTTTTAATGTTTATACATTTTTAAAGATACTCAGAACACCACAATTTTCATTAGAGTCTTAGGTGTGTAATTTATTATAAAAAAGAGAATCTTCATTTCCCAGGTATAATTTTAGCTGATTGGTGATGCTTTCTGGAGATTTATATAGCAGTATGAGAAAATATATAATTTGCCATAAATTATCCACTTGAACTGTTCAATAGAAAGTTTAACATCATATATGTCATCTGTAAGTTCAATGTTCCCCAATATTTTTGATTAGCTGTTTTAAAATTTTTGGAAATTGGGGAATGAATAATGGAATGCTCACACAGTTTTAAATGGAATGCAGTCAAGGGTAACAATGAAGAAA
Organism: Suricata suricatta; assembly: GCF_006229205.1. NCBI lineage: Eukaryota > Metazoa > Chordata > Mammalia > Carnivora > Herpestidae > Suricata > Suricata suricatta. The sequence goes on along the minus strand of NC_043703.1, from coordinate 57,287,305 downwards.
TAGTTAATGACCTGAAATAACAGTATTTCTAAGAAGCAGTAATTAGATAAGCCTGGCCTTTTGAGTCTCCCAATTTTTTTTTTAAAGGATAGGGAAAAAAAGAGTTGCAACCATTATCGGAAAAGCAAAACAATGGTAAAACCTATAGTGAGGAAACAGCTGAAATAGCATTCTGATACTATCCCAGAGCAAATGTAAATACTTGTGAAAAATCAAAGGTAAAGAGTATAAATAAAAACATTAAATTGATTTATTAAATTTATGTAATAAACTTAAAATATTATAAAAAGTTTAAATATTTTCCACAGCAGCAGCCATACTCACACCCGACAATTCTCTAGATGCTAAATATTAACTAAGCTTAACATTCTATAATAGAATATAGCCTCATAATAATAGAAATCTTCTACTGTATTTCCAACAAACACTAATTAGATCTGTTTCCAGGAAACCTTCTTGCATTACCCCAATGGACTGTAAATGCTAGAAAGGGTATGAAACTAATTTAAAGATTATTACCCAATGATAATAACATACATTAAAAATAAATGGTTATACCAAAAATGTATGGCAAGGCAATGAACCTCTTTCTAGAGATAGGGCTTTACAAATCTACAAACAATTCTGCCAAGAACAAAGGCTAACTAACATTCATAGAGGCACAGATTTCTGAAAATGGTTAGTACTGTTTGTTCTTTGTAATGCCCTTACTGGATATACAGTATTTTAATTCTGTATGTTATTTTAAATGTAAGAAGTCTTTGAGAGTACTTAGGTACATGCACCATGAATATTCCATTACTGAATATCTGACTAAGATACAAACACAACACAAAAAACAAAGTGGGAAAACCTTGGGAAAAACTACTTCTAGTACTCTGAATCTATCAGATATACAAATTGTTTCTTATAAACCAAGTGAAAAGCAAAATTTGAATTCTTAAAATATTACAGTATATGGCACTGTTTACATGGGATATAATAATGTTAATAAACAGCATCAGATTTGCATTTGAATAATTTATATTACAAATATTTTGAGTAACATTATAATTCAAACGCATGATTTAATGGGATAATATATGGCATGGATATAATGAAAATATAAAGGATGGCAGCATAGACAAGAACCTGAGTGGCGAGGGTACTGGGAAATAATTGGGAGTCTAACCAAGATCTGACAGTAAGGAAACGAACTGTACTGACTCAGTGTGAAGGCCCTGTGACAGGGGTGTGGAAGAAAGTGAGGTATTATCTGGGCCCTCAAGGATCTCAGAGGCCTTAACTCAATGAATCTACTGTTAAAACTGCCTCTCCTGGAAATAAGTGTTGAAGAGCTGGTTTTATAGCAAAGATTACGTGAAAGAGTAGATGTGTTAGAGCCAAAGAAGAGCCAATTTAATTTTTCTCTCAGTATCCCACTCACAAGTTATAAACAGGAAATCTTCATTATATCCTCTGGTGTTGTGAAAATAGCACATTTAATATTATTTCTTATCAGAATTCTAACCTTGTTTTTAAAAATTTATTTTGTTTACCTCTACTGTTTATTGAAATTTATATACGTAAGACCTAAGAAACTATATAAAGAAGCAATTACAAACACCTACCTTCCGTTCTTATCCTCCATCTGAAGGTGGTACTGAATACAATCCGTTGACAGTGATTTTGGGGTTCCTTCTCCCCATTTCAGCTTAAGGTTCTGGTGGCTGAAGGCAACACATTCCAGACGAGGTGGATCAGGAGGGAGAGGCTTAGTTTTTAATTTTATCATGTGGCTGAAAGGGCCAGCTCCAAGGCTATTCAAGGCTTGAATCCGTATTCTAAATGCCACATTAAGGGAAAAAAATTTGGTTACGATTATTCTATTTAGAGATTCTCTCTGGTCTAGGCAAAAATTAACATAGTTTTTAGAGTGTACCTGTATGTTGTATCTGGTTGCAAATTGTCTATAATATAGTTTGTAACCTTTCCTACTGTCAAGGGCTGTTTATCTCCAAAGTCGATGCTGTAGGCAAGGATTTCTGAACCATGGTCACAAGGCTTTTCCCAGCTTATTGCAAGGCATGTAGAAGGTGAATAATGAGGATTTTCTATATCATCATCACTTATTTCTTGAAGACAAGTCACAATAGCAGGAACTGATGGTGGAGTCATACAGGCTACTACTTCACTGAAAGGGCCTGCACCCACAACACTCAGAGCCTACAAATTAACAGAGTTGTAAGTTAAAAAAGACATGACCATCAAAATGCTCAGAGAACACAAAACTCTGGCTAGAGTAACCTGACCACCTTTACCTGGACTCTGCAATAATAGGTAGCTGCTGGTGAAAGTCCTTTTAATTCATAGCTGAGACCAGGCCCACAGTAACACATCTGCATACTTCCTTCAACGCCTCCCCATTCCAATCGATATTCAGTGACATCTGTTCCGTTACTCAAAGGGATCTTTAAATTAAAAAGGAAAATGTCTTAAGTCTTAACACTGCCTAGTTTTTGGGCACAAATGTTCTTTCCCTGTGCATATCAACAACTGAATTGCTTTTGAATTTCTTTAAAATGTTCAAGTAGAATTAAAACTGTTCAATATTATATTTTTATTCATTAAGGTCACCTGAATTTAAGATTGGTAAAAAAATATAACTTTGTTTTCAATTATAAGTAGAAATATGACTGAATTACTTTAGAAAGAGAATTTTAAGGTAAGTATACTTCAAAATAATTCTATTAAGTAATATAAATATTAAATCATGTAAGGACATTTTCTTTGTTAAATTTCAAAGGAAACTGAAAATGTAATTATCATTACTGATTACTACTGTACATAATAAACATAGTGGAGATAATAAGTTTAAGAGAAATAGTATTATACTAATCCCTATGAACATTTGTTCTGAACATTAAGCTCACCAGTGGCTAAGTATCTCAGTAATGAGACAAAGCCTTTGAAAAAATACAAAGCACATCATGAACAAGAAACCATGTACTTATAATGCAAATATACCTTACTTAAATACCGCAAAAAAAAAAAATTTCACTTTTTACCTAATGAACTTAAAATAGGGCTTACAGTTTGCATGACTTAGAAAGTGAAATGAATAGTATCTCAGGGCACCTGGGTGGCTGGGTCGGTCAAGTTTCTGACTCTTCAGCTCAGCTCATGATCTCATGGTTTGTGGGTTCAAGCCCCACGCTGGGCTCTGAATTGACAATGAGGAGCCTGCTTGGGATTCTCTCTTCCTCTCTTTTTCTGCCCCTCCTTCACTCTCACTCTCAAAATAAATGAATAAACTTAAAAAAAATGAATAGTATCTCTATTCTTTTATATGAGCTATTCTAATCACTAAAGAAAGTAAGTCAATGGGAATTATAATACCTCCCAATTCACTTGTGCACAAGTTGCAGATCTGCATGTAACTTGAGGGGGCTTGCACTGATCTGGTGGTCCAGGGGCTGTAGTAATATCACATTTTTCTGAAAATGGTCCAAACTAGAAAAACAAACATAACCAGCATTTTCATTTTTCATCCAGTGATTGCACAGCTCTCTATAAATATTCACATACATAAATAAGTGCACAATCTCTCTCCTTCAAGACTGACTGGTCATAAGAGAACTCTAAAAGCATTCATAGAAAGGAAAAAGATTTAATGATTATGGAAGTGACTATGTTGGGTATTTTTTTAAAGTTTCGTTTATTATACTTTTTTCTCTTGTTCTTTTTCTTTTTTCCTTCATGACTGGTTTTTCTAAGAAGGGCAGGGCATTAGGGAATTAGATACATGGATAAGTCAGAAGAAATTATAAGGAGTGAAGGAAAGGATACCAATTAAAGGCATGCAAGATGGTAGGCATACATTATATCTTAACATTTAGAATAGCTTTTTTTTTTTTTTTTTTTTTTTTAGAATAGCTTTAGAAAGGGTATATAATGTATATTCTCTGGAAATGCAGAAAGCAAATTGTTTAAGATGATTGTCACAAATTCTCAGAATCCTGAAAATATAGATTAAGTATGTATTAAAGATGTTATCCCAGTGTACTCAGCCTTGTGGGGCTGACGATGATGACTTCAGACCGGACACAATGACTTATGTATGAACTGCCAACAAACTAATGACAAAAGAAATTTTAAGATAAGTTTACAGATACAGATATTGAATTTAGTTGGAGAATGGGATGTAAACTATAGTAAAGTTCACTAACATCAAATAATGGGAGGAGAGAGACTTGTCAATTTAGTTTTGTGAAATTATAATTATAGAATAAGGAAACATAATGTTATTCAACTAAGGCAAGAAACTACTGCTCTGTCCTGAGAGAATCTGTTTTAATGCAAAGATGAGAATTTCCCCTGGTTGAGTGGAAAGGGCTTTGGCTCTGGAGTCTGACAACCCTGAATCTGTGGCTTATCCCTGTCACTTCTTATTTGTGTGACTCTGGGCAAGATATTTAGCTTTTCTGAGCCCTAGCCTCCTAGCTGTAGAATGGAGAGATCACCTGTTTTGTCCACTTTATGGAGCTGTACATGTACATAGAGAATACTTTATAAAAAGCTACATAAATCTAGAAATGCTTAAAATATAAGTTATTTTTTCTTTAGACAAAAAAAATGAATCATAATTAGTAGCCAAATGAAAGTAAATGCTGCATAGAACCAGCCTCAAAAAACTTAACTACCCAAAGTATTTCATCTACTGGTTTTGTTTTTACTCTTTAACTTATTAATAAACCCGACTAGCACCACTTGAAAGTCAAACTTCAACCCAGCTAAAGTCCCAAGAGTCACAAATTATAAATGGAGTTTGAAAATATTGAGATTCTGTAACAATAATCACAAATACAGACCTGTTATTTATCAATATAGGCTTATTAAAAACTGTAAACTTTGGAGTTGCATGTTAAAAGCAAAATGGCTAACTAATGGGTGCAATTATATATGTTCTATGAAATACTGCTGTGATTACAATCCAATCAGCAGAGTCTTCCTACCCCCATCTTGTTAGCTGCATGCAGTCTGAAGCTGTAAGTCCTTCCAGGAAGAAGGCTGCTCACTGTACATTCTACTTCAGAACCTTGGTAGACTTCTCTGGGTTCATCTTTTTCTGCAGGAGACATTTCCACACCATAGCAGAAAATGGGTGATCCACCATCAACCAGAGGGGGTCCTAAAAGTAGAAAGATTTATGCAATTTAACAAAAGGAATATATTTAGTACTAACTCAATTATAATTCATTACCAAAACAAGAATTACCCCATCGTAACTGTATTTCTCTTGCTTTGGGTCTACCCTGTAATCTGGGAGGGAGGCATGGGCCAGGTGGCACAGCTGGAGTCTGCACAAGTAAAGATTCAGATACCTGCCAAAACAAAAGCAATAACAAAACAAAAATGCCCCAATCAGAATGCTTTTGTTAAAGAAAAATAACATGAACACAAAGACTGCATCAATAATTTGAAATTCCACTGGACTATCAATTGAAAAGGAATAAAGTCCTAAATAAAATAAAAGCCCAATTAAATCATTAAAACTCTAGTTTTTTATTAACAAAGACACATATTATGTGACTACTATATAAAGAGAGTTACCAGAAAAAACAAAAGACTCTTCTTTTTCATCTTTCGATAATTACAATAATAATAACAAAAAATAACCTCTGATACAACCTAATGGACTAATAAAGATTATTTTTGATCTTGTCCAAATGGATCCACAAATCTCTTCTAAGGATGTTTTCATATTCTGTAAATACTGTTTGCCATGTTTTCAGGAGGTTTAGACTATTTTGGTTACTTTACCATATACTGTATTTTTAACCTAAATACCAATATACATATACATATAAAATCTTTCCCTTTTCCTCTCCATATAAAAATAATTAAACAATCAGGTTAACTTTTCCAAGAGCTTGGTATCTTTCCAGGTATTTGGTATTATCTTAGTTTCAATGTTATTTATAAAACACGTGTCATTTAGTTTTATTTTAAATGACTTCTCTTAAAAATTCTGACACACACTCACTACCATATCCTTATCTGCACTGTATTAAGGTTTATACTTAATATTCTTTCCAAACATAAATATTTGGTCATAACTTATTTAGATAAGTATCCTATATGAGAATGCTATTATCACTTTATTAGAAAATTAGGGCTCTTTTGGGGGTGGGATTTGTTCTTTTTAATCCTGAAGATTTTATTAGATAAAATGAAACAATTGGATTCCAAGCCTGTTGGGTAGGACTTGCACTCAATTTGATAATACTTGCATTTTGTTGAAAATTCATTTTTTAAAAAGGTAGCTTCACTGCATTAAATTCCATTTGAAAAGTAATAAATTGTTAATGCTCCACGAACCCATTCTTGGTCCACTCCTATTAAAAAACATACTTCTCCAGAGTTTTAAAAATATCTCCTATATAATCAATGGCATACTTTAAGTCCATTTAGACTAGTGGATCTCTAATAATAAAAATAATTGCCAACTTTTTCTGAAGTAATTACTAGAATCTGTGTTTAAATAGTAAATGATATGGTTTGTCCTGGCTATCGAACATCATCCTAAAATTTACCTTTATAAATTTTTCTGCAATATTTTTGTATATTGTATATTGTTCCAAAGCTAAACATCAAACAATAGATATTCATGGAATACGGATTATGAGCCATGTACTATTTTAGAATATTCTGAGCACTGTAAAAGTAATCACCGAAATTACAGAAATTACTTTGGATACATTTCAATATTTGAGGTGGTATCTGGTGATTCTATCTTATTTGACCCAAACTTGAAGAAAAAGAATCTAGATGTAAGTATTACCGCACTCTGTCCTCCATCACTGATGCAATAAACTCGTAAACGATAGAAACAGCCTGGATTTAGTCGATCACAAAGATGTTCCCTAGTAGCTCCGCTGTATATCATATCCCATTTGTTTCCTGTAAGGTGAAGAATTATGTTCAATCAGTTATGAGGTAATGTTTAACGCCTGGGTATCATGGACACGGCAGGTATCCTAGCTTCACCATGTAGTGTTTATGTAATTTGTCAGAAACAATTTAAGCTTGTTTTGAGTTTCCTAGAAATGATCTAATTTTCTTTATGTGTGTAGCTTCCTAGACAAATCTGCATGGCTTTGTTGAAATGAAATATCTCTCTAACTCTGTTACAGACTTTGGTTTACCTTGATAATTTACTTTTAATTAAGCATTTTAAGTGTGTTTACTGTCCCAGTAATAACATTATAACACACAAAGAGTAGAAAGAACCAATACCATAGGAAGCTTAGTCTTAATTAAAAGACATTCTTATTATTTTGCAGGAAGTAGTTCATTTCACAGAAATAAGGACTGTTAAATGTGTTATTCAAAAATTAAGTTCACGAGGCACAGAACATATTACTAAAACTAGTATAATGTAAGTTAAATTTTAGAAGTTGATTTTTTCTGACATGTCTGGTTATAGATCTCTAAATCTAACTGAAACTTCAGAAAGCTTTAGATATACTGGAGCTGAGTAAGGCAAACTAATTAGAAAGAAATAAAATGTAAATGTAATAATATAGGTATATAGCATTCTTACATTTGATTCACTCTATTTCTAGAGATTATAACCTAAAGTGGATTATAACAGGAAAATTTCTAACTGCTATAAACAAAGGAGAAAAATGAAGAGTGAAAGAAAACAGATCACATAAAATGTAAAGAGATGAAGAGTAGAGGCAGAGTGGTATAAATGTATTCTATTAATTTTTAATAGTTATTCTTACCATTAGTACCTTCTGCCATCTCCACTACATATTTATTGATGGCTGCACCTCCATTGTCTTTTGGTGGGTCTATCCAAAGAAGTAAAACTGGTGTTAGGCAAAATACACAGTTAAAAATGACAGAAAATCCTAATAAGTGGAATACCAAACCTAAGATTGATTAAAAAATAAAAAGAACCACCTGCAGTGCTTTTTAAAATTAATACCAGTATCTCATTATCACTTTTGCATTAAACAGTATATAAGCAGGTGTTTAATTATGTTTTCAAGTTTTATTTATTTAAGGTTAAGTTTTCTCTACACCTAACACGGGGCTCAAACTGACAACCCCAAAATCAAGAGTCATATACTCTTGTGACTGAGCCTGCCAGGCATCCCAACAAATGTTTGCTTTAAGTGAGTATGCGATTTTCATTTCTCATGAGAGCCAGGATGACCCAGGTGACTTCAGCTAAAATTTCAGAAATCATTCATTTCACACAGAGCTACCACTGCTCAAAGTCCTACCACAGGTCCCAAGTTCTTCCTCTATCAAATATGAACTTTGTGTGAGTGTAAAATTTTCTACAAAAAATATCCTCAAACAATGAATGATTCTCACATTTCCGACTGAGCTTGCCTGAGCTAACAAATTTACTCAACTATCTTAAAAATTATAATATTCAAATCATTTTAATCAAACATAAAAGTAATATATAATATGCGTATCTTACCCCAAGTTATTTTAAAACTGTGTGAATGTATCTTTCCTTTAACTGATGGCTTCATAGGTACACCTGGTTTATCAGGGCACGTACTAAATTCTACTACTTCACTTGGGTTACTTTTACCTTCTGAGTTGTAAGCAATAACCTGTGATGAGAACACAAAGGCATAAAATACTTAATATTTGATATCTAATGATATTGGCTTACTGAACAAAGCAATGAGAGATAAATAAGCTTAATCAAATGATAAAGTAAAAGTTTTCACACTGTGATGGCTTATTTATGTGAGAATTGCTTGTCTACAACAGGGACTCAGCATATATGAAGAATATACAGGTATAATCTCCTTTGAGAGCGAGTTCTGGGGATACAAGTGGAAGTCTATAACATTTTGATACTAAACAAGAGTCATCACAGGAACAATCTATAATCTGATGATACTTGATGAGCTTGATTTTTGTGTTCTTTTACTAATCTTTGGGTTTTAAAAAGATGTTCACAAATTCTCTGAATTTCCTTTATTCAAAAGATAAAGGCTAATTTTTCTTTCCTTAGAATTGTGCTTAATGATTTGCCTCTAATACAATGTAGCAGAAATCACAGTGTAGCTTCATTACAGAGAAGCCCATTTGGTGAGGAACTGAAGCCTCTGACCAACAGTCAGAGAGGAAATGAGGGCTAATAACAACACTTTAGTGAACTTGGGAGCAAATCCAGCCTTAGCCAAGGCTTCAGGTGATTGGAGCCCTAGCTAGCATCTTGACTGCAACTTCACATAAACCCTGTATCAGAATCACCCAGCTAATAAGCTGGTCCTGAATTCCTGCCCTCCAGGAACTATGAGAAAATAAATGCCCGTTTCTTCAAGCTACTAAATTGTACAGCAATATAAGTCATAAGTATTTTTATATTTGACTTTAGAACCGTTAAGGTCTTTATAATTTGGTAAGTTATTAAAATTCTTAGAATTCTACTATCATGTACACACATGCAAAACCAAATTACATTCATGCATACATATAGTTCCTAGCTCTGTACATTGAGAGGTTGCCATGAGTAGCAAAACCATATAGCATTAAGTATACTTACTACTCAAATTTTGGCTTCTAAATACCACTGTCCACTAAAGGGACCCAGGTGCTTTGAGAAATGACCAATTCCAATGTTGAAGAAGGACTGGAGAATGGAATCATGTGCCAGAATGAAAGGCTCAAAGAATGACTGGGGGGGAGGGGGATTTCTAAAGAATGTTAGTCAGCTCAGAGGAGTTCCCAAATGTGAAACCATGTGAGCCTCATAATTGATAATCATAGTAACAAAATATAACCCACTCAATTAACAGGAATCCATGAGTTCATACTGACATATAGGAGAAGAGGAAGCTTTTCTTTATAGTATAATGCCAACTAATAAATGTGGAAAGAATGATAGAACTAAAAAATCACCACTTGGCAACCACTAATCATAGTAATAATTGATTCAGGCAAAAATTATCAATGGGTGTTAAAACTAGTAGGTGAAAGTGATAAAAAACAAAGTGTTTACATAGTATTTACAAAATACTTATTACAAAGGGAAAAAGAATCACCTTACAGTGAATAAACATAGTAGATATAACCTTTGACTACCAGTAATGGGACAAATGGAAACTGTGTACCACTTTATATAATATACCAAGAAAATAATAGCATTACTTTTTCTGATACCCCTGACAAAAAAGCATGTTTTGAATGTTTAACAACATCCACCTTAAAACATTTTTTAATGTTTATTTTTGAGAGAGAGAGAGAGAGTGAGCAAGCGAGCAGGGGAAGGGCAGAGAGAGACGGAGATACAGGGGCAGAGATAGAGACAAAGAATCTGAAGCAGGCTCCAGGCTTTGAGCTGTCAGCAGAAAGCTCAATGCAGGGTTTAAACTCATGAACTGTGAGATCATGACCTGAGCCAGAGTCGGATGCTTAACCAACTGAGCCAAGTAGGCACCCAACATCCACATTTAGAAGATGTTTACATTATACAAACAAAAGTCCCATAAAACATTAAAATTGTTTTGAATTTAAATATATATACAGTTTGACAACCAATGTTACATAGTAAGAAAGTAAAGCAGTAATGCTTATTATTTTAGATTTAAAACAAAAGAAGTGAGGTATGCACTTGGCTTTAAAACAAAAGAACAGTAAGAACAAACAAATCTTTTAAAGACTTTCAAAGCTTACCTTAAATTTATACTTTGTACTACGTCTGAGATTCTTTACTGTGTAAGCAAGGTCTTCTCCATCATACTTAGGCTTAAAACCATATCCCTGGAAAGAAAAAAATAAGCCTTTCTTAGATATCTAACAGCAGAAATATGGGGAATAACAAATATGTAAAAAGACCCAGGTCGTCTTCATCTTCTGTGTACAATGTGATTAATGCTCTGTTAAATGTATTCCTCACCTTGATACTTTTATCTTAAATAGGCAAATCCAGAAATGCTAGTGAATGTTTGTAGGATGAAGGAGACCTCATGTTCAGTAAATACAGTAACCAAGAGACGATCTTTGTGCTGAGGGTAAAGTCAGAGCCTATGGTAACTTTACCATCAGTAAGTATATCCCTAGAACTAACAATTTCCTAGACAGATGTTGCAAGAGCTAAAAAGAACTATAACTAACATATTTAAACTTGTCCTAAACACACAGCTATGTTTAAATGAATCAATGAATGGTTGGTGTGCCAGCAAGTGGGGACATCACTTAGGCTTTGGACTGCTATTTACGGCTTCAGTAACAATAGCACACTACTTTCCCAATGTCATTTAAATTTTAAGTTGATATATAGTTCACATGCTATAAAATTCCAATTTTAAAGTATGAAATTCAATCATTGTAGTATATTTACAAGGTTGTGCAGCCATTATTGAATTCCTAATTCCACAATAAAGCCTGCATTTTATTTTTTGGTTAGCAGTCACTTCCCCTCTTTTCTCATCCATTAATATACTTTGTCTCTATGGATGTGCCTATATCCATAATAAATGGAATTACACAATATGTGGTCTTTGTGACTAGTTCTTTTACTTAACAATGTTTTCAAGGTTCATTTATGTTGTGGGATGTACTCAATTCCTTTATATGGCTAAATGGACAAGTCACTGGAAACTACATTCTGGCTGCACTATATAATCTTATAATCTCTTTTCAAATCTTCTGTGGTGTTTGGGAAAGCAGTATATGAACATAGCTGGAAAACGTGGACACATTATTTCCTTATTTTTTAGAGCTGCTTAGGCTAAAAGGCTGTGGTGATCTTTCCCTCTATTTCCCCTAAACTGTACATATTTAAAATGCAATCTACGCTGTTCCTAGGCACAAACGTGCACACAAACATACATAAAAAACAAAACCCACTCCTATACATCAAGAAAACAAAAGACTGAGTTCTTTCTCACTCCTCAATATTCCTCAACAATAACCAACCAAGGATTCCGGCACTATTTTGGCACTATTTACTTATCAGGATTAATGCCACAGTGAAATATGTTTTAAACACTTTTACTTAAAATATATATTCATACTTACTGAAGTTTCTTCCTCCATCTCTAAAATGTAAGAAATTCCTTCATCTGATGGTGTTCCTGAGGGCTTACTCCATTGTAAGGATAACCAAGTAACACCAGCCTTAGTTAATACAGGACTTGCTGGCATAGAAGGGGCACAGCCTGAAGTGTAATATAAGACTTCTTCACTAAAACCACTGTTGAAACAAATGGTTTTTAAAAATGAATGAAAAAAAGATTGTTTTTATAGCTAAAGAACTCATTTCTGATAAAAGATTTTTTTTTGAAAGTGACAATTTTTGATAACTAACTATCAAACCAAGTAATATACCTTGGTTTTGATAATATTTTTATGGTAAACAGATCATATACCTAAAAAGTGAGTTAATATTTTTTTAAAACTGCAATTTATGTAACTAACACATTATCTTATAGCTTTTGCTAGGCTAGTAATACATCTTTACCAACATAGTGATAAACTAGAGCAGAATTTTTAGTAGTTAATTTGGACTCTGAATAATTTATATAAGTTGACTAATAATATATTTACATTAAAATGTATCTTACCTTGTGCCATATTCATTTTTGGCCGACAGTCTAAATTTACAACCCATTGCTGGTGACAGTTTAGTAATTTTAAATTGTTTCTGTAAGCCTGTGTAACACTGACAAAATTCTCCATTTCCTTTTCCCTAAAAAAAAAGGGCTGATTATTATATATTTAAAAAATGACTATTATATATCATGTACATTATTGTAAAAAAATAAATCCACATCACTTTGTCCTTGAAGGACAGTAATATTAGCTAGTGTACATTTTAAGTCATCTTTGTTACATGAACATTATAGATCTCAAGAGAAAGTTGAGGTAACACACATCTTTTTTAAGAAGTTTTTTTTTTTATTTTTAATTTTAGAACGAAAATGTGAATGGGAGAGAGGAAAGTATGCAGCTCAGCACAACTATAGAGTTTTAGAAATATAGGATGCTACATAAAATGGAGAAGTTTCTTATTCTCCACCCATATTTCTTTATTGGGTTGGCAGAGTTAAAGGGTGGCTTAGGGTGATTTCTGCCTCAAAGAAAACCTTCAGTCTATATCTGGCATCTTCACTGTGCTCTCCTATTTTAATGGTGTTTACAGTTGATTCTACTAAGTTGTCTAAATAGAAAATCGTATCATCTGTAAATAAGGATAATTTTGTCCCCCCAGCCTTGCCACTATATGGCTGTACCTCTTGTTTTAGTTCTAAATCATATGGCATTAATACTAAATAAAGGAAGGAACTGGCAACTTTTGAGTTGTTTCTGCTTTGACTGAAATGTTTAAAAAAATGTTTTAATGTTTGTTTATTTTATGGGGGGTGGGGCACACAGAGAGGGAGACACAGAATCTGAAGCAGGCTCCAGGCTCTGAGCTGTCAGCACAGAGCCCAGCGTGGGGCTTGAACTTACGAATCATGAGATCATAACCTGAGCAGAAGTTGGCTGCTTAACTGACTGAGCCACCCAGGTGCCCCTGAAATGCTTTTATTGTTTAGTGATGGTACTTCACTTAATACAAAAATAACTGTTAGGTAAGGAATTATCTTTTTATTCCTAATTTGAATTTTAACTGAGATAAGTGCTAAATTGTATCAAATATCTTTTCATAATTTATCAATGTATGTATTGTCTTCCAAATTACTATGATACACCAATAGATTTCCTAATTCTCTTTTAAAACTTCTGGAATAAAATCTACTTGTTTGTGCCTCATTACTCATAATATAGGCATGTTATGCTGGTGCACCTCACTTCATCATGCTTCACAGATACTTAAATCTGGTTTGTGGCAACCCTACATCCAACAAGTCTACTGGTGCCATTTTTCCAATAGCACTTGCTCACTTTGTGTCTCTGTGTCACATCTGGTAATTTTTATAATATTTCAAACTTTCTAATTATTATTTGTTATAGTGATTCATAGGAAGAGGTCAAAATATAGACATTAACAGGAGTTCAGCAGAAGCTGATCCCAACCCTCATGGATGACTTTGAGATTTTAAGACTTCAGTGGAGGAAGTAACAGCACGTATGGTGGAAACAGCAAGACAACTAGAATTAGAAGTGTGGAGCCTGAAGATGTGACTCAGTTGCTGCAATCTCATGATAAAACTTGAGGTGATGAGGAGCTGCTTCGTATGGATAAGCAAAGAAAGTTTCTTGAGATGTAATCTACTCCTGGTGAAGATGCTGTGAAGATTGTTGAAATGACAACAAAGGATTCAGAATTTTACATAAACTTAGTTGACAGGGCAGCAGCAGGGTTTGGAGAGACTGACTGCAGTTGTGAAAGTTTTAGTGTTGGTAAAATGTTATCAAACGGCATCCTACCTGCTATAGAGAAATTGTTCATGAAAAGAAGGGTCTGTCTTTGCAGCAAAACACATTGTTGTCTTCTTTTGCTTAAAAGAAATTGTGATGGCCACCCAACCTTCAGCAACCACTACTCTGATCAGTAGTATCAGGAGCCATCAACATTGTGGCAAGACCCTCCAGGAGCAAAAAGATTTACTCATTGAAAGCTCAGATGATGGGTAGCAATTTTTAGCAATAAAATTTATTTATTTACTTGAAAGAGAGTGGGCAAGTGTGCAAGTGGTAGAGGGAGAAAAAGAATCTTAGGCAGGCTCCATGATCAGTGCCAGAGCCCAGTGCAGGGCTTTATCTCATGACCCTGAGATCATAATGGGAGCTGAAATCAAGAGTCAGACACTTAACCTACTGAGCCACCCAAGTGCCCCAGCAATAAAGTAGTTTTAGTTTTTTAGTTTATTTATTTTGAGAGAGCACGCATGAGCAAGGGAGAGGAAGAAAGAGAGAGACAGAAAGAGAGAGAGAGGGAGGCAGGCAGGAATTCAGGGAGAGAAAGAATCCAAAGCAGGCTCAGTGCTCTCAGTGGAGAGCCTGATGTGGTTGATGTGGTGCTCAATCCTGAGAACTGATGAGATCATAACCTGAGCCAAAACCAAGAATTGGATGCTGAACAGAATGAGCCACCCAAGTGCACCTTTAAATTATATGCATTGTTTTTAAAAGACATAATGCCAATGCACATTTAATAGACTACAATATAGTGTATATATAACATTTATATATACCAGAAAACCAAAAAATTCATGTGACTTGCTTTATTGAGATATTTGCTTTATTGTATTTGGCTGGAACTGAATCTGCAGTATCTCCAAGGTATGTCTGCATACTGCTGAATTCCCAAATTATTAATGAAATGTCTTCTACTCCCTCTGTCCACTCCTCTTAGCCACAGAAAAGCAGCAGGGCAAGAGAGAACATGAGAAATGACAGTAAAACAAAATACTAAACAATAAAGCTCAGTATGTACAGATGTTATTTAGTTAAAGTTCTTGAGATACAGCGATCATCCTGTATTATCTAGGTGGACCCTAAATGGAAGTATCTAAGTGTCTTTTTTAGAGGGAAAGGACAGTAGAAGAAAAAGGCCATGTGATAATGACAGCAGGGGTAGAAAAGGCTATCTCTCAGATGTAGCCGGGACTCATGGTAATAACCCAGTAACGAAGAGAGTCTCCAGACGCTACAAAACTCAAGAAAATGGATTCTCCTCTAGAATCCCTGGGAGCAGCATGGCTATAGTGACATCTTGATTTTGACTCCAGTGAAAGCCATTTTGGATTTCTGGCTTCCAGAATTATAAGAGAATAAATATTTGTGGTAATTTGTTAAAGTAGCCACAGTAAACGATTACACATTGCCTTTAAGGCTGATGTGAAAAAAAATATTCCTTCATCAAGGTAATTACCCAAGTGACAACTTTGAGGGTTTTAAGCCAAAAACAAAAAACAAAATTAAACATAGGGAGTCCAGTCAGTAATGTTTTCTAAGAACACCATTTATTCAGTCATGCTCTACCAAAATCATTCATAATGTTTTTAAAGAGGAAAAAACTATTATAACAAATTATTTCTGCTTGAGGATATACACATAATTTTCACCTAATTTAAAAAGATTCAATTTACTTACCTCATCCCATTCTAAAGTAAAGCTTTGGATTTTAGAACCATTGTCACTAGGTGCCTAAAAGAAATACCAAAAAACAAAATGTGTACAAATTAGTACTTTTTTATAAAAGATACTGTGATGATCTAATCTGGGGAATTGATTGTGTTACAGATATTCTCTGTGACTTAACTCCAGAAAAACTGCACAGAGAATAGATACCTATGTATTTATAACCCCACAATCCTTTTAAATACAAGGAAAGAAAACAAAGCAAGAGTGTAAGCTCCAAATTTTCAAAATCTTTCAGAAAGAAAGCTAGCCCTGAGTTTTATTATTTGGGTAAAAGCAGATAATTAAATCAACATGAGCGGTTATTTTTCTCTTTGCAAATCAATGGTTGCTAATGAGTGGTATTCCCTTCCGGGGGATGTTCAGAAATTTTGTTGTGGGTGTTTCTGACCATCACAATAATGGCAGAAGGAGGAAAGGCTAACTTTTAGGGGTAGGGATCAAGGATGCCAATAGTTCTGCACAGCATGGGGCAATAAGCACAATGAAAAACTGTTCTTTTTCTAGGACTTCTGAATGTCTTCCTAGACATCCCATGTAGGTGAAATATCTGTTTATAATTATCAGAGCCTAGAACCTTATTCCATTCTACAAGGTATTTTTTCTATAGTTTTAAATTACTGGATTTTCCCAAAATATATCTACTCTGCAATTTGAGAAAGACTGTACTTAAATCTGTTCAGAAATTTACTACGACTCGTGTATCATTTCAGCAAATTATGTCTCCAATGACAATGCTTTGTGTGGTATCTGAATTACCAATTCTCCCTGTGGTATATATCTACTTAATTATATCTCCTTGTGCAGGTGGGCCTAAACGTTTATGTATTAACATATATATTATTCTACAAAAATGCAGAGTATTTAAATGGAATATTCCTTTAAGCCATCATACTGATATTTTTCAAACTCTGAGTCTAGTTATCATGAACCTCATTTAAGGATAAAATTCAGGATATAAAGGCATTGTAATGAGCTTGAGAAGCACTGCTGAGACTCTCAATGTCATCCAATGTCCAATACAATAAGGACTGATAATTACATATGAATCTTTTCTGCTATATTTACATATCGTAAGAAAAGCCATTAGGAGTATTATTTAAAGATATAACAAATGCCCATTTACTGTATGTAAAGAAGAAGAGCAAGTTAGCTTAAAGTTCTTTTTTGTCTCAAAAAAGAAAAAGGCCCACAGCTGAAATTTAATATTAGTGGGGGTGAAGGGAGTAAACATCCAGTTGGAAATACTCTAAAGAATATTGTTACCTTCCATTGCAAAGTGAGTGAATTTTTGGTCCGATTGGCTATCCTTGGTGGATTAGGTATGTCAGGTTCACAGCTTAAGGTGGTAAAGCTTTCAGCTTCTGAAGGTGTTCCCTTTATAGAATTATATTCTGCCTGGACTCTATGGTGATAAAATAGATAATTTTAACCAGCAGAATCATTGTATACTACCTTCAACAGCCATCAACCTTTAAGTACTTGGAAATTAGTAAGGTGCCCTCTAAATAAATGTTCTATCAAGGAAACACAGGTGGAGTGCCTGGCTGACTCAGTTGGTGGCTTGATCTTGGTGGTGATGAATTCAAGCCTCATGTTGGGTATAGAGATTAATTTTTTTTTAATGTTTGTTTGTCTTTGAGAGAGAGAGAAACAGAGAGACAGAATGCGAGCAGGGGAGGGGGGCAGAGAGAGAGGGAGACACAGAATCCAAAGCAAGCACCAGGCTCTGAGCTGTCAGCACAGAGCCTGAGGGGGGGTCCCAACAAGGGACTATGAGATCATGACCTGAGCCGAAGTCGGACGCTTAACCTACTGAGCCACCCCCGTGCCCCAAAAATAAAGCTTTAAAAAAAGAAAATACATGCATTAGAAGTAAAAGATGGCCCTTAAAAAAAGAAAGACAGGATAGGATAGACCCTTGGCTTTCATCTTTTTTAATGCAACACAAGGAAACACATTTTAAATTGTGACAAAACTGGATGTGTGAAGTGTACTTTCTCATACACATACATGAAAGAAAAGAGTCCTGAGACCATATCCCTAAGGCTAATAAACATACTTTCCATTCTAGTTGATTATTTCATTAAAATAATGCTGAATATAATCCACAAAATGATTTAATAATAGTTGCAATCTACAGTTTGAAAAGTATTAGGGTTCATCCACAGAAAGTATAATTGAAGGCTTAATTTTATAGTTTAATAGGAATAATCCTAACCACAAATGCCTTTTTTTTAATGGAAGTGACTAACCAAGTATATATTAATAACTCCCAGTTGGGAAGGCTGAAAATGTTGGTAAATTGTAACTATGCAGAATAAAACAATATCTAAGTTACTTCTCAGTTAAATGTTGTGAATTTTTTTTAATTTTAAGTAATCTCTATACCCAATGCAAGGCTCGAACTTAACAACCCCTTGATCAAGAGTCACTCACTCACTGAGCCAGTCAATTGCCCCTAAATGTTGTGAAATTTTAAGAGTTTTAATATCCCAAACTCTTTCTGGAACAGGATGTGGTAAAAATATATGACCTACAAACCAAATATTATTTATGTTTCTGTTTTGTAAAAATTTCAAAAGCTGGGAGTTTTCCATGTGATAAATTAGATATGCAGACATATTATACTTATTATCTATATATTCATTCCACTCCAAAAATCTTACAAATAGGATGATAAACCTTTCAATATAACATTTAAATAAAATGTTTTTGGGTTTTTTTGGGGGGGGGAATATATTAATAATTGTACCAAAAGAAAAACCAAAGCCAACATATTCCATATTTTAAATCCAAAATTGATACTTATATTCTAGGCTTTTAATAAATCATTTTAAAAAACTACCTATATGCTATATCATATTAGAGCAATACACAGGAGTTCCTTACTTTGCATGGTAATCTGTAGCTGGCTTGAGATCATTTAAAGTGACACTTGTTTCTTCTCCTCTGGGGGGAAGAAAGGAACATATCACTGTCTGTTAAACAAGCATTTCTAGAACATTTACATTATGTACTACCATTTTTGGCAGTACTTTACCAACTGCTACCATATTCAAATTCGACTAATACAGCATTTGTGTAATAAAGATATGTACCAAACTTACGTATTTGCATATCACTTTAAAACAAAAAGGTGTCCTATGCAAATCAATTGTGTAAGCCAAACTTTTTTTTTGAGTATAGTCAGGAAAGATATTTAGTTTATTAAAAATATTTTAAAAATCATTACAGTTTCAATTATTTAAAAATCCATTTTGCACAACCAAAAAAAGTAACATATGTACTTCTGAAAGCAAAACCACCAAATTTTTACAAGGAGTATGCCACTACTGCATTTTACTAGAATGTAAAATGGAACCTTATTTAAAACATTACAGTTTAATGAGATTAGAAAAAAAGTGAATAATCTGAAGTATAGCATTTCACTTATGGCCACTATTATACTTTAACATTTCCAAATATAACGGCACAAATCTTAAAATAACCATTTGATATGATGACTTGTATATATGGTCAAAAACCCAGCCCGTTTTCCATCTGTTTTTATTTTTTATTTCTTTTAAATGATTTTTATTTATTTTTGAGAGACAGAGAGAGACAGTGCGAGCAGGGGAGGGTCAGAGAGAGAGGAAGACACTGAATCTGAAGCAGGCTCCAGGCTCTGAGCTAGCTGTCAGCACACAGCCCGACGCAGGGCTCGAACCCACGAACTGTGAGATCGTGACCTGAGCTGAGGTTGGACACTCAACCAACTGAGCCACCCAGGCGCCCCTCCATCTGTTTTTAAAAAAATCATTATTCTCTTTCCCATTTCCTTCAGCCAAGTCTCTCTCCTCTTGTTTTATGAGATCCTCCTCTATCTTTTCTCAAATCAAAAACAGGAAATATGAGAAAGAAAACTCTCCCCACTGAGGGAAGAACACTTAATGAATTGGGCAGTTTCAGTAGAATCATCGGAGAGACACTTAATTGGTCTTAATTGGTGACTAATGTCCCTCTTTTGTTCTCTGATCAGGCTGCAAATGGAAATAAATGCTTCATCTTAGCAAGTGCCTATAACTAACTGGAAACATCCATTTACATAAAAAGAAACCTCGATGTTGATGGTCCTTTATCTCTTATTTACCCCTTAGATAACTTTGTCTCTTTTAAGACATATGAATAGAATAACACAAGGAATCTCAATAGAGAAGAAGACAGGACATTTTTCTAACCCTCTGTTACTAGATGATATACACTGGAGCAGTTTCACTTTCCTCCTTCTGTTAGCTATTTTTTGAAACAATACCAAAAAAGCTATGTGTCCAGTGTTCTATGTTAATTATGATCATTCAAATGACTAACTCATCTCCTTTACTATCTTTCCAGTGCTTAAATTATAATAATCAACTTCACTCTTTACTTTTTTATTAGAATAAGCAAAATAAGCAATTTCTATATGAAAAAGGACAAAAAATTATTTTACAACTGTCAGTCATAAATGTTACATTTTAAGTTAATGACTCTAGAGCTTCTTGATGTATAATAACACTTTTGAACCAAGGAAAGAGAACTATGGTAGGCTTTCAACATATGATTATTAACATACCAATATATAAATAAGGAACAATGATACTAAATTCATTTTATAATAGGGCATTAGCTTGACATATAAGAATTAAAGCCAACTTCTTAGAGGAGCATTACAAGATTTCATAAGTTCATAATATAAGAGTTCTCCATTTCTGATCTGGGCTTCTACTACTAAAATTTATAATTATGTCTCAGGAATATGTGAATAGTGAAACATTTATTAGGGAGCCTATTGAAAAATACTAAAGCTGAATGTGGGCAAGGAAAGCAATTATTCCAAGTGTAGACAGATGTGTACGAGCTGGCATGTGGACTACATACATTGACATCAGTATCATTTGTCAAGTTATAGCTTCAAAATGAAAGCATCAGGAGAGAAAAGCAGAACAAAATTAGCATTAAGCTCTTTATGATAAACCCCTGACTTACACAATGGGAGGGAGTAAAACATAAATACTTACGCATATACACTTTTGTATTTCCCATCTTTCCCAGTACTCGAGACCAGAATATCGTAACTATAGAGCTCTGGCACAGCAGTCTTATCTGTTTCGCCATTTATGAAACTGGAAGGAGGTGACCAGGTAAGTACTACTGTCCTTGACTGGATGTCTGAGGCCTGCAAAAATATAATATTTAGAGCTGTCTGAAACAACTGTAATGTGTAAAAGGAATAGTGAAAAATCTAATGAGGGTTCAAGATTAAACAAAATATATCTGTATCTACATATATAAAATGGCTCACAAATAGAAGCCTGTCCATTTGTAGAGGAGATTTAATTTGTTGTGAAAAAGTAAATGGGTTCAATAAAAAAGTCTAAGGACCATTATAGGCCACTTAAAACTATTAGTGTAAACACCATATACAGTCAAAAAAGAATGGGGAAAAAAGTCCACTCTTGCATTTGAAAAGATTCATTTCCTCAATTTAGAAAGCTTCATATGGAGCACCAGGATTGCTCAGTTGAGCAACTGACTCTCGATTTTGGCTCAGATCATGTTCCCAGGGTAGTGGGTCTTAGACTCGCATCAGGCTCTGTGGAACCTGAGATCTCTTTCTCTCTCCCTCTCCCTGACCTGCCCTGCCCCCGCTCTCTTTCTGCCCCTCTCCTCTGCTTGTGACCCTTGCTTTTAATTAAAAAAATAAAAATAAAGTGTCTTACAATAAGAAAAAGATAAACTCAAGAAAAATGAGCAAAGGACATGAACTGACTAAAGAAATACAAATATAAATAGATAATCTAACAAATGATCTATAAAGGCAGTCACAATTAAATAAGTATAAATTAAAACAAGACACTATCTTTCACCCAACAGACTGGGAAGATCAAAACGTAATACGTCCACTGTGTTACGGTAAGGGTTGACAGAAATGGGTTGAAGTATATGTACAGTGTTATATTAGTTTCAGGTGTATAATACGTGAGATTCAACAATTTTATACATATCTTTGTGCTCAGCATGGTAAGTATATTCCTTTTTTTTTTTAAGATTATATTTTCAAATAACTCTACACTCAATGTAGGGCTTGAACTCACAACTCCAAGACAAAGAGTTGCACGCTCCACCAACTGAGCCAGCCAAGCAACCCTGATAAATGTATTCTTAATCCCCTTTATTTTTTCACCCATCCCCACCTTCATTTCCCCTCTGGCAATCACTGCACCAGTTTGTTCTCTGTATTTAAGAGTCTGTTTTTTGGTCTCTTATTTTTTCATCTGTTTTGTTTCTTAAATTCCACATAGGAGTAGAATCATTGTGACAGGTGTAAAGTGGTATCTCATACTGGTATAGTCCCAATAGTTTAATTTTGCTTTTGTTGCCTTGCCTACGAGACATATATAGAAAAACATTCTACAGAGTTTTATGTTTTCAGGTCTCAAATTTAGATCTTTAATCCATTTTTAGTTTATTTTTATGTAACTGCATTCATAATTAAATAAGTGTAAATTAAGACAAGGTACCAATTTTCATCCAATACACAGGGAAGATTAAAAAGCTAGTAATAACCACTGTGTTAAGGGTTTGGAGAAACGCACACTCTCTTAAATGTAGAAAAGACTATATATTAGAATATGTATTGGTACAATCTCTGTAGAGCTACTTGGGAACTATTATAAAAATTTACTTTAAAATTCAAGAATTCCATTCTCAGTAGCTTTTTTTTTCCCCAGGAAAATATCCTATGAATTTACATAAATACATAAATATATGGAAATCATCTGAAATGAATCTTCTATATGTATGCTACTTTAGAAGTATAATTGGCTTTTCTTTTATTTTTATATGATTCTCATTTCTTACAATTACCCTCTGAGACAAAAAAAGATACATTTTACAGAAGAAACATACTCAGAAAGATTAGATGACTTCTTTGAAGTCACTCAACTAGTAGTGACTACTAGGACCTGATTAAATCAGTTCTTTTCTCATTATACAATGCCTCCATGCCAAATTCACTTCTAGCAGTAGCTGAAAACAGACACAACCAAGTAAAAATGTCTGAGTACTGATAAAGACTAAACAGTAGTAAGCAAAAATGAAAAGAGAAGTGGCTGGATTATATTATACATATGTATGAAACATAGTGTATTTTAATTTTTGTGGCAGACTGATCTTCTTGGGTAGTGATCAAAACCACTCTTGAAGTAAAGTTGTCAGGTTAAATAAAGTCTAGCTAGGAAGCTATTAAAATGACAATCCCCTTGTATGGATACTGGGATCAGGAAGTGAGAGAATTACTCTGAAGATAACTCAAAGGCTGAATCGAAGGAAACCTGGAGTCAGATGTTCTAGTGATCATTAAAAGGAAAAGGAAAGGGCTAAAAATTCTGAAAGTAAAATGGTACTGAATAAAAGGCAATCCATGTCTAACTTTAAGCATTACTAAAGATACCAGTAGATTTGAAAGAATGAGACTTAAAACCATTTCAAAGCAGCCCAATAATAAAGACAAATACTTTCACCTAATAGCATTAATTATTTCTAGCATATGAGGAAATACAAGATCACTATCCTCTATTTTATGGAAGAAGCAGTTTCAGAAGTCACTCAACCTACGTCACTCAACCTCTGACTTTGCAGCTGAAGCTGAGAATGGTAGCATGTTCTCTCCTACACACTACACCAGAGTCATACTGAGTGAGCTATTTTTTTTTTTTGTTGTTCATCAAATGTGCCATATTCAGTACTTTTCAAATGATGGTCACTTTGCACTCCTCTCCCCACACTAACTCCCACCCCAACCCACAGTCCACAGTGTCCAACTACTATTTCTTTAAATTTCAGTTCAATTATCTTTCCTTAGGGAAATTTATTTTGACACCCTGTCAAGGCCTAGCCTCCTTATTACTGTATTTTCTTATAGCACTGTGTCTCTTTGTTCAGGCACTCCAGAAAGAGAATTTTATATTTACTACACAATTTATTCTACTGACTTAAGCTCTGAGCGGAGGGGCCATGCCTGTCCTTTGCTTTTCATTCTATTTCCCTGGCTTTTAGCACAGCATGTGGGATTTTATTACTGGTCAAATATTTATGGAATGAGTTAAGTGAATACTCATTTAGTTTGATGCTCTAAATGAACCAGAGCATACAAAAACAACCACACACACACACACACCCCGACCTACATCTCACCTCACAAGTAATTTAGGAAAGGAGTTACAGCTACCCAAATTGTAAAGACAAACATATAAAACAAAGCAAAACAAAACAATCAGCATTACTTTGTTTTAGGACATAGGACTTATTTTACAAAATTATATCTTCCTCATAATACTGGGCAAGAAATTCTTTAAAAGAATTATTCCCCAATTTATGCCTGACAAATTATACTTTTAATATTATATACTATAACAAGTAAATATTACTGTTATTAGCTATTATGCCATTTAAATATGGATTCTATTAAGGCTTCCAAATTTCTTTTTTTAGTAAATCTAGTGATATACATTTAGATATACATAGATCTTGGAAGGATACTGATTGAATTTTAATACTACTTGTTAAACCTGCTCTTGCTTCAGTTTCTTCTGTAAAATAGGGAAAATAGTACATAGAAGGTTGTTCTAGGAATTAAAGAAAATAATGCATAGATTTTCAAAGTACTTTGAACAGAGTCTGACACTAGTAAACTTGCATTAGCTATCACTATGAAATAATTCTGTATATGTTTATATAATTTACATGTATAAATCTTGTCTTGAGAAAGACAAGAGAGAGCAAGCAGGGAAGGGGCAGAGACAAATACACAGTAGACTTTGTTTGTCATCATGGAGCCCAAACCCACACACTGTGAGATCTTGATCTAAGATGAAATATGATGCTTAATTGACTAAGTATGATGCTTAACTAAGCCATCCAGGTGCCTCAACTTTTGTTTTATTTTTAAGATTAATGCTGCAAAAACTTTCTCTTTGTGTAGCTTTTTACTGAGAAATGGGTCCTCATGGTTTCAGAGAAGTTTGATTTATATGTTTTTTGGTTCCTAGTAAAACACTTTGGGGTCTTAATGGGCTTAAAACATTCAATTTGTATGAGCACTTAAAATTAATCTTTTGTCAAATCTGATGTAAATATTTTTCTTACTAGGAATGACAGCCTTTACTTATTTAAAAAACCAGCAGAAAATTTTATGTAGCCAGTTTTACTGCCATACCTTTGGCTGATTTTCTGATTTCTTCTGTTACACCTATATTTATAAAGGGTTGGGGAATATTAACTTTCTTCCAAAGTTTAATTCTTTTTACATCTAGAGTTAACTGAATATATTTTATATGGAAATTATACAAATGGATTTTTAATAAATTGATGATAATCAGTCGTACCCACATTATTTATTACATCTTTGTCTCTTCCAATGATTTTCAATATCATTAAGCATATATTAAATCCTAGTTTAAAAAATGAATTCTTCAGGGTACCTGGGTGGCTTAGTCAGTTGAGGGTCTGACTTCGGATCAGGTCATGATATCTCAGTTCTCATGAGTTTGAGCCCTGCACTGGGCTTGGTGGTGTCAGCCTGTCAGCAAGGAGCCTGCTTCAGATCCTCTGTCCTCCTCTTTCTCTGACCCTCCCCTGCTCATGCTCTCTCAAAAAATAAATGAAACATTAAAAAAAAAAAAAGAATTCTTGACTGAATGTTCTGCTTCACCAATTAACATCTCTCTCCTTGTATCAGATTTACATTGATCCATTATTGATATTATATTACTTATAATACAGCTTTAAAAAATGTATTAATTTTATTTATTTTTGAGAGAGAGAGAGAAAGAGAGAGAGAGTGAGCACAAGCAGAGGAGGGGCAGAAAGACAGGGAGAAAGAATCCCATGCAGGACAGAGAATCCCAAAGCAGGCTCTGCACTGTCTGTGTGTAGCTGGATATGGGGCTCAAACTCATTAACTATAAGATCATAACCTGAGTCAAAACCAAGAGTGAGATACTAAAGCAACTCAGCCATGCAGGCACCCCAAGTTTTTATTTAAGTAATTTCTACACCCAACATGGGGCTTGAACTCATGACCCCATGACCAAGAGTCATGTGCACCTCTCATATGGTTTTAAAAAGGACTTAATTAAAATATACCAAAATCCTATGTGAATAATACTAAATATAAATGTCAAGAAAATATATGTAATACTTACCACTGGTTTGACAATGTTGGAAAGAAGGGCTTCAAAAGCCTTAGTTTCTTCATCTTTTTCTTAAAAAAAAAAATTAAAAAATGAACTTAAATGCAACCATCCCTCTCCCTCCACAATGTATCTTCTGAAACTATGTTTGTAATTAGAAATTTTCAATTTGAGGTTTTTACTTTAGTTCATATTCAGCAATGAATATTAGTGGCTCTTCAGGATTCTTCTGCTTCAGTTTCTATTTCCACTTTCATTGTGATCACTAATTATAACACCACTGTACATATCTGAACCAGTCACAAAGTTTTTCCTAATGTAAAGTACATTGTTATTCATAGTTATAAAAAAATAACCTCTGGAATTCTCATTTCCCAGTCTCCTACCTGTTAACTCTTACGAGTTAACTGAGTATTTGTTTCTTGACAGGCCTTAACTATGGTTCCCAAAATAAATGACTTTACCAGAAATTCTAGCCATAACTGATATATCTGAAACTTTAGCTTAACTCTTCTGACGTATCATTCATTCTAATTTCAGAATGATTTTAACTTATTCTGAAAAATGATCAGGTCTCAAAAATAAGGGGAAATATTTTTGTTAATATAACAGCCACAGGGTTTTAAAGCATTAAAATGTGTTGGTGGGGAATGAGAATAATAAAGAAAAGGAAGTAGTGCTCAGAGTTCATATAGTGGAATTTACTCACAAGTTCCTAGGGAACTTGTTCCTAGGGAAATATGGGGATTTTAAGAGAAAAGAACTTCTGAAGAAAGTAATAGAGAATACTCTATGCTAACTACAGAGTATATAGATAGACTGGTAAATGATACAATGAGTTGCATTCACGGACTTACATATATAAAGTCGGGAGAAATAAAAAACTAAAATTTATAAAAACCAGCACAGCCTTGTCAAAGGCACAGAAAGAGAGGAAAATAAACATCAATGAACTTTATTAGGGTTTCCTTTCAGACAGAAACTTCTCTTGGCTAGTAAAATTTACAATGTAGGTGAAATTACTAATTGAGCTTTCCCAAATTGTAAAGAGAAGTACCCTAGCAACAATTTGGGTTCTAAAACTTTTTCTCACATTTAGAAGGGTTATTAATCTATGGCTTATCAGGAGTATGATAAAATAACTAAAAGAATATACTTCTGTTGATTAAATAATGATGAAAAGTACCAACAGGAATAGTTGAATGTTTTAAATAGTTACCTTCTATTTCTGTATCCATTTGTGCACCACTTTTCCCTTTCCCAGACTTGTTCTTTGCTGATCCTACGTTTACACCACTAGCATTTTGCCCTTTTATAAGCCCATTGTGCTCATTTATGGGAGAAGGGCATTTTTGGGGTGATGATGGTGGACTGCTCATTTTATCTTTCTGTGTTCCTTGGCGATCCTTTAGTTTTTTCTGTAAACGTTCATATGTTTTACTAGATCTTTCATCTCTAAAGTTGGATCTTCCATGAGTAGAGTGAGTATCTAGGAAGAAATAAAAATAAAAACAATTTAAAAGGTCATTTATTGTAAATACAGTTATGACATAAAAAACAAATAGGAAATAAAAATTATTATAAAACTTTCAAAGATTAATTTTGCAAAACAAAGCTATTTCTGTTTCTCCATCAACTGACAGAATGAAGCTTTTTGGTTATAATTATGTATATCAAATAAACTTAGAGATGTTTCTTTTCTTCATCTTTTCCCAATTAACTATTAATCTCCACAGAAGCAGCTTGGTGGTATGTTATGATAATCATAGGTGGGGAATAAGACCTGAATTGAAATGTGTACAGTTCTTTCTTTTGTTCTTTTGTAGCCATCACTGTTAGCATCTCTTTCCATTTCAATCATATAAAATAGATAAACAGAAAACCACCACATGCCTAAATTCCCTGATGACTAAAACAAAACAAAACACAAAAGACCACAAACCAAATCACTAAAAAATAAAAAATAAAGTTTTAGGAGTTAACAAAAAGAAGTGGGATTGTTTACTAAGAACACAATCTAGGTACAAAATACTACATCTCTGGATATTATAAACTCAAGGCGGTGATTCAGAAGAACATATTTATTCTACTAAAAGTCACATAGTATTATAATAAAATCAGTAAGTTCCAAAAATAGTTATAATGTCTTCAGAGCTTATTTTTATTTTAAATTTAAAATCTGTAATGAGAAAAATATTTTTTTATAAAGGCTAAAAAATCTCAGTAAAGTTTTAATTTATCAGTGTTTTTAAAAAATTAGTATTGGGGCACCTGGGTGGCTCAGCCGGTTAAGCGTCTGACTTCGGCTCAGGTCATGATCTCGCGGTTCATGGGTTCAAGCCCCATGTCAGGCTCTGTGCTGACAGCTAGCTTAGATGGAGCCTGTCTTTGGATTCTGTATCTCTCTCCCTCTCTGACCCTCCCCTGCTCACACTATCTCTCTCTCTCAAAAATAACTGAAACATTAAAAAAAATAAAAAAATTAGTATTACAAGGATATGTACATAAAACATTAGAATAAAAAAACAGGAATTTGGTTATCTACATGTAAAAGAATGAGTTTGGACACCTACCTCATACCATATACAAAAACTAAAATGAGTCAAAGACCTAAATGTAAGAAGTAAAACTATTAAACTCAAAGAAGGAAACAGCTGTAAATCTCTATGATTTTGGGTTAGGTAATTGTTTGATATGACACCAAAAGCACAAGCAATCAAAGGAAAAAAAAATTAGAGTTCACCAAAATTTTTCTTTTCTGCATTAAAGGATACCATCGAGAAAGTGAAAAGCCATTGTGAGAGAAAATATCTGCAAATCATAAATCTGATAAGGGACTTGTATCTAGAATGCACCAAAACTATCACAACTCAATAATAACAAGATAAATAACCCAACTAAAAGAAAATGAGTGCAGGATTTAAAGACATCTCTCCAAAGAAGATATACAAATGACCAGTAAAGCAAATGAAAAGATGTTCAACATCAGAGACAAGCAAATCAAAACCACAATGAGACAAAAGTTGATACTCACCAGAATGGCTAGAATCAAGTTTTAACAAGGGTATGAAGAAATTAGAACCCTCACACATTGGTGATAGGAATGTAAAATAGTACAATCACAGAGGAAAACAATTTTGCAGTTTCTCAAGAAGTTAAACATCAAATTACTATATAAGCAAGCAATTCCATTCTTAGATATATATACAGAAGTGAAAATTTGTCTACATAAAGACTTGCTTACAACTGGTCAAGGCATCATTATTCATTATGGACAAAAAGTGGAAACAACTTAAATGTCCATCATTTACTCATTAATCATTAATACATGAGTAAAGAATATTATATTCACATAATGTAATATTTTTCAGCCATAAGAAGGGAGTATCATCATGCTACACTCTTGAACTAAGCCTTAAATAAAACAGCCTAAACGAAAAAAAGCTAGACATAAAATACAACATATTGCATGAACATTTATATCAAATATACATATTGTGCATATATTTATATGAAAGAGCTAGAATTTCCTTTTCATGATGACAGCTACTGATTATAAAACTACTGTCAGTTATTTGGATACAGTGGTAGATGCTTTGGCTTATAACCTTAAATACAGTATGACCCTTGTCTTCCATCATCAGGTAACTAGTTTTTAAATTTATACTCTTTGTGGATTTGTATTTTTCACTTTGTTTCACATCACTATGAATCATAATCATGTATTCTAATATCCCCTCTGAACAATAATGGGTTCTAACAATGAGAAATACCAATAATTATAACTTCTAGTGTTTTATTATAATTTTCTCAAGCATCTTTTTAGAAATAATTCATAATAGAAGGATGAGACTGATTTGTAGTATAACCTCTTGCTATTCAAGTTTTCACTGGACCACTGCATGAACCTTACCTGGGAGTTTGTTAGAGATGCAGAAACCCAAACTCTACCCAGACCTACAAAATCAATATGCATTACTTGGGTAACAGAAGTAAGTTTGAAAAATATATATGACATATGACAGAACCTATAAGAAACTGCTTATAGACTATGCTGTATATTTAACATTCCATATTTAGAGTTATTTATTCTGTAAATTTACTAAACATTAATGATAGATACTACTAAGTGCAGGTGATAAATAAAAAAGATTTAGTTCTTGGGGTTTATTGTCAAATAAGGAAGAAAGACATACAAATTAAAACAAAACCAAATTGTGTTAAGTTCTGTGAAGTAAACAGGTTTCAGTGTGAGCAACTGATAAGGTAAGGTCACAGAGGGTCTCTCTGAAATTTGAAATCTATCGTGGATAGGGAGCAGGGGACAGCCTTCCACATAAAAGGGAAGAGAGCATTCCTGGCAGAGAGAATAACATGTGCAAGGCACTGAAGCAAGAGCTTGGAGGTTTTGAAAAAGTGAAGGGGGTGGATGGGGACAAGTGGAATAAAGCAGTCAGAGGCCACAGGGCAGGGCCTTATCCAGGCCAGTGGTTTGCAATCAGGGTCAATTTTGGCCCTAGGTTTCATTCAGCAATGTGTGGAGACAATTTTAGTTGTCACAACTGCGTGAGGATGAGGGAGGGTGGGTTGGTATGCTACTGTCATCTGTAGGTAGAAAACATAGCTTCTCCTGAATATTCTATAATGCACAGTTTTGTACTCCAAAGCAAATTCATCCGTTTCCAAATATCAAGAGTACAGAGGATGAGAAATCCTGGTCTAAGGGAAGGTTCAGGATTTTATACTAAATATAATGAGAAGTTACTGAAATCTTTTAAATACGAGAATGGTCTGGTTTATATTTTAAAATGATCACTCTGGCTGAGCCTGGATGGCTGGGGGCAGGAATGACAGCAGAGAACTAACTGGAAAGCTGCTGTTGCAGTTGTTCTGACAAGAGCTCAGAGTGGACTAGATTTGAGTAGCAGTGGAAAAAAAGTAGATAGAACTGGGAAACTTCTGAAAATAAAGCTGGTAACAATTGATGTAGGAGTTAAAGAAGTAACAGTCAAATCTGACCATGTGCTTTTCACTTGAGCAAATTGAGTGGACAGTGATACCATTTATCAAGACAAAGATGACAGAGAAAAGCAGGCTACGTAATTGAGATTTATGTTTAGAAACAGTAAAACTGAAATGCACGAGGCATTTAAGTGGATGTATCAAGAAGAAATTAAGCCTGAAGCTTAGAGGCCACGTTTTGGCTGGAGATACAAATCTGAGGGCTGTCAGTATATGCTATTTAAACCCATAGGAAAGAATAAGATTATTATCTTGTTTATGTGTGTGGTTGTCTATTCTTCCCAATAATTTGTTAATTTTCTGGGGGCTAAGGTGGTATCTTGTTTTGTTTTGTTTTTTTCAATCCTTTACATAACCTAGCAACTTTGGTAAGTGGCATCACAGCTTTAGGGATTTAACAAAAGTATGATTAGTCCTGGCTGAAAATCTTCCTCAGAGCCTAGTTGGTAAGATAGAGAAGAAAAGCTCTTGTTTGAACATGTCCCCACTAAATATTGTTGCATTATATAAGTTATTTTATCTTTTTCATTTTGTTTACTTTTTGCTTTGAAGGGTGATCATGAGGATGAAATACTTATAAACACAGTGCTTGGGTAAGAGAACATGATTATGACATTGCTAGGGTTTGGTCATTTCTTTTATAAAAAAAATAGACAGCATTTATTCTATCCAAGTAAAGAAGAACCAACTCCATAAAACAGGAATATTTTTAGGTATCTTACCTACATCTCCATATACCTGCGAAGATTGATACTGTGGCATATACTGTGTTGCCATGTCTCCAGCTCCAGTCACTGGGGAGTACATATGGCGTGGTGGAGGGGGCATCATGGTTGGGACAGGAATGAAACCAGGCAGAGGAGGAGGATGTGGAGAACGGTGTAAAACTGTGTGACCGCCAGGATGAAACTCTGGTGCCTGAGGAACCACAACAACTCTTCGAACACCATTGTCTTCAATAACCTACAAAATGAATATTAAACATTTATTCCATAAGATATAAGCAAAACTTCTGCAAAAGGTTAGAGTAAGAATTTTATACCATTAGAAGTTCATTAAGAAAATTTACAGAATCAGTATGAAAAAATTTATTAAATATACTAAGTACATACGAATCAGTATTGAACAATATAGTTTTTATTATACAACGCAATATAAATCTTAAAACACTGATGAAATTAGCTAAATAATACTATAAATAATGAGCTACAATATCAGGTATTTATTCCTGTGTGTATGTGCATTTAGTGATGCATTAAGATGTGTTAATAACTAAAGGAGACTCAAGGGAATTTTTGGTTTAAATACAATAGGATCTGTTGCTAGATGCAGGAAAAGCATTTGACAAAATATAAAATCCTTTCTTAATAAAAACCCTTAAGAAAGTCAGGATAGAAGGAACTTACTTAAACATCATAAAAGCCATTTATGAAAAGCCCACAGCTAATATCATCCTCAACAGGGGAAAACTGAGAGCTTTCCCCCTGAGATCAGAAACATGACAGGGATGTCCACTCTCACCACTGTTGTTTCACACAGTGTTGGAAGTCCTAGCATCAGCAATCAGACAACAAAAGGAAATAAAAGGCATCAGAATTGGCAAAGATGGAAGTCAAACTTTAATTTTTCACAGATGACATGATATTCTACATGGAAAACCCAACAGACACCACCAGAAGCCTACTGGAACTGATCCATGATTTCAGCAAAGCCAGAAGGTACAAAATCACTGTGCAGAAATCGGTTGCATTTTTATACACCAATAATGAAGCAACAAAAAGAGAATCAAGAAACTGATCCCAGGAGGAGCCAAGATGGTGGAGAGAAAGGGAGCTCTGTAAACTTCGTCTGCCCCATCAATCGAACTAAGAAGGACAATACTCTCATCTGCAAGAGCGGAAGGAGAAAATATGGACTCCAGAAGGAAGAGAACCTGAAGGATACCTGAGTGACTGAGTGCGAACCGGGGAAATTGGAAAACGGGCCAGCCCGAGATGGGCAGGGGAGGTGGGAGCCCCAGCCCAACGCGGGGCAATCGCGTGGAGCCCGAGAGACAAAGGGAAGAGACAAAGAGACTGAACACGCTCATAGTACTGTCTTTGGGGAAGAGGTAAAGGCTTAACCGACCTTGGAGAGAGAAGCTCACTCCATAGATAACTGCTGGGTAGCCTAAATCCCGAACCCAGGTGGCACAAGGGAAGGAACAGCTTCCAGCCCTGCGCCATCTTGGCAAGGAGTCAGCGGCTGTGGCAGTGGCGGTGTCAGGGGTGCTCACTTTGACCTCAGTTTTGGGAGTGGGAGCACGCACCTCATTTCCACGGCGCATCTCGCCCCAAGCATTGGCCGTGCGAAACCTGAATCCGGTGTGCCAACAAGGAAAAAACAGCCCCCACCTCTGCGCGATCCCAGCAGGGAGTTGGTGGCAGTGGAGACCTGGGCGCACGTGCAGGCTGCAGGAGCTCCCAGCTCATTTCCAGCAGCTCCCGGCACCTCCGGCAACAGCTGCACACTCATTCCTCCCCCAACACAAACGGGATCTCGGCTGGGCGTTGGGTCTGTAACGGTGCACAAGCACTTCACCTCCTGCTGTGCATCTCACCTCAGGCAGGGGCAGCCGAAATCCCTGCCTGAGCCAAGACAGACCTATTCCTCCCCCTAAGAAGCCAGCCACCAAAGGAAATACATCTCATTTATGGTAGCATAAAAGTGCTTGGACTGGAACTTTGAACCGAGGCGGGCCTGGAAAATACAACTCAGCTCAACCTCGTCCCAAGGAGATCTGACTCATTAGACTGGCCTACAGTTACTAGTTCAGCGGAGCTTGGTGTACCACCTATCTAACCTCTGCAAACACCAAGGCAGAGCCTCTGAGAGCAGCCTCAGAGACCTACCACATCAAACCATGCCTATCCACGAGGGGAAGCTGCTGGTTTTTTAATTTAATTTTATTTTTTTATAATTTTTTTCTTCATTTTTTTCTTTTCTCCTTTTTCTGTATGTATTTTTTTATTATTATTACTTTTTTTAACTTAAATTTTGAAAAAATTTTACTCCATATTTTTCTTTCTCCTTTTTTTTTTTTTTTTTTTTACCTTCTTGCAATCCAGATATATTCTCCTATATCTCATCCCTACCTCTCCCCTCAACTGGTCATACACTTTTAGACTGTCCACTGTCCTTTGTTGCCTCTGACCCCTTTTATTTACTTTTGTTCTTTTTCTTTCTCTTTTCTTCTTCTTCTCTTTTCGTCTCTTTTCTCTCCATTCTCTTTATTTTCTTTCCCCCTTTTAATGAGTTTGTTTGTTTGATTTGTCTGTGCGTTTGTGTGTTACTGTTCCCTCTGTGTTTGTCTGTTTTCCTTCTTAGGGCTACACCAAGAAACAAGCCACAGTGTGCATGACAGTGAGTCCCAAATATTGTTGAGTAGGGATATAACATATTCAAAGGCACAACAAGAGAAACTGAGAGACACCATTAAAAGACTATTTCCTGAAATGACAGGCCCGGGACAGTCAATAAGCCTCCTTTAACAGAGAAATATTAACAGGTGCACAGTGCACAACAAGCTTTCTAAAGGTGACAAGAGACAGAAAACTAGCAAAAATAACAAAACGAAGGAACTTTCCCCTGAAGAACCTCCAGGAGGAAGTCATAGCCACAGAACTGCTCAAGGCAGATCTAGACAACATACCAGATCAAGAATTTAAAAAACGTGTCATAAAATTAATCGCTGGGGTTGAGAAAAGCATCAAAGAATCAACTGAGACAATCACTAGGCACTATGATGAGTTAAAAAAGGCTATAAATGAGGAGAATAACAAACTGGAGGCAGCCACCTCAAGGATTGACGAGGCAGAGAGAAGAATAGG
>NC_043703.1:57159910-57251984 GCF_006229205.1 Suricata suricatta | reverse complement strand
CATGGACCTCAAGTATATTGTAGTATAGAGGTGGAATTTAAGGAAAGGTATTAAGCAGGCTGTGTTTTAGCTTATGGGAAAGTAATAAATTGTATCATTCATCTTAAATATATCATAGATAAGCTGCTATATAACGATCGCCACTTCAGATAGCTGTGAAATTAGGTGATTAACTAGTTGTTACTTAACCTTCTAATTTCTGTATAAGTCTAATTACATGAAATAGAAGTTGGGGTTCTGATTTTTTACTTTGCTTTTCTGTTTGGAGTGTCATGGTAACTACTGTATTGTAAATGATGGAAAATAACTGCATATGTTAAAAAAATAAATTGTGTTATATTAAAAAAAAAAAAAGAAACTGATCCCATTCACAATTGCACACACACAAAAATCCCCCCATAAAATATCTAGGAATAAATCTAACCAAAGATGTAAAAGATCTATATGATGAAAACTATAGACAACTTATGAAGCAAAGTGAAGAAAACACAAAGAAATGGAACAACATTCTGTGCTCATGGATCAGAAGAATGAACATTGTGAAAATGTCATGATTACCCAAAGCAATTTACACATTCAATGCAATCCCAATGAAAATTGCACCAGCATTCTTCTTAAAGCTAGAATAATTGCCTAAAATTTGTATGGAACCACAAAAGACCCCAGACAGCCAAAGTAACAATGAAGAAGAAAACCAAAACGGGAGGCATCACCATCCCAGACTTTAGCCTCTACTACAAAGCTGTCATCATCAAGACAGTATGGTATTGGCACAAAAACAGACACATCGACCAATGGAATAGAATAGAGAACCCAGAATTGGACCCACAAGTGTATGGCCAATTAATCTTTGACAAAGCAGGAAAGAGGATCCAATGGAAAAAAGACAGCCTCTTTAACAGGTGGTGCTGGGAGAACTGGACAGCAACATGCAGAGGAATGAAACCAGACCACCTTCTTATACTATACACAAAAATAAAAAAATGGATAAAGGAACTAATGAGAGATAGGAAAGCGTCAAAACCCTAGAGGACAAAGCAGGAAACAACCTCCTTCACCTCAACTGTAGCAAATTTTCTACTCAACACATCCCCAAAGGCAAGGGAATCAAGAGCAATAGTGAACTATTGGGACCTCATCAAGATAAAAAGCTTCTGCACGGCAAAGTAAACAATAAAACTAATAGGCAACCAACAGAATGGGAAAAGATAGTTGCAAATGACATATTGGATAAAGGGCTAGTATCCAAAATCTAGAAGAAACTCACCAACCTCCACACCCGAAAAACGAATAATCCAGTGAAGAAATGGGCAGAAGACATGAATAGACACTTCTCCAAAGAGGACATCCAGATGGCCAACAGACACATGAAACAATGCTCAGCATCACTCATCATCAGGGAGATACAAATCAAAACCACACTGAAGTATCACCTCACACCACTCAGAGTAGCTAAAATGAACAAATCAAGAGACTGTAGATGCTGGCGAAGATGTGGAGAAACGGGTACTCTCCTACTGTTGGTGGGATTGTAAACTGGTGCAGCCACTCTGGAAAGCAGTGTGAAGGTTCCTCAAAAAATTAGCAATAGAACTCCCCTATGACTCAGCAATAGCACTGCTAGGGATCTACCCAAGAGATACAGAAGTGCTGATGCATAGGGGCACATGTATCCCAATGTTCATAGCAGCACTTTCAACAATAGCCAAATCATGGAAAGAGTCTAAATGTCCATCAACTGATGAGTGGATCAAGAAGATGTGGTATATATATATAATGGAGTACTACATGGCAATGAGGAAGAATGAAATATGGCCATTTGTAGCAAAGTGGTTGGACCTTGAGGGTGTCATGCTAAGGGAAATAAGTCAGGCAGAGAAGGACACATACCATACATTTTCACTCACAGGTCTAACAGGAGAAACTTAGCAGAGGACCATGGCGAGGGGGAAGGGGAAAAAATACTTGGGGAGAGGGAGGGAGATAAACTATGAAAGACTCTTGAATACTGAGAACAAACTAATGGCTGATGGGGGAGACGGAGAGGGGAAGGGGTGTGATGGGCATGGAGGAGGTCACTTGTCAGGATGATCACTGGATGTTACAGGGAAACCAACTTGACAATAAATTATAAAAGAAAAAATACAAAAGAATCAGGAATTAATTTCCTTTTCCATATTATGGGTGGAATAAGCTGTGGAAAGAACATAAACTGTGAAATAGAAATGGGGCTGGATCCAGATTTCTAAGATCAACCATATATTGCATTTAGGTACAAAATTCTTATGACCATTACCAAGAGAATTTTAACAGCTGAAGATCTTTTCACAAGAGACAAACACCTAATATATATTAACTCCCATTTAAGAAAAGTTATCAGTGGCTTTCAGTTTTAGAAATTAGACATTTTATTAAAGTTTTAATTTTAATTCCAGTTGGTTAACATATAGTGTAGTATTCGATTCTGGTGTAAAATTAAGTGAGTTAACACTTCCATACAACCCTGGATGCTCCTCATAAGTGCACTCCTTATTCCCTATCACCTATTTATCGAGGTAGAGAGAGAATCTCAAGCAGACTCCGCACTGACAGCAGGGCTAGATCTCACAAAATGGGAGATCATGCCTGAGCCAAAATCACGAGTTGGATGCTTAACTGACCAGGAACCCCTAAAAAATAACTTGTTTTTGACCAAAACAAAGACATTGGTAATTAAGGCAAAAAAGACTAATGTGAGTGATGTCATTGCAGGGTCACATATACTAACAGGGATGATGGAACCCAAAAACAAAAGTAAATTATTTACTTCATATAATTTTGCAAGGTGACAAATATTATGGGGGGAAAACAGGTAAGTGGGATC
Source organism: Suricata suricatta (assembly GCF_006229205.1). Taxonomy (NCBI): domain Eukaryota; kingdom Metazoa; phylum Chordata; class Mammalia; order Carnivora; family Herpestidae; genus Suricata; species Suricata suricatta. Next base: position 57,249,121 of record NC_043703.1, on the reverse strand, counting down.
AGAACTATCCTTGAGTAGGACAGACTACAGATAAGAAAGAGTGACTAGGAGAGGCCTTACTGGCAAAATGAAATTTGAGCAGAACTGAAGGAATTAGCCATGCAGAAAATCTGGAAGTGTTCTGGGCAGAGAAAACAGAACAAAGCCCCAAACAGATAGATGCAGCTTTAGAAGGAAGCCAGTGCAACTGGTTCAGTGTAAGAAGGAAGGGTAGAAGCAAGTAAGGTCGGGTAGGGCCATATGAGCTATTAAATACATGGACGACAGTATTTACTCTCAGTGAAAGGGAAAATAATCACAAAGTTCTGGGCAGAAGGGTGATGATATAAGCCACTGTTGGCCAGCCACAGGTGATTTTGTCCTGCTAAAGGGCATTTGGCAGTATCTGGAGACATTTTTGGCTATCACAACAGGGGGCTGATACTACCAGCATCTAGCGGGTAGAAAGGTCAGAGATGCTGCTAAATACCCCACAACACAGAAGACAATTCCCTATAACAAAAATTATTGGGCCTAATAAACTGTCTGTAGTGTTGAGGTTGAGAAATCTTGATATAACCTTACAATTAATAGGATTACTCTGGCTGCTGAGTTGAGAATAGATTATAGGGCAAGGGACAAAAACCAAGAAACCAAGAAAAACAGGAAGCTATTTCGGTATCTAGGCAAAAAATAGTGGTGGCTTGGACCAGCGTGGTAAAAAGACATCCATATTCTGCATATATTTGAAGGGAGAACAAGATTAGCTGACAATGCCAATGGAGAAGTGACAACAAGAAGTTATGGAAGGGAAGTGTTCCATCAACTGTGAAGGCGAAGTCTGTAGGGTAGAATACATTATTTTGGGGGGAAAGATTTGGAGTTTTAGGTTTTGGACATGTGAATTTGGTTATGTCTATGAGACATCTAAGTGGAAATGATGAATAGGCAGTTAGATATACTAGTCTGTAGTTCTGAAAAGACTGGAAAAGTACAAGCAAGGTAGGAAGAAGACTGTGGAGTCTGGAAGTTTGGTGAAATGTATCGAGGATGAAGGATTAACTCTGTCAAATGCTGCTGAAAGATCAAATAAAATGACAACTAAGAGTTGACCACTGGATTTAGCAATGTGGAAGTCACTGTGACTTTGATGAGGACAGTTTTGGTGTAATCACAGGGACAGACCCTGACTGGAGTGGGTTTAAGAGAGAAAGTGGAAAGCAGAATTAGCTAAAAGCCTGATTTTGGTAAGTATTCCTGCAGAGGGGAACACAGAAATAGAGTGGTGGTTAGTAGTAGTAGAGTCAAAACTCTTAAAAAAAACTTGTTGCTTTTAGAGCAATTACAACATGCCAATATACTCATCAGAATGACCCATCAGAGTAAGAAACTGATGATGTGAAAAAGAGAGGAGAAAAATGCAGGCCAAAGAGAACTGGATCCAAGACTCCAATGGGGCACTGGGTCTAGACAGGAGCAGGAAAGTCTATCTCTGTTCTAGGTGAAAAGAAAGAGTGCAAGTTGAGATGAGAGGGCAGAACATATAACCCCAAATGTTGTGAGAGATGTGGGGCTAGGGGTCTGCAGAAGGTTTCTTTTGATTGCTTTCCATGAACCCTATCCTGGACACCACAATCTCAATGACCTCTAACCTCCTATCATTTCTATTACATTTATTCTGTATCACTTGGTAGGTATTTATAACACTGTAGTATTTGTAACTTTCCAAATGCATGTGCTTTACTCTGTAACTTAACTGTAAGTTCCTCAAGGGACATGTATTAACTATTTAATCCTTGTAACAATATTACAAATAGGTATTATTATTATCTCCATTTTTCACATGGGGAAATTGAGGCATACAATGATGCTAAGTAACTCACTAAGGTCACACAGGCAATTAAGTGGAGGAGCTAGTATTTAACTCTTGCAATTTGGCTTTAATTTCATGTCATATCCATTTTGTAGACATAGAATCCACAGGTACCTGTGCTTTAGGGTCTTTTTAAATTTCATGACACAAGTGAGGTATCTCACTGGTTAAACAGAAATGGCTAAATTACTTATGAAATTAAAAACCATTTTTCTGCTGAAAATGAACACTTAAAATACAAAGATAAGGGGCGCCTGGGTGGCTCAGTTGGTTGAGCATCCAGCTTCAGCTCAGGTCATGATCTTGCAGTTTGTAGGTTCGAGCCCTGCGTTCAGGCTCTGTGCTGATAGCTAGCTCAGAGCCCGGAGCCTGTCTTCGGATTCTGTGTCTCCCTCTCTCTGACCCTCCCCTGCTCACTCACTTGCTCGCTCTCTCTTCCAAAAATAAATAAAACATTAAAAAAGTAAATTAAAAAAATAAAATACAAAGATAAACTGTGGGAAGGAAGAATGAGAAGCTATTGTTTATTTGGTACAGAGTTTCAGTTTTGCAAACTGAAGAGTTCTGAAATAGATGGTAGTGAAGATAGTACAACAGTGAATACACTTAATGCCACTGAACTGTACATTTCAAGTTATAATGGTAAATTTTTTGTTATGTATATTTTAACACAATTAAAAAGAGAGAGAGCTAAAAAACAGAACAAACAAACAAACAACCAGGCAGACCAGGACCAAGAAAGTGTGGAGAACTGTACCACTTCAAGTAACCATCTGAACAGTCAGTAGCTTTAGAGTGATGCTGGGAGCCTCAAAACTATTCACTAAGTCCAGCTGCTGACAAATAACCAACAATGTAGACACTGAATTTTATACTAACAGGGTACATCAATGGTGATGATTAAAATAAAATTAACAAGTTATGAAAAGAAAAAAAACAATACAACTTAATCTTTGTTAAAAAAAATTACAACAGAGACAAGACAATGAAGTAGAATTAAACAAGGCTATCAGCATAGATCTGACCACCTAACCACATAAGCCACACAATTTCTAATTAGGCAAAACTATTTTACCCCCTTTACTGAAAACAGACATAATTAAAAAAGGCTTCAGGAGAAGGAGGTTGTATTTACTATCTGTATTCTCCATGAGCATATATGTTCTATGACAAATCTGTTCTGCTTACCATTTTCTTCGCAATACCTGGAACAACTCTTAGCATATGGCAGATGCTCAAAGAAACTTGATGAATCAACGATATGACCAGAAACAACATATTCCATTAGTTCTACCAGAATCCTACCTTACTCTCTCCCCTCTTAATACCACCATGCTATTAGAATTTTTAACTTCCTCAACTCTTATAACCTTTGCTTTTGCTTAACTTTCAGCAACCTACTTCTGTGGCCTCACCCTGAACCTAAAACTATTCCCACTTTAAGTTATTAAATAATAATATAGGTATTTCTGGCCATTCACTCAACAGATATTTATTTATATATCTAACTATACATATACACACAATATTGTCAGTAAATGATCACAACCTTTCTCCCTAACTCCTATTATAACTCTTCATCCTCATCTAAACCTCTAAGTCCCCCTTTCTTCCAGTCTCTTACACGGCTGCTCATGGAGAGACAGAGAAGTCGGAGATGAGACACGTATGTAAAATCTTTGAAAAAAGTACTGACCTCATTGCTGTGTGCTAACATAAAGGCAAAGTGAAATACCAAGTCCAATTCAAAGGAGTAATCTGCAAGTTTCCTGAAGCTGATATAGCCCATTTCCCCACATTATGAGATCCACAATCCCTTCCAGTTAGGTACCCTCTCATCACCATAACAACCCACATTCCACAAAACAACAGGGGAGCCATTAGAGAGAGGCCGGAGAGAACTTATGATGCTGCTTTTCAGGTGTCTCATTCAGGTAGTCTATAATCTTTTCTTGATAAATCATTAATTTCATCACTAAAATATCAAGTGTTATTCTGTGCTGCAATACTCTTAGGGTCTATAAGTTAATATAATTTGCCAGTAAATTAAGTTCCTTCTACTCCTATCACCATTTGCTTTCTGTGTCTGAGTTTGTTCTGTGTTTTGAGTTTTACAGTTTTTGTATCCCTACCTGGTATCTTAGTTCAGTTGGCACATATTTCTGCTTCTATTGAAGCATGTCGAGCTCTCACAAACTTCCCTTTCTTGTTAAACTACAATAAAGCTCATTAAGGTTAGGTCTAAAATTATGTTTGTAATTTTGTAGTTTAATAAAAGGCTAAAGGGAAATACATGTTTACATAGTGAAACTCTAGGTTATAACATTTAATGCAATTTTTTTCCTGCCCTTTTCTTATCCTTTCCAAGTTTTTTACATAATCATGATCAGAAAAATATATATTTAAAATACACAACTATATTTATTATCATTAAATATATTTTCTTTTTTAAAAATATTTTATTTATTTTTGAGAGAGAGAGAGACAACGTGAGCAGGGGAGGGTCAGAGAGAGAGGGAGACACAGAATCCGAAGCAGGCTCCAGGCTCTGAGCTGTCAGCACAGAGCCCAGCATGGGGCTCGAACACACGAACCATGAGATCATGACCTGAGCTGAAGTCGGACACTTAACCGACTGAGCCACCCAGGCGCCCCTCCCATTACTTTTGAGTATTGCTTTTGCTAAAGCACAGAGCAATAAAGTATAAAGATTATAAAATAAACAGTAATACAAAAGTTTTGAATAAGAATACAGAGAAGTACAGTATAATACTAGTAATTTTAACATTAATAGGTTTGGGTTTTGCAAATCTCAAATGAGATACAGAACCAATTATTCCTAAAGTTACTGATACCCTGTCTAATGTTATTGTTAAAAATGAACTTAAAATATACATATGAGTAAATGATGAGTTAATACCTGAAATGCTTCTAAATTTAATTGGTGTAAACATCACAAATTGAAAGGCTCATATATCCTAGGTAAATCATAATTTCTTCATATGTTTTTACTATATTTTACTCTAAGTACTTTTGTTAAATCTTTATCTTAATATTGGGGTGCCTGGGTGGCTCAGGCGGTTAAGCATCTGACTTTGGCTCTACCGGTTCATGGGTTTGAACTCTGCATCAGGCTCTGTGCTTCACGGCTCAGAGCCTGGAGTCTGCTTTGGATTCTGTCTGCCTCTCTCTCGCTTGTGCTCTCTTTCTCTCTCAAAAATAAATATTAAAAATTAAAAAAAGATCTTGATCTTAATTTTAAATTACGATCTATCTATCTTTGGGAGCTTTAACTCTGCTGCCCCAATATGCTCTAAGATATCTAATGTTATTATTTCCTGAGCAATAAAGCTAAACAGTCCCAACACTGGATTTTTATTTCTGTAGTCCTCACTTGCCTGACCTAACTTTTTAGGATGCGTAAATTTGCTGAATCCTATTAATATGTACTTAATTATATGACAACATAGCAAACATACTATTTGGCCCTCTTTAGATTACTGCCTTTCACCAAAAGATAAACATACATATGGCAAGGATTAGAGGTAATGAAAACTATTGCAAAAAAAGGAGGTAACTGCATAAAAGTCTAAAAGAAGACCACAGATGACAGGTATTCATGCATTTAAATTAAAAAACATTTTTTAATGTTTATTTTTGAGAGAGAGAGAGAGAAGACAGAACATGAGTAGGAGAGGGAGAGAGGGAGACACAGAATAAGCGAACTCCGGTCTCTGAGCTGTCAGCACAGAGCCCGACACACACCTTGACCTCAGGAACCATGAGATCATGACCTGAGTTGAAGTCAGATGCTTAACTGACTGAACCACCCAGGTCAAGTGCCCCGTTATTCATGCATTTACCATGTATGCTATTAGGTTCCTGCTGAACCCTAACAACCTATACTTTATTATAGCCATCTATGTGTCTTAACATTTGGCTCAACTCCCAGCTTCCAGATTTGCTAAGAAAATTATGTTTCCTTATTTTGAACAATTACTAAGTGCTTAACTGTTCCCAGAACGTGGCTCTTAATAACTATCTTCTAACATTAGAAATTGTGGATGCTAGGAAACGGGTTATTTTGACAGTGATGTCAAAATGCTAGAATCCAGTCTTGCGCAGTAGGTAATTAAATTATTTCATAATGATGAGATTATAGATTTTTGTCTCTTGATTAGTCCTCTGTACTTGAAAACGATACATTTCCTAGAGATAATCTCAAATTAAGGTAGATAACAGTAGCTCTAATAGCCTCTTCCTTCCAGTAAGATTATTGTTAAAGTTCATTCACTTATTTAACAAATATTTATGAAATACCAGCTGCATTTGAGTTATCATAGAACAAAAATAGTTAAAAGGCAGCTCCTATCCTGAAGAGAACGTAAAATCCCATAAAATCCCACAATTATAATACTACGTGGGATGTAATATATAACCAAGAGGTGGTACAAATAGCTTGATCGAGGTCTTCAAGGATGGGTAGATTTTCCATAGGCAGAAATGAGCAAATGAGTAGCATTCCTCAGACAACAGCTTTAACAAAACCATGGAGAAAGGAAAATATCAAATGAGCATGTGAATATACGCATACCTTGTTTTACTGTGTTGTGCTTTACTGAGCTTTGCAAATAAATATCGCATTTTTTAAAAAACTGAAAGTCTGTGGCAACCGTATGAAACAAGTCTATTGGTGCCATTTTTCCAACAGCATTTGCTCATTTGAAGTTTCCATGTCACATTTTGGTAATTTTCACAATACTGCAAACATTTTCTTTTCTTTCTCTTTTTTTAAAAGTAGGCTTCCACCCAATATGGGGCTTGAACTCATGACCCTGAGATCAAGAGTCGCATGCTCTACTGACTGAACCAGCCAGGGACCTCTCAAACATTTTCATTATTATTATATTTGTAAAGGTGATCTGTGATATTACTACTATATTGTTTGGGGTGCCATGAACCGTACCCACAAAAGATGGCAGATTTAACTAATAAATGTTATGTGTGTTCTCAACGCTCCATTAAACGGCTGCTTCCCTATCTATCTCCATCTCCTCAGGTCTCCCTAATTCCCATGACACAACAATATTGAAATTAGGCCAATTATAACCCTACAACGGCCTCTAAGTGTTCAAGTGAAAGGAAGAGTCACATGACTCTCATTTTAAATAAAAAGACAGAAATGATTAAGTTCAGGAAGGAAGTCCTATTGAAAGCCAACCTAGGCCAAAAGCTATGCCTCTTGTACTAAACAGTTAGCAAAGTTGTGAATGCAAAGAAAAAGTTCTTGAATGAAATTAAAAGTGCTACTGTAGTGAACAAACAAATGGTAAGAAAGTGAAACAGTCTTACCGCTGATACGAAGAAAATTTTAGTGGTCTGAGTAAAGGATCAAACCAGTCACATTTCCTTAAGCAAAACTTAATCCAGAGCACAGCCTTCTCCCAAAAGGTGATGTGAATTGTGTTGTAATTTCTTAATAAGTCAGGCAGAGAGGGACAGTTACCATATGTTGTCATTCATAGATCTAACAGGAGAAACCTAACAGAGGACCATGGGGAGGGGAAGGAGGAAAAAGAGTTGGGGAGAGGGAGGGAGGCAAATCATGAGAGACTCTTGAATACTGAAAACAAACTGAGGGATGAAGCGGGAGGGGGAAAGAGGAAGGGAGTAATGGTCATGGAGGAGGGCACCTGTGGGGAAGAACACTGAGTGTCATAAGGAAACCAACTTGACAATAAACTACAAATAAAAAAAGAAAGAAACATGCTTAAAAAAAAAAAAGAGTTGGAGGTTCAAAACCCAGGCACCCAATAAATGTAACTTTTATATGCACTGGGAAATCAAACAATTCATCTGACTCCCTTTATTGCAGTATTGCTTTACTGCAGTGGTCTGGGATGTTTGGCTGCAAAAATGGATATGCATTTAGACATACCAAGAGAAGGGTACAAACACAAACTAAAACAGAACTGTGTAAGACCTTATAGATCAAGAAATCTAGACTTCATTGAGTGAACAAGCTAACTAAAGGCACTTTATAAGTACAGAAATGAGAAGACAAAAGAAATAATACATGAATATTATTTCAGTGGCTCTTGAACTAAATTAAGCTAAAGAACCTCAATTTGGATGATTAGTTGATTGATTTACAAATATTTATTGGGTCCCTACTATATGATGCTATTCTCAGCATTGAGGAAATAAAGTTATGAGTCCTATATGATTTGGTCCTGTTCCCTCTCTGACTATACTGCTTTGAAGATTCAGTCGTGCCAGAGTGGCCGCCTTGCCATTCCCCTGCGTGTTCTCATCTTAGGCCATCTGCACTGGTTATTTCTGTTCTCAGAATCCTCTTTTTCCACCCCACCAAAATACATGGCTAACTCCTACCTGTCCTTCAAGACTTGGTTCAAATGTCACCTTTCCAATGACACCTATCTGATTACTCTATTTTGAAATGTAACCAGGTCTATCTTCTTTCCTTGTCTACCCCCATTGCTTACTACCTAACACATTACATAATTTATCCATTTATTATGCTTATTGTTTTCTTCTCTCCATAAGAATGTTAACTACAGAGAAGCAGAGATCTGTGCCTCTTACTCACGGGTATATCATAATCATCTAGAAGACCACCTGAGATACATGAGCACTCTGTGTATTTGTTGACCACTGCTGAGTACAGGAACTATAAAAGTTCATAATCTTCTCAGGAGAGAAAAATAAGCAGTGTGAGAAATTCATTAAAAGAGGGATACACATAGTGTGCCATGAGAACCCAAAAGGAGAGGCACCTGGAAACTTTTAAGGAAAGCTACTTCTAGAAAGTCATGATTGAATGAAATGAGAAAGGCAGGAATTTACCATAAAAATAAAAGGTACTGTTACCAGAGAGAACAGCAGGATACTCTTTAGTTGCACCAAAATAAATTTTCAATAGCACCAAATACATCTTTATGTCACGAGCACCAAATACAGAGCTTAGTACAGGTGGTACATTCAATACATGCTTGTTGAACTGAACTACACCAGAGAGGAAAGACCAGATATGGTCTTTATGTAAGGAGAGAAAGGTCTGAGAAGGAGCAATCAGAAAAGCAAAAAGAATCAGGACAGCAGTATGTCAAGGAAAACCAGAGTAAATCATAACAATGGTGTCAAATGTTTAGGGGTCAAAGAGGATTAGGCTGGGAAAAAGGCTTTGAGTTTGGTATGTTTCAGAGAGCAGATTTAGCAGGATACTATAGAAAGAATGCTGACCACAATAAATTAAAGAGTCTATATGTCAAACAAAAATAGAGACAGCTTCTGAAAAGCTTATGAATGGTTTCAAATGTTATCTCATATATGTTATCATCTCATCTTACAGTTAGGACACAGAGACTTCAAGGTGACTTGTCTAAGGCGATGCAGCCAGCAAGGGTCTGAAATAAGACATGGATCCAGCTTTTCTGACTAATTCTCATACTACTTCCATTCTCTTCACCAAAATCATCTTTTGCTGTCATTCACAGTAGGGGGCTACACAGATGGGCAGTGGATCCAGCACAATATCCTATCAATATTCTGACATAATAGGGAGGAAGGAAGAGAGGGCCTGAAGAAAATTTCAAGTGCAAATTCAGTGCCAAAAAACGAAACCGAGTATTTCCAAAAAGTATTTGAGACAATGAGTGCACACTACACAGAATCTCAGGAGCAGAACATACTGAATATCTGAGACCTTACAATTTAATTTAGTTTGCCTGTGCAAATAAGTTAGCTATATCTTATTCTTGAACCAGAGCTTCCCAAGTGGTATATACATAGGAAAGGATTATTACGTATGTGATGATACTAATTCCCTTAGCCCTTAGGGCTGCAGGTCTACACATCTAAATTTTCTTCTATGTACTGCAACGTGCCATATAATTATGATGGGTGTCTGGGAGACATTTTATAAATAAGGATGGAACACTGTCTAGAATTACTTCTAAACAAATGATTAGTTTAAAACAATGTTAGTATAGACACTTATTTTTTTTAAATTTTTTAATGTTTTATTTAGTTTTGATACAGAGAGAGACAGAGCATGAGAGGGGGAGGGGTAGAGAGAGAAGGAGTCACAGAACCGGAAGCAGGCTCCAGGCTCTGAGCTAGCTGTCAGCACAGAGCCCGACGCGGGGCTCGAACCCACGAATGTGAGATCTGACCTGAGCCGAAGTCGGAGACTCAACCGACTGAGCCACCCAGGCGCCCCAGTATAGACACTTTAAATCTTAAAATATTATTTACATTATTCACATTTTCAGGGAAATAAAGCTATAGAATTTTCTATTATAATTTCACACCCAAAGGCAAGGCCAAGTGATGATGCTGTCAATTTAATTTTTCCTCTTGTCCAAATATACTAACTATACTAAAATACTTGAAATAGGAGCACTGGGGTAGTTCAGAGGGTTAAGCATCTGACTCTAGATTTTGTCTCAGATCATGATCTCACAGTTCATGGGATTGAGCCCCATGTCTGGCTCTGGTGATCTCTCTCTCCAACTCTTTCTGCCCCTACCCCTCATGTGCTCGCTTACTCTCTCTCAAAAATAAACAAACATTAGGGGCACCCGGGTGGCTCAGTGGGTTGAGCATCCGACTTTGGCTCAGGTCATGATTTTACAGTTTGTGGGTTCGAGCTCCGCATTGGGCTCTGTGCTAACAGCTCAGAGCTTGGAGCCTGTTTCTGACTCTGTGTGTCCCTCCCTCTTTGCCCCTCCACTGCTCATGATCTGTCTCTGTCTCTCAAAAATAAATAAATGTTAAAAAAAAATAAACATTTAAAAAATAAATAAGAAATATTAAAAAAATACTTGAAATAGGTTTACTAAAGATATACTGTATAGAGTAAACTTCAGTATTGAAATTTTTTTTATCTGAATTAAAGTTAAAATAGTGACATTATGGTCCCTATTATATAGATATAAAAAGAATATAAAAACATACCTGTGGGGCATATCCAGGAGGCACATAAATAGGAGGCACAGAACCATTTGGGGACATCATTGGAACCTGAGCAGGACCTGAATGGATCACAGAAATAATTTGTCAATCCAGGATTACTTAGTAAGCTAAAGTTGAAAACAATTTGAGTTACACTTTGAATACTTCATCTAAACACTCAAATTAATAGGAACTGTATTACTATGAAAGGAAATTCAGATGATTCACCTGCTCTAAAACATAAAAGTTTATCTTGTAAAATACATTGGATATAATTTACCTGCAGTTGTACTTTTTGAAACTTTCTGGTGATCAAAATAGCCACTTGGGGAGCTTTTTAAAACATAAATGTCCAGGCTCTCCTAGATATTCTTATTTATTATGCTTACAACGAGGTCTTGAGTCAGTATATTTACTCTACAAAATACCTGGTGAATCTCATGATTGTGCAAGTTCAGAAACACTGACCTAGAGGAGAATCAAACTAAACTTTGCATACAAAATCAATGAAAGATATAAAAAGCAACTTTGAAAAAAACAACAGAAAAGAAGTCAAGAGGGAAAAGCAGTAAGGGGAAGAAGAATTAGAAAATTTGGGATTTGCTTTGTTAGGGTTCAAACTTCTCGTGTAATGTGTGGGGGCTTGAGAACAAAGTTAGAAAAATCCTATACATGCATATTTAGCCAAGGAACAATTTTTGTTTCTTATATTGAAAAGTTCTGGGGAGGGGGGAAGGAAAATTCAGCTTGTCTTATTCTATATTTTCTACCATTTTTACTGTTATCCTTTCTAGATAACTTTTATAAATATTATCTTATTTATCTCTTATTTGTGAGATAAAACAAGCACTTTTGTAAGATGTGTTTTATTTTTTCTAGTAACTAAAATCTTAACTTGTTTTATGCAACTTTTTAAAAGGAACATCTCACCTTCAGATCCTTTTTCCCTTGTAACTTTAGACTGCACTATCCCCTCATCCACCAGTTTTTAGTAACTTGAGATTAAACACTCTCAAAGAGCCTCACTCATTTCTTAGGAATAAAGGTACCCAAGAGTCTAATGAAGAATGTAAGGGGGGAAGAGTCTTTTTATATGTGGAATTTCAACCTGCAGAGTACATAGAATGGTTACCAATTATTTTTTAAAAAGAGGAAAAACTTAATCATAGAGCAGAAAAGAAATAGATTTTACTGAACATTATACATACTTCAGGAAAACAGAATGAAGAGCACGGAGGTTACAGCAAATCCAGATTACAGCCACTTTCCTCTTCTTGGGCAAGGAGGGGAGTGACAATCAAACAACAAAGTTGTTGGCAGTCGGGACAGGGGAAAGGAAGGGAGTGGTAAAAAGGAAAGAAAAAGAATGTATAGGAAAAGGGGGTACATGAGGATAAATGCTAAACAGTAGTAACACAAGAGGGGAGGGAGGAAAGAAGGGATGGAGGAGAAATACAGGCATAAGAAGAAGGAGGGGGCAAAGAAAAAAGAGATAACAGGAAAAGGGAAGGGTAAAGAAGCAGACAAGAGAGTGAGGAGAGCTGGAATGGGGTGGTGGGGAAGAAAAGGGGAGGGGAAAGAGAAACAGGTGAAAGATGGAAGGGAGAGATGAACAAAAGAAGAGAAAGGGAGGGGCGCCTCGGTGGCTCAGTTGATTAAGCGTCCAACTTAGGCTCAGGTCATGATCTCATGATCCATGAGTTTGAGCACTGCATCAGGCTCTATGCTGACAATTCAGAGTCTGGAGCCAGCTTCCGATTCTGTGTCTCCCCCTCTCTCCCCCACCCCTGCTCATGCTCAGTCTCTCAAAAATAAATAAACATTAAAAAAATTTTTTTAAAAAGAAGAGAAAGGAAGAAGGAGAGAATAGGTTAAAGACTCAAGTAGTTAAGAGAAAGTAAGGAGTGTATATGTATGTGCCTGTATGCAGGCAGACTATCAAATTATGTTACATATGACTATAAAAAAATATTTTTCAACAAAATACTCTGCATCCAAAACAAGCCCCACCAAATAATGAAGTTGTTCAGAATATATATTCTTAAATGTTTTATTTATTTTTGAGAGAGAGAGAGACAGTGTGAGCAGGGGAGGGTCAGAGAGAGAAGGAGACACAGAATCTGAAGACAGGCTCCAGGCTCTGAGCTAGCGGTCAGCACAGAGCCCCAGGAGGGACTCGAACCCACAAACTGAGTGAGATCATGACCTGAGCCGAAGTCAGACGCTTAACCGACTGAGCCACTCAGGAGCCCCCAGAATATTTTCTTAAAATAGCTAATTATACACAGCTACCACTAACTTACTAGGTGTTAGGGGTTTTTTTTGTTTGTTTGTTTACTTTTTTGTTTTCTTCTCACAATCATTTGATTCCCATTTTCCAGATGTGGAAATTAAGGCAGACAAGCTTACCCAAGTGGTAGCACAAGGACTGAAAACTAGGCAGTTTCATTTAAGGATATATCTCTACAACATATTTAGTAAACATTAAAATACTATTCATTAGTGGCAACTGATGTAATTTGAGGCTTAAGAACTATGCTCCAATGCTTCTAAGAAAAATTGAGGTCTTCATTATCTTAAAAAAAAAAAAGAATAAGGATAAGAACAAATTTTTACAAGTTTTATTTATTTATTTACAAAATAAAACTTGTGAGAGGCTTTATACCTCTAGGCCAGAAAGGCTTCATTCAAACTTACCTTTTAACTTCTCTATGGTGGACTCACCAGAAAATGAGAATAGTTTTAAAAAAATGCTGGTTTACATCTACTTCATGTAAAATTACAGTAAACTAGCCTTTTGAATCCTGAAAACTGGCTTAGGTATTATTTATAGTATGTGAAATTTAGCTGGGAACCAGAAGGAGAATTCACTGAAAATCCTATTTGCAATTTTTGTAAAGGAAATTAATTATTTTTTGAGCTTCTACTAAATGTGCCAGGGGCTATGGTTCCTTTCACATGTCAAATTCAGTATTTTTTTTAACATTTATTCTTTTTTTTTTTTTTTTGAGAAAGACAGTGAGAGCACGAGCAGGGATGGGGGGCACAGAGAGAGGGATACACAGAATCTGAAGCAGGCTCCAGGTTTTGAGATGTCAGCAGAGCCCCACGCAGGGCTTGAACCCATGAATCGTGAGACCATGACCTGAGCCAAAGTCAGATGGTTAACTGATTGAGCCACCCAGGCGCCCCTGTCAAATTAATTCTTAAATCAAGTCATCAGAATAAGTCTTTGTTGTTGTTTTATAGCCCCCAGAGTAAAAAGATAAGTTATTACTGATTACATTAAAAATTGCAAAACTATATAGATGCTTTGGGTTCTACTTCTTTTACCTAAAATATTAATATATAAATACTACATACAATTCAAACCATATACTTTGAAAACTGCTTTATATGTTATATTTTATTAGTACAAAATTCTACTTTAATCTTTAATTATGTTTAAGTGTGATACTGAAAACATAACAAGACAAACCTAAAATAAACGAGCAGTAAATACATTACTAATTGCAGTCCAGGAATAATGATTAACTCATTTCCCTGTGAAGTAATAATTTCACTCTAGCCAGTAAATTACCTTATCCTGAGGCAGAAATGTTGCACAGTTAATTTGTTAAAAGACAATTTATACATACCATATTTAGTATCTAAAACGCTGGTGTGGAATAACATTCAACACGGAACATATGAAGTCCCATTATGTAAACACAGTAAATACAATTTAGAACTACAGTATTTACAGCACCACTTCAGTTGCTATTCCTGTCTATAGCAGCAAATCCCTAAAACCTTGCATGCTTACTGATGCAAATGTTCGTTTACAGCCTTAGTTTCAACAATACTTTTGAAATAACTGTTGGAATAAAATATTGAAAGTACTAAAAGATTAACTACAAACCCTGATTAAATGCAGTGGGGGGTATTCTGCTCCAATAAAGAAGCCAAATATGTTACAGATTGTACCATTAAATGCACATCTGGTACAAGATAAGCTATATCTGAACAACTGTACATACACCCAGCAGCTCCTTAATAATCTGTATGATCTAAGGAAAATCTACCCCAAGTCATAGAGCTATTAATCATTTGTAAGGGCACATTACCTATTCCAAAACCATGCAGAAGAGGAAACAATTCTATTCATCAATTGTCTTAAGAAATTTGAGAAGCCCCTTACCTTCATTCCTTAAACAGTGCCATCAATGATTTAATAAAGGTGATGTTTCATCTACTGGAAGTTTAATTCTTTATTTTTTATAAGCATACATTCACATTTAAGGTTTTAAAAATTTTTGATGAAACTACAAATTTGAGTTTAAATTCTTAAAATGCAACGGGCTGCTGACATGCTACACATTCTCTTACAAGCAAGCTTTCACAATGGCTTCCAAATAATCTGATGCCAATATTCATATTTTAGTGGTAAAAAGAAAACCTAGCGAAATAAAGGCGCTGGAAAATATTCTGTGGAATACAAAATCAGCCCATCTCCAAATAGAGTCTAATCTTTTGATAACTACATGGCCACATTTAAAAATATTCGTACTGCGATACATTTGGCATCTATTGAAAAAAACACACGGCATGAATTCAGATGAATACAACGCTTTCTATGTTTTAAAATAAAAGAAGAATGTTCAAAAATAGTCAGCAAATCTTACCACTCATTTTGTTTTTACAGTAGCAGCAGAGAACAAGAAAATCCAACAAGGAAACAGCGTAGTACACGTTAACAGCTTTAATTGGAGACCGGTTCTGCCTTTTTTTTTTTTTCCAAAGCAGCGAGAGGAAAAGATCCTTTGACCGAGTCACGTGATCTCATCACGTGACTTGCAGTGACCACGGAAAGGGAAGGAGGGGAAAAAAAGGGCAAACATTCCTGCTGCCAGCGTTTGGGGATATAGTAAATGATTAAATGGATTCTACTGCTGCCGCCTCGAATCTGACGATCTTTCAGACTTCCTCCTGAACTACTAACTTAAAAGCTCATTAAAATACACGTACAGAAATACATATTTGATGTAAAACAGTACTCTTTGTTTTCATTTATCTCCTATAACATTACAGGCATTATCTTCTCTAATTGTTTTTATTATTCACATTGCCACCTCCATTTATTAAGGTTAAGATAGGTATAACATTTATTAACTTAGAAGATTTGCCCTGAAACGTCCTTCTGTAACTTGATGCACACTTCATGCGCATCACTTACAGCACGCCCACATCACACAATTGTCTATAAAATATAGGCTTGATCAATGTGTTCCTCAAATGTGGGATTCATGTTTCAGGCTGGCATTGCCTCTCAATAAAGGCTATCACTTTAAGTATTGGTTTCACTTTATTTCTGATTTTGTTTTGTTGTTTGTATGTTTAAGATTTAACCTGGACATTAATACAGATAACCTGGTGGATGGCATTCTCACTCATGTTTATGAAATCTTAAAAGACAGGCATGGTTCAGGCTCAGAGCACCCTACCCAAGCTCCTACAGAGACCAAAGATGTTGTTACAAGAAAGGAGAAGACTGTACGAACTTTTGAAGGCTTTTCATTACTTCATGGTACTATGTAACTTAAGGAAATTTATTAATAGTTAATATTAACATATAAGTAATGATAACGATTGTGATTTGTTTACAAGTTGCACAGTGAAAAGAAAATATATTTTGGTAACAAAAGATTTAAGTTTTAATAAAAGCTTCAATATTTTTTTCAGCAAGGCAATTTATTGCTCCTCAAGTCTTTTTCATTCTGTAGAAAGATTAAAATTATCAACCTTGTAGCATTATTGTGAGACTCAAATTAGGTATATTTAAAGTACTGAATACACTGGTTGGCACCATTCAGTAAATGATAGCTATTATTATAGATAAAAGTATGATTAATACTCATTTTCAAAAATTATATATTGCAGAGTATGTGCCAGGCACCATTCAGAGTGTTTTAGATGTGTTAACTCAATTCTCACAATAACTGAAGTAGGCATCATTTATAGGTATGGAATCTGAAGCAGATGCAGTTAAGTATCCAGCCAAGAGCACACAATGAGGCAAACCCAGGGTTATCTAATAATAACGCTTTATTTTAAAAAATTATATACACCACATTCAAAGCTTCCTCTCCCAAGAAGGTAGAAAAGAAATAGCAAGGGATAGCTTGGAGTAACAGGTTTCAATAAATACATGCCAGGCACTCCAGAGGAGGTAAGACACTAAAGGGCCATTCTCAAAAGTGGCAAAGAGTAATTGTTAATTTCAAAGTTCCTACTAAAAGGCAAAGCTGCCTTGAAGAACAAGGCCTGAGAGTAGTGTCCTGGTCTCAACAGAATTTACTTGTAAATCAGCCTCTCAGCAAATCTAACTAGGCCTCTGATTTTCAGTCCTTAAACAAAACGCAAGCCCCTGCAGCCCCCACTGCCTCATTTTCACTCATGTTCTCACACACCTAGGTTTCCACTTGACTTTTTCTTTAATTGATGATCTCAATTCTCTCCACTGTGTTCACTAGAACCTTTCCCCCTATTATAAATAAATTCCCCTATATTCTCAACCTTTTCACAGAACACCTATTAAGGTGTGTCTTTGAAATGAGACCTGGCTCCACCAGGACAGCTTTTTCAACAGCCCCTGGGAGGAGAGGCTTCCTGTTTCTCCTGAGGCAGTCTCCAGATACTCCAAGGCTGCTTCCCATCCCCACTGTTGCAGTTTCATGCTCAAGTTTCCTTTTTCTTAAGATCATGTCATATATTTATGAAGTTCTACCCCTTCTCACTGTTGTTCTCCTTTATTGAGAACTTTGGCAGTACCATATTAAATTGGTATCAATTTAATAATGGCTTTACTTTACACGGTTCATGCCAATAGAGAGCAAATGTGTGGATCATCTGAAAACCAGGTATGTTTTGGATTAACTGGGATTGAGGGCAGCTGGATGAAGTTAGGAACCTAGATATTAGCCAGAGACTGGTCAACAGAACAGAGATATATATATATAGCAATATTTGTGTTCGAATACAGTATTTTCCAAGTAGTTTATGTGCCAGAAGAATTGTTAAACAAATTCTGGGGACTCATTAAGGTAATGTTTTTTAAAATTTTTAATTTTTAGGGTGCCTGGGTGGCTCAGTTGGTTAAGCATCCGATTTCAGCTCAGGTCATGATCTTGCTGTTCCTGAGTTGGAGTCTCGCATTGGGCTCTGGCGCCAGCTCAGAGCCTGGAGCCTGTTTCAGATTCTGTGTCTCCCTGTCTCTCTGCCCCTCCCTCACCTGCACTCTGTCTCTCTCAAAAATAAATAAACATTAAAAAAAATAAGATTTTTAATTTTTATATTTGAGAGAAAGAGAATGAGAAAGGTAGAGGGTCAGAGGGAGAGAGAGAGAATCTTAAGCAGGCTCCAGGCTCAGCACACAGCCCAGCCCCACATGGGACTCAATCTCACTACATGACCAAGCCACCTCGGTGCCCCAGTAATCAGCTTTTTATTAAGCCAAATTATGACCTTAAAAGGAAAGAAGAAAGAAATTAAGAACAGAAGGAAGTCCATTCTATATTACCACATCATTCATAAAGAATATTTTAATCTCAAAACTGAAGGGATTTAACTTCAGTAAGTTTGGCTTACTAAAAAACCACTACATTATCTTCATATTCCCCATTTCTTAGACTGGTGAAATTTCTCCAAATCTATGGGCAAGGATTTGGGAGTAACTCTTAATAGTAAGAGAGAGAAGGATTTGTTTTCGAGACTGGCTAAGTTCTGGTGATGCAAGAGGGAGAAAACAGAATAGAGGTACGGTACCCATATCCATATCATCATCCAATCGATCCAATCGAGGATACTTCTGAAAGTGAAAGGGGGGACCTAAAAATCATTAAAATTCCATAATTGTTTATTGATTGACAAATTGCTTGTATTACATAGAGGGGCATAAAAAGCTCTATGAAAAGCATTAAAAATAAAATGCTTTATTAAAAACATATGCAAGTACATGAGAGAATATTTTACAGACTTCTTTATACTGACTGTCTGGATATTAAAATAATGTTAGAACAATTATTCTTAGTACATACCCATGTATTTTAGTAAATGTGTTAGCTATATGTGTATCTAATTTCATATCCCTGGTCTTAAAAAAATTTTTCTTTTTTCAGTATAGTCTCATTTTTCATTTTTTCAGAAAACTGCCTGTACTATTATATTTTATGGTTAATAACTTTGAAAATGTTGACATCTTTAATTGACTCTTTCCTGAATATTTTAAGACTGCAATATTTATATTCAGGGAATGCTCTTGATTCTTAGGTGCCATCTAGTATGATCTGAGCAAATTCTGCTAAATAATTCTATTTTTTTCCTATTAAAATTTGTAAATATCTCAGTCCAATTATTTTCACTGGTACCACAATTACCTCCAAATTTTAACAAAACTCACTGAATTGTCTCCATTTATGATTCTTATAAATATTTAACCAAACTTAAGATTTTTTTTTAGCTCACTGTTGCTGAAGGGTTTACTGCAAAAGAAAAAAAAGCACTGCCAATAACAAGTAGTTATAGCTTTATATAATAAATGAAAAAACCATTCAGACTTTTTTCCATATATTCTGTGGCACAGATGTTTAGATTGTATTTCCTGCATGTACTTTACATTCGTCTAACCGATATGCTTTCCAGTGGTTATCTCATGATGCCAAGTGGCCAGTAGAGGCAGCAGCATCAAAAACCTGTCTTCAGCAGCAAATACTGCTAGGAGACTGGACGGAGTTAGCTGACCTTAGCCCCCTTGATCTAAGAGTACTTTGATTTACTTACAAGTACCTTAACTGCTGTCCTTGACTTGCTTCTAGTAAGGGTTGGAAAAAGAGAAATAATTTACTCTAGCTGCCTCTAAGATTTAATCATAGGTTAAAGAGATGGATATACTGCTTACTAGAGGAGGTCATGGCTGAAGCTGGAAATACAAAATGGTTGATGACCAGATGCATTGCAGCTTATTTTTTTAAGTTTATTTTTAAAATTTATTTTGAGAGAGAGAGAGAAGGGGAGGGGCAGAGAGAGAGGGAGAGAGAATCCCAAGCAGGCTCCACAATGCCAGCACAGAACCTAATGTGGGACTCGAACTTCTGAAACTGTGAGATCATGATCTGAGCAGAAACCAGAAGTCAGATGCTTAACTGACTGAGCCACCCAGGCATCCTGCATTACAGCTTATTTTAATGAAACACTAAATTATACTCTGTTAAACAATGAAAAGTCTGGAACAAATGTTGAACTGGTTGGACACCAAGATGAGAGTTATGTATAAACGGGACTGTCCTAGACAAATTAGGACTAAATAAAATCACCCTATTAATAGTAGATGCTTATCTGGTAAGTCTACAAAACACTTGGCAACATTTATTCACTTGAGGCAGGCAATTAGCATAGGCCTTAAGTCCAGGAATTTAATAAGTTGGTGATTATAATTTGGGAACAAAGTAAGGTTGAGAGTTACAGAAGAAAAAGATTAAGGCCATTATTCACTGCTTAGCTGTTTAAGAGCTTTTTCCTTGAAAATATATTATTCTTTTTTAAAGTTAGATAAACTAAACTAGGTGCCTAAGTATGATCCAGAATTATGGGTAATTTTGTATATCTGTGTACAGCTAATTAAAAATTTGTATGATTAAATTTGCTAATAAGCATTTAGCTTTATCAGTAATAAGCACACTAAGTAGAAAAAGGTTTAGTTGGCACTAAATTGAATTGTATATAGATAAAAAACTTGTAGTAGGAGGTGTATTTGTCCAGCAAGTTTCCAAAGAAGTTATTTTTAATGTTCTTATTTAGAAAGCTACAAAGGCTGTGATATTAATGTGCATGGATGCAGCAGGTTGTGAACACTTCTATTTTTAGGGATCAGTCTAATGTGAACAATGATGAATCATTCTTTGTTATTCTAGTAGGAAATAGTGCTTAGGATTTTACTGCAGCACATTAGATTAACTATCTCTCAGTAACTGCACACCCACATGCTGACATCACACTGGCAGTGATATGCATCAGTGACGCAAATCCTGTCAGGATCAAACAGTAAGGCCACAGAGGTTGAAAAAAAAAATTGCCCACATGACAGGGCGGACCAGTTATCGAACATGCATGGATGGCATTAAATCACTACTGCTAAGGTTAAAAAGGGTTGTGATATTCTTTTTACATAATAGCTAAGCTTTTTAATTTTAATTATATATTTCTGAACAACCCATTCTATATATTTATCTTTAAATTTACTTACATTATCTGTGATTTAAGGTCTAGATCTTTTAAAACATGTCTTAAGGTTCTACCAGCCACATGTGTTATCTGGAAAATGGCTTCTGTAGCTACACTTTAGGCAGATTTTTTGCAGAATATGCCACCATTTATTAAGCTTTTTTATAAAATGCTGTGCCTGACAAATAACATTTAAATTTAGATTTAGAGCAATACACTCCATGGCCTCACAATTCATAGCTATCTTTTCTACTATCATCACCTTCTTTGGGCTTTCACTATTTTTAGCTTTACGGACATCAAAATATTGATTTTTTAAAAATAGTTACAGATGGATTGGAGAAGATGATTTATTATGAGTAACTACATAGAAGGTTTCAAAATTATCTTCTCCCTGAATTAACCCTCTTAGAATTAGAGATCTCCTCTTCCCTAACAGGAACAGAACCTACCTCTGAAGGCTTGCCACAGAATGTTCACATTCACCTGTAGCGTCTTCCGGGAAGAAATTAGGTCTCTACACTTAAACATTAACATTCCTTTTCCTCAAAGACTATCACTTCCAGAAGAACTGGAAAGCTGAAGAGAGATGAGAGCTGAAGATAAATTCAATAACCTTTTGTTCTATCATCATTAATCTGACATAATCAGACTAACTTGAAAACATACCAAGGATCCTTTCCCATGCTCTCAGGCATTTGCTTTCATACTGTTTCCTATGAGAAATTGTTTTTTTTTAAAAAAAGAGGAAAAGTAACGGCTCTCCTTCATCCTAATGTTGATTTAAAAAAAAAAAAGAACTAATCATCTGAAAGAAATATTTGGAAGACATAAAATTACTGAGATAGTTGTGTTTCTGGCTCTTTTTGAAGGGTAAAAAAGTCTAGATTTTTCACAGTAGGAACCAAATGCTTTTTCACAACTGAAAACATTGCTATACTTTTCTACTACACATCAACTTTCATCAGAAGACTGGAGTATAAGGTCTTATTTTTCTGTCATAATTTGTAAATTTTGATCATTTGCTGTTGGCCACTATTATATCCTACTCATTCCATCCTTCTCAGGGCAAGTCTCTACCAGCTAACATGATCATGTTGCCCCCATGGCAAAAGGGGGATTAAAAACTCACTGTATTGCTGGCTTGCTAAAGACTATGAAGAGAGGAAAAACTCCCACAGAAGGAAAGACAGAGATAGAGGCCTCATATCCCTTCCATTCTCATCAGATTCAAGCACTACCAGACTGGGAAATACAGAGTAGATCATTTATGAGGAGATTAAGCTGAGAAAGGGAGGAGATGTGGCTTTTCCCAGGCTCTTTGCTTGTGGCTATAAAACATTTTGGAAACATTTAGATTGCAGGTTTGGGACCTTCCTTTTTCAACCTTATCTCCTAACCATATAGTTTCTCTCCCAAAGTAACCATTCTTCTCTTCTCATAAATCTTTTCAGAGACATTCTATGCATGTAAAAGCAATTGTATGTATATATTTTTAAAAATACAAATGATAGTATACTATACACATTGTTTTACACCTAATATCCCTTAGATATCTTTCCATATGGTACATGTAGGGCTGCCTTACTTCTTACTAGCTGCACAGTATTTCACTGTTACAATGTAGCATAATTTATTTAACTATTCCCTATTGATAGACATTCAAATTATTTTCAACCTTTTACTATTACAAACAATGCAGCAATGAACATCTCTGTAAGAACATCATTTCATAAATGTGATAGTATATCTGTGGGATAAATTATTAGAAGTGGAATTGCTTCAGAGAAATTTACATTTTTGACATTACCAAATATCAGTTTATACTAATGTATTTCTCATTAACATACCCTTCCCAATAGTTACTTTTGATATTTGCCAATCTGAAAGGTAAAAACTGCATCCCAATATAGTTTATTGTGCATTTTTTTTGAGTAAGATTGAATATCCATATTAAACTTTTAAGAAAGAACCATTTATTTTTCCTTTTCTGTGATCTGTCTGTTCCTAGTCCTTGCCTATTTTTCTACTGGATTTTCAAGGGTTCCTTATACATTTAAGATGTTAGCTCTCTGTGATAAGCTGCAAATATTTCTCTTTCTTTGTCTTTTAACTTTCTTTATGTTGCTTCCCTCGCCTCCCAAGGTGGTGGGTTAGGGTGGAATTGGGGATGAGTATCCAAACATTAGAAAGCCAAAGCTTAGAGTTTGCTCAAAGACAGTATTTCTGAAACGTGATTCTACAAAATCTGGTTTCATAAGGTACTTTTTTTTAAATTTTAAAAATGTGTTTATTTTTCAGAGGAGAGAGTAAGACGATGAGCAAGGGAGGGGTAGTGAGAGAGAGAGAGAGAGAGAGAGAGAGAGAGAGAGAGAGAGAGAGAGAGAGAGAGAATCCCAAGCAGGCTCTGTGCCATCAGCACAGAGCCAACACAGGGCTCAAACTCACAAACCGTGAGATCATAACTGGAGTCGAAGTTGGACACTTAACCGACTGAGCCACTCAGGCCCCCCACTTTACATACTTTTCTTGAAGAACACTTTGAAACTCATGGTTTCAAATTACACACTGACAAATTCACAATTTCCATTCTGTGATGGTTAATTTTACATATCAACTGGACTAACGAATGCCCAGATAGCTGGTAAAATATTATTTCTGGGTGTGTCTATGAGGGTGTTTCCAAGACAGATTAGGATCAGTTGGTGAACTGAGAAAAGCAGATGGCCCTCCCCAGTGTGGGTGGGCAGCATCCAATCTACTGAAGGCCTGAAAAGAAAAAGAAAGTGGAGAAAGGGCAAATTTACCCTCTGCTGCCCCTGACCACCAGTAATCCTGGTTCTCAGGACTACCATCAGCCCACTGATTCTTCGGCCTTTGGATTTGGACTGAATTTTATCACCAACTTTTCTGGTTTTCCAGCTTGCAGCAGGCAGACTATGAAACTTCTTAACCTTTAAAACCAGGTAAACTAATTGCTAAAATAACTCTCTTCTCATATATATCTATATATATCATATTGGTTCTGTTTCTCTGGACAATCCTGACTAGTACATATCCCAAGCATTTCTTATGAGCAAGAGCTATAAAACCAAAAGGTATTTTGAGACTAACATGCTCATTGTTTCCATCTTTCCACCCAAACCCTTTTTTTCTTCAATATTATTTAGCATAGGAGAGGGTGCTCTCCTCCTTTATCTTTCTGCTCAACTCACTGTGAAAATTATAAATCAGCCTAGTCTCTTTTCATCCCCCACATTGAGCCCCCTATAGCTCATCATTATTACTACTCTTTTGGTTATTTCCTTGCTTAAAACCCTCAGTGGCTCCCAGTTCCCTTCAGAATAAAATTCAAAAATTTTGGAGTGACATACGAAGGTATTTGTGACATAGCAGCCCAAATTTCCATTTTTAGCCTCTTTTTCAGGTACCTCTCCCTGTACAATGTTCTCCAATCTATCTCTTTAATCATACCTTTTCAATCTCCTCTAATGTCTGTGCAGTATGTCTTTGCTTAGGTGATTCCTTCTGCCTCTAAGATATTTCTCTATTTTTTTCCTTATAACTAAACTTCTATTTCTTTGAGCATCAACTTCTCCTGGAAGCACTCAACAGCTATTCCAAGCTGTGTTATATTCCTTCTCTGGCCTCCCACAGATATTTGGGCATACCTAACTCCACCTTAATACATACTCTACTCTGTTTTAACTGTGGATTATTTGCCTGTTTCCCCTAGTACACTGTGAGGCAGGGTCCAGGGTTCTCAAACAGCTGTCAAGAATTGAGCTTTCCTTCAGGACAGCACAAGAAATTTATGGCAAATTCTCTTTCCAGGAAAAGAGCATGCCTTTAGTTATTCTGTTTTGGCAAGTGCCTGAGTATGGGAGGCTGGGTAGAAAAGGGTAAGGAATTCCAACATATTAAGATTTTAAAAAGTGCTACCACATTGAAATGATGATCTTTCATTGTAATGATAAAGGGACTTTTCAAAAATGGTGAAAGATTATATGATAAAATAAAGTTATGTTAAAGACAGAATGTTAAAGACAGAGTATTTTGTTGATCCACAGAGAATAAAAACAGGATTTGATTAAAAATCTCTAAAAATGAATCAACATTTCCAAATAATGTTAGTGCATAGGTTTTGGGATCAGAATTCTATGTTTAAATTGTGACTCTGGCAAAGAGCCTTAGAGCAATTAATACACACCTGCAAGAAAACTGTTTACCACCGCAATTACCATGTTACTGTATAGTTCTTACAGTTATTGGTGACATTTCTGTATGTGCCTTAATATAAGACCAGAGTCATGGGCACAAGCCATTCTTTGGTAAACACAGGAAGGGTCTAAGAAATGAAATTGTGTTGGTTGCTATGATAGAGGAAATGAGAATTGTGAGAGGAGTCCTAGATTAGTTGGAAGAAGAGAATGATATTTGCCTCTTTCTACTTCTAGGTAAGTAGTAAAAAATACATTCAACATGTTGTCACATAACAAAAGGAACCAGGAAAGATCTTTTCTGTTTCCTGGGACAATCTCTGCAGATGGTACACAGTACGTGAATCAGATTATGTAAATTAATGGTAATCTCTATAATTTTATATAAATGTTCTCTGAAAAACCTAGCCTTACCTTATCCCATCTATACTTTGGGGGTAAAAATAGAAAGGCTTATACCTGAGTTAAAATTTTGAACACTTCTTTCAGTCCAAAATTGTGCTTGTAGTTACTACAAGGTTAAACTACAGTAAATCTCTGTATTTGTAATTCAGTTGCCCTTCTTACCAGGAGATCTTTCTACTGAAGCTAACTTAATCTGTTTTTTATTTAATAAGGAAGGTAATTTTTCTAAGACATTTTCTGAGAAAATGTATGTAAAACACAAAATAAGTCTGCAGTAATACTGGTTTCTTTCCGTAGCACCTGTTCACAGAATGGTTTAGCTAAAGAGAGAGGATCCAAACAAATAGATCTTCTCCCATACATATAGTCTGGCTTACACTGATACTTTTTTGGAGTTGGACAAAATCCTCAACATCTTAAGTTTTTTTGCCCTGGGTTTCTTATATGTACTCTTGAGAGTCAGAATTCTTTAAATCAGTTCTATACTATTGTCAGACTATTATTATGTACTTAATCTTAGTATGTCCCATTTTTTAGTTTTTAGTGGTTAAAAGATCAACTCACTTGTACCAAAACACATTATATGGTTCACTGTTTTTCTTAACGAGCCTTACAAGGCCTCCACTTTAAAGAAAATATTCTAAAAAAATTTTTAAATGAAAGTTGGACTAAACAATTTAAAAGGGGCTAAAACATTTCTATTATTTAAGCAATTAATATTATAATCAATAACCAAAATGATCAAATTATATAGAAAACCTAAAGAAGAAAGAAACTCCTGTAATCCTACCATACAGGGACAGGCACTGGAAGGAAATGTGCCCCCAATTTTTTGATGCATATATATTCATTAAAAGTAATATATTTTCTAATTATGAAAGAAAGGTAATTCTGTTCATTTCCTTAATGTCCTTCAAGACTCAAGTCCTAATTAAATAAAACCACTAATTCATAATAGTTTTAATGTTCTATCTGAAGAGGTAAAAAGTGAAGAATGGAACTCATCTTTGAGTGTCCTAACCCCAAGACTGGTTTGGATGATCCTACTGTGAGCTTCCATAGCACGCTTCCTGTTTTCAATCATACACTTCTCTTACTTTAATGAACTCCTTAACTGTCTGTCTTCCATAGGAGACTATAAACTTCGTGATGGACAGGGATAATGCCTATTTTAAAAATCACTATCTCTTTAGTTTTGCAATAGTGACTGTACATAATAACTTCATCATTTGCTAAATAAAAGAATGAATAAAAAAAACCCCTCCACACTATATTTCCATCTAGATTAAGCAATTTATCAACTCAATTTACTAAATAATAATAGTACAAATTACCAGGATTAATGTTTATAATGATTCTGAGTTTTCTGTATATTCTGTTTACCAAGGTTAAATATAAGTGTTTATTTTATAAACATTTTCAGTAAAATGACTTGGAAAGGGGCTTTCTGCTTTTCAGTTAATCAGAAAGGTATTTTACAAGAATACTCTGGGCTAGGTTAAGCTTAAAGCACACACTTTTATACTTACAGTTATTAAATGTAATAATATCATCTTCAAAAATATCTTAAAGCCAACTGATGAAGATGTCTTGCCTAAAAGATGAGAAGGTAGAGGTGTGTGTGCATGGTTCCTATGTGATTTTTCTAAGCAGCAGCAATGTGAACAAAGGTATGAAGGGGGTATTGGCGAGAAATATGTAGAGATTAGGGTACCTACTAAACTTACAATATTTGGAGTGGAAGATTTCTGGAAGTAAAGCTGAAAAGAAAGATTGGAACCAGGTATGGAATGCCTAGAAGATTAGGCTAAGGGTTCCATACTATACAAAATGGGAGAAGTTAAGGTTTTTTGGTTTTTAGCATAGTAATAACGATAATAAAAAGTAATGTTTTACAAAGGTCAATCTCTGGAGTTGTAGGGATAAACAAGCAAAAGTGACACAGATTTTTCTGTAAATAAATTTGGGTCTTAATCAATGTGGGACTAAGCTCTTACAAGGTCATAAAATTACTCAGGGGTAATCCTAAATGGATTTTTGTGACAAGTTTTAATCAAATCTGGTTAGAAAAGCATAGCTCTCTAACATGGCTATTTGTGGAAGTTTCCCCAATTTATACATCTAGTTAGGTGGATTTGATCAAATCACATTATCTCTATCTCATTTAAGAGGCAACTGCTTCACATAGATATAAGTTCTTAACTTATTTGCAAGTGAATTTCCCAGATGGATATTTCAAGTCCAGAATGTACTGACCACTCTTTCAACTTTATGAATGGTAGTACTGTTCTGCTACAAAGAGTTACCAATAAAAACTGATATGGCCTAAAATATAGTTCAAATATTGTGCACATGCAATGACAAGAAAACTGGAATGACCTCTTACTATTCATTACTATAAAATATATTTAAATGTATCAAACATTTCAAAATATATAATGTAACTTAATCCTATGTATTTATCTGTATACATTTATCTGACAAACATATCTGACATGATTTCCTTTGGGCCAAGATCACTGATGAATAAGCTCAAAAATCCATTTTTTTTGGTGGACAAAGAATAAGAACAGAGAGAAAATTTCAAAGGGACAAGTGAAAAGTTGCTGAGGAAAGGGAAATAATATTTTTTTGGGTAAAAAGAAGGGAGGTGGAAGTTTCTTATTTATAGTACTTGTTTTATTTACTTAAAATGCTATTTTTATTTTTTTATTAAAAAATTTATTTTAACATTTATTTTTTGAGAGACAGAGTGAACAGGGGAGTGGCAGAGAGAGAGGGAGACTTTCAGAGGATCTTTCATGATTTATTATTATTTTTTGTACTATGTGGCATTTATTCATTACTTTCCAAAATTGTTTTCAATAAGAGAATGTGAGAAGTGATATGTATAATCTCGAGGGTATGTCTTTAAAGAAAGACGGCATAACTTAAATCTCTTTTTCTCTTCCCCTGTTGCATTTAGTCTGGGACACAGACACGGTGGTGACCAGCTTGTTTCATGCAGATGAGCAGAATATCCAAGGGATGGAAGACCAAGACAGAAGTAACTTGGATCTCTGTATCACCTTGGGGCAGACAACTCCATATAATCACTAACTGCCTACCTTTGAACGTAATTCAGAAAAGGAAAAAAGTTTGTATTATTTCTCTTAGTTTTCAATTGCTATGGAACATTTGCACAAACTTAGTGGTTTTAAAAACATCCATTAATTAGTTTACAGTTCTGTAGTTCAGAAGTCTGGGCACAGTATGACTAGGTTCTCTGCTCAAGGTACACAAGGTGAAAATCAAAGTGTTGGTTAGGGTGTGTTCTCATATGGAGGTTGTGGCAGAATTCAGATTCTTATGGTTGTATGACCAAGACCCTCATTTCATTGCTGGCTGTTGGCTTTCTGGAAGCCACTCTTAGCTAGATGCCACCAACATTCCTTGCTACAGAATCCTTTCCTGAATCTCTTACTTCTAAAAGAGCCCAGTCCCTTTTTAAACATGATTGAGGTTCACCCCAGATCATCTCTCTTTTCTTAAGTCAACTGTACTGTATAACATAACCTAATTATGGAAGTAAAATTCATCATATTCATGGTCCCAGGTGTCTACAACAGGGGGCAATGACCATAAGGGCTATCTTAGAATTCTGTCTATCTCACCATTTAAATTTTGGCTTCAGGTATCTTACATAATTTTTTGGGGGGGTAAAAATGAAAGTAAGTTTTTTAAATTTATTTTTGAAATTTGTGGTTAAAATATAAATAAAATTAACCATTTTAACTATTTTCAAGTGTACAACTTAGGACATTAAGTAGACTGTTGTACAATAATTACCACCATCAAAAATATTACTACTATCCATCTCCAGAACCTCTGTTATCTTTAAAACTGAAATTCTGTACCCATTAAACAGTAATTCCTTATTTCCCTTTGGCCTCCCTAGCAATCACCATTCTGCTTTCAGCCTCTATGAATCTGACTACTCTAAGAGGAATCTTATAGAATTTGTCCTTTTTTTACTGGCTTATTTTACTTATATGCTATATATTTTTGAACTCATATTAATATACATCAAAAAAGGTTGAGGAGGGGGCACCTGGTGGCTCAGTTGGCTGAGCATCTGACTTCGGCTCAGGTCATGACCTTGCAGCTCCTGAGTTTGAGCCCCATATCAGGCTCATTGCTGTCAGCGCAGAGCCCAGTTGAGATCCTCTGTCCCTCCCTCTCTGCTCCTCTCCCACTCGCTCTCTCTCTCTCAAAAATAAGTAAAACAAACAAACAAAAAAAACGATTGAGAAGAAATTGTCAGGGAGATAGGAGAAAAACCAGGAGAATATGTAAACTATAAAAGGAAAAGTCAAGAATAGTGTTCCAAAAGGAGAATAAATAATACACGCTGTCAAATCCTGCTGGTGAGGTTGAGTATGTTGAGAACCAAGACCACTCATATTAGTTATACAGAGGTTACTGGTGACCTTCACAAAAGTGTAACAAAGTAATTCTCTAGCAGTAGTAGTAGTAGTATACAATCACCATGGTTACTACCTATTGTTGATTATTTTCCCATGCTATGAGAATCCTGAGTCAAGCTGAGATGTACAAAGCTACATAAAATCAATATAACCCAAACACAATCCCTTTGGCCTCAGTTTCCAAGTCATTTCATAATGAAATGGGATTTAAAAAAAGTATTTCAGGGGACACCTGGGTGGCTCAGTCAGTTAAGCGTCCGACTTCGGCTCAGGTCATGATCAGTTTGTGGGTTCAAGCCCCGCGTCAGGCTCTGTGCTGACAAGCTAGCTCAAAGCCTGGAGCCTCTCTTTGGATTCTGTGTCTTCCTCTCTCTCTCTGCCCCTCTCCTGTTCATTCTCTGTCTCTCAATAAAGACATAAAATAATTTTTTTAATTAAAAAAAAGAAAGAAGTATTTCCAGGGAAAACATAGTACAAAAAAATAAGAGATAACTTACATGTTGTACATAATTATCTACTGAGATCATTTATTCAATGAACAAATATTTACTGAGTGCCTAGGCAGTGCTAGCAATAGTCTTCATTGTAACTGCACATTTCCTCAATTGTTTCAGATATAAAAGGCTAAAAATGTTCAGCAAAGACAATATGTTTATTGGTCTAATCTTAACCTAAGCAAAGAAGTAATGGTGCTAATTTTAATCAAAGGCCAATGGAAATTTGATCCTAATAAAAATCCAATCATAATAATCCAGGGAGAAGCAAATATCTGAGAAATTAGAAACAGCAAAATTTCTTCTATAGAAAGTGTATTATTTCTAGTTTTCTATTACCTGGAATATAACTACTTTTAAACAAAAATAATTGACCACATAATCATTTAATTTTAAAAACCAAGCAACCTCTCCCTCATGAAAGCATGTTACTATATTAACTTAGATATACTTATTTTACAACCATTTAATATTATATATTCAAAAGGCAGCTTTAAAAATCAAACTAAACAATGTTCTGCATATCTAGTTCTTAAGAGTTTAAAATCTGCTTAAAGATTTTAGTTCTTCTTCTACTTCTTACTCTAATTATTTAAAGCACCCAAATTCATTTTTCATTCTTGCCTTTAACATTGTCTAATATTTCCATACTTTCCATTATATGTCAATCTCTTTTCTTATCTTCTTCATTTCCGACCTCATAATCTACCTTTAATAAGTGGCTTCTTTCCTAAAAGTGAAAACAGGGTCACTTGAAGGGGACAGAGCTGCACCCAGAACAAACATTTTATATTCATATTTGTCTATTTAATAAAGCATGATTTTGTGAATTCAGTTCAGAGAAGCCATAGATCCCAAAAGGCTCGTTTTAGTCACTAACCAATATAAAAAGTATCAGAATGCAACAGGTTTATAAATACTGAGAAGTTAATATAAGCTATTACACATATCTGTATTTCTGGGTCTTAATTTCCTTTTGCCATTACTCATTAAAAATTTTTTAATCAAGATTTTTGTCAATTCTTTTAACAGAACTCACTATACTGGCTTAGATTTTCTACTTCCAGAAGAATAACTTTAACAGTGATATTTTATTCAT
This sequence comes from Suricata suricatta, assembly GCF_006229205.1. Taxonomy (NCBI): domain Eukaryota; kingdom Metazoa; phylum Chordata; class Mammalia; order Carnivora; family Herpestidae; genus Suricata; species Suricata suricatta. The sequence continues at coordinate 57,217,352 of NC_043703.1, read as the reverse complement.
TAGGAACATAAAGAATTGAGGACAATTGAATTTGCCTGTATTTTCCTTTTTGGCATAAATGTTGCAATTTTCTCTTCACTAAGTCATATATAATATGGTTTCTCTCAAAAAGTAGCACTTCACAGTTTTTAGGGACAACCTGGGACTATTACACAATGTACTCACGATGAGTCATAGTCATTCACTTAACCTAAAATGGGCTGGATTTATGAATGGATGATCTGTTATGATTCATTCTTACAAACCAGACTCATTAATGTTTCAAAACTAGTATGTTAAGCCTCTCTTCTAGAACTGATGTTTTTATCTTTGGGGAAGAATTATAAAAGGTAAAGTCTTTAATATAAATGTGATATTCTACCAATATGAAAAATAGTTGCCTATGCTTTATTTTGTAAAGGTGGTTAGGATTTTCTAAGTAATATAAAAAGATTAACTTTTCCATGGTTTAGTTTGCTGAATTGTAAAATAATACCTACCCATATAGGAATAAGAATCTACTACATATGGCTTCTATTTGAGTTACTTACAGTTTCTGTAGAACCTAAAGAACTTGGTTAAATTCAGTCAGATTTGTAGTGATAGAAAGTCAGTAGGCCAAATATAATCAGTGGTCTACCAAAAAAATAAAAAAAGCTCATAGAATATTGATCTCCCTATTATTAAAATATATTTAAGATATAACAGAAGACACTGGCACAGTTACACATACCTAAAAACTTGAGCTGTGGAAACTTACTAAATCAAATTTGCACTGGCCCACTCTTATTTTACATATGTGCAAAATAATGACCAGATTTTAAGTAATCTACCCAAAGCTACAGAATCATAACATTTTAGACTCATGAAGAACCTTAAAGGGTATTAACTCCAACTATCTAGTCAAAAGAAATTAAACCTCCTCTCTAACAGCATCATCACATGAAGAGCCAGTATATGCATTACCATCTACAAAGAACTGATCATTCCTGAGCCTTTTTGACAGTTCTGTTTATTACAAAGTTCTTTCTCATACTGAGCTAAATATGTTTTTCTAGAACTTATGCCCGTTAGTCCTAGAACCTAGGCTGACTTACTCTCAGACCTGTACCTTTAGCAATCAACCATTAATTCATTCACATACCTTATTATTTCTTTGAAGTTCTTTTGTGAATTTAGGAAGAAAAGTTATAGGTACAGTATTTCATGCTGCTAGTTATAGTAACTGTACCATGATATATAAAACAATAGACATTGAACTTCTAATAAATTTCAAAGGTACTCTTACTATCAAACCCTGACATACCTAACAAGAGTCAAGGGGGCTGAGGTATAGTTTGTACCCATGTCTCAGGGACTCCAGGATATCATGGCAGATCAACAAGAGTTCTACTTGTATGAGAACTCCATCTTCCTTTTCTCTCCCTGACAGAGACATCATGAGAGGAAAAGGCTTTGATTAGATCTGATGGTTAGAAGGGATTCTGACAAGAACACAGAAAAGAACAAGACCAGAAACTCCAACTTTTGGAGGGCAGAGAACTCACTCTTAGGTAACAGAGTTGGGATTAATGGGTACACAGCTTATAAATATTCAATAAAATACTATATTTTTATTAAGGACCTCAAAGTCATTTGGCTCAGTTCAGGACAACTTTCTTAAAAAAATGCTCTGCAAAGAAGATCACAAATATGAAAGAACAGGCTAACTGTGAGGAAGACAGACATTTGGTTATTCTTACCATGATCCCATAACACACAGAGAAGAATAAAATGGTACCTACTGGTTAGGACAAACCTCTTAACTTCAAAAACCCCTCTAATGGCAGGAAGAGTCAGGATGAGGGGCATGAGGAGACAAGGTGAGAATAGAAAAACAGTGATGAACAGCAGCAACAGTGGAGAGAAGAAAGGGAACAAAAGTTCTGCCCCTAGGAGCAGAATTAATAACTGCCCCAAAGAGCAACTGTTAGTCATTTCTTGAATGAGGTGACAGTAGAAGAAACAAGAGCCAAATAATCCCCAATTGGGGTTTCCCATGTAGAATGGAAAGAAACATCAGCCTCAACAAAGGTGAGAAAACATCAGTAACTGCTGAGAAGTTGCACACAGTCACTTGGAAGAAAAAAGGGAAACAGCAGGACTTGGAAGTGGAACGTGATGTCATACTAACTCTAGTGGGTAAAGGGGCCCATAATCAACACATTCTGAGGTTGTTATGTTATTGGCTTCTCTAAGAAAGCTGATATATGAGAAAGCAAAGGTTAATACCTCTCAACAAACTTGAATTCACCTTGACACTTTTTCTACACATAGGAGTCAAATCATAAGAAAATAAGCAGAAATCCAGGATGGTCAAATGTTCAACATCCCAGCATTATCTTTGGTTCACTATTTACATATTTAAGTTAACATGTCCATATTACTTTACAATCTTAACTGGTGCTCATGTTGAAGACTCTGATTCACTAAAATACCCCCAAGTATAAAAGTGTATTTTTGGTAGATAGTACTTAGCAAGGCAAACAAGTATAACAATATACTTAAAAATATTTTAGCAGTTAATTTCAATAAACACTGACAGTATGCCTACAAAGTTAAAGGCATTATTTTAGCACAGAAAATCAGAAATGAAAAAAGGGCCAACTTCTATCATTAAGGAAACCAAACAGAAGGAAGCTAATATTCCTTGATCACTTTAGTTAATGTTTCATGTAACAAGATAAACACAGCACTGTTGTTCCTGCTTCTATAAGCTTCAGAAGGTTAGGGAAGGTTTCTTCCTCAAGTCTTTATTTCATTAGGAATGAGGATTAATACATTAACTAGTTGGCATCCTGTTCATAGGTCTGCTTTGAGCAATAACCATTCACTAGCTCAACTGCTTTATGAAATATGCCCAGGCAAAGATATTCTTGTTAAATTTAAGGCTCCCAGTCAGTGTACTCATTCCCAGAATAAACTAAAGTGATCTCAGTTTAATTAAGAGGTAATTTTGGAATCAAAGAATCTTTAATTAGAATAAATACTAGAGTTCACCCAATCAAACTTCTTTTCTATGCAAGAATTACTTTCATAATACCACCCAACCTAATGTATGAGCACATACAATGATGGAACTCAGGTATGACAAAGCAATGACTCCATTTTTATAGAGCCATAATTTTTGGACAGTTCTTCTCTGTCAAAATTTGCTTCCCTGCAACTCTCATCTGTTAGTAAAATTTTCCCTCTAAAAGTGCTGAGAATAAGGTCTTTAAGTCTCTTCTAGGGTAAACATCCTTCAAGTATTTTTATAGTCTTCTATAAGAATAATTTCTTGACTGTATGCTCTCCTGGTTGCCTTCCTGGGTTCAATCTCAGTTTGTCAACACCTCTCAAAATATGTTAAAAGGATACCATCTAACCAGAGTAACATGCCATCTGTTTTGAACTTGCCCCACATAGGGGGAGCTTATGCCCTGCTTCAGGTGTGCATGAGCCCCATTCCAGGTGAACAGGGGCCCCACTTCAGGTGAGCCCCACTCTCTGCTTCCCCACCCCTCATGCAATTCTCTTTCTCTGCCCCTCAACTCACTTGTGCCCTTTCTCTTTCCAAAAAAAAGGCCCCCCAAAACACCTAAGTTCTAGGAAAACTTGGGTGGCTTGCTCAATTGAGTGTCTGACTTTTTTTTTTAAGTTTATTTATTTAGTTTGAGAGAGAGAGAGAGGGAGAAAGAGAGAGAGGGAGAAATAGAGAGAGAGAGAGAGAGAGAGAGAGAGAGAGAGAGAGAGAGAGAGAGAGAGGATGCCAAGCAGGCTATGTGCTGGTAGTGTGGAGCCTAAACCCAAAAACTGTGACCTGAGCTGAAATCAAGAGTCAGACGCTTCGGGGGCATCTGGGTGGCTCAGTCAGTGAAGCATTCAACTTTTGGTTTTGGTTCAGGTCATAGTCTCACAGGTTCCTGAGTTCAAGCTCTGCACTGGGCTCTACACTGACAATGCTCCCCAGCTTGCGCACACTCTCTCAAAAAATAAATGAGCTTAAAAAAATTTTTAAAAGCAACTTCTATTCATAATGTTAAATCTTCCTTCCTTATACTGTAGTGGATACTGTCATTTGTTTTGGTATATAGAATCTGAAACCCCTTTTTAGGCTGAAGGAGTCACGTGGTGCAAGACGAAGACCACTGGTCCAAAGGGTGCTGGTAACCTAGAAGGCAGTAGGTGGGCAACACAAGATTCCTGTTGCAGAAGTGGCATCTGTGCTACAAGCAAGTAATACTGAGTTCTTTGTGAAAAAGGGCACTCTTGGCACTGATGAGGAGTTAAAAATGAGACCAGTTTTGTAGTATGGTTTTGGGGCATTGTTTCTGAAGTTTAGCCTTGAGTCTGGTTCTCTAGTCCTCCCAAAGATTCCATGAGACACAGAATATCATTTTCGTGGATCACCTGAGTAGCTCAGTCAGTTAAGTGTCTGACTCTTGACTGTGGTTCAAGTCATGATCTTGCAGTTTGTGAGACAGAGCCCCAACAGCTGACACCACAGAGCCTGCCTGGAATTCTATCTTTCCCTCTCTCTCTGCCCCTCCTCCACTTGTATGTGCACCTCCTCAAAATAAACATTAAAAAAAAAAGTATCATTTTCTTAACCATTCTCAAAAAATTTGAAATATAAGTTTTGCCAAAAAAATTGCATGTCTAGCTGGAACAAAGAATCTTCTTCCCTAACCATTTGAAAGGAAAATGCTGACATGATAGCCCATAACCTATGGAATACTTTAATATGTATTTCCTGTAAGTAGGGACATTGTCTGATATAAAACACAACGATCAAAACCAGAAAATTAACTCTGATACATCATTACTATCTGTTATGGATTGACTTGTGTTTCCTAAAAAAGATATGCTTCAGTATCAGTACCTCAGAACGCAACTTAATTTGGGAATGGGGTCATTGTAAATAAAACTGGTTAAGTTGAGGTTATGCTGGAGTAGAATGGGACCCCAACTTTTTTTTTAGGAATGGGGTCATTGTGAATAAAATGATAAGGTCATGTTGGAATAGAATGGGACCATAATCCAATCCCTTATTCTTATAAGAAGACAGCCATGTGAAGACACAGAGACGTGGGGAGAATGCCATGTAAAGATGGAAACAGATGAAAACAATGCCTTTACAAGCTAAGAAATCCCAAGGACTGCTGGCCATCACCACCAAGAAGGAGAGAGGCATGACTTCTCCCTCAGAAGGAATCAATTCTGGTGACATCTTGATCTTGAACTTCTAGCCTCTAGAACTATGGGACATTAAATTTCTGTTGTTTTAAGTCACCCAGCTTGTGCTACTTTGTTATGGCAGACCTAAGAAACTAATAAACCATCTAATTTTCAAATCCCATTCAAGATTCGCCAATTGTCCTAATAATATGCTTTCTAGCAAAAGTATCTAGTTCAGAATCACATGTTGTATTTAGTTGGCATGTCCCTTTAGTCTATCAGTTTCAACAGTTTCTCAGTCTTGCTTGGACTTTCATAATCTTCACCTTTGAAGATTAAGGGTTAGTTATTTTATAGAATGTCTCTTGATTTGGGTTTGTCTATTATTTCCTTGTGTTTAGATTCGGATTATGCATTTGTGGCAGAAATATCACAGAAGAGACATGTTCCTCTTCATGCATCATTACCAGGTAGAACATAATTTTGATTTCTGCCACTAGTAAAGACATACAATTTCATTACTTAAGATGGTGTCTTCCAGACTTCTTCACTGTACAGTTACTATATATATCATATATACATATGTCATATATATGTCATATGATATATATCCTGCAAGTGGGTCTCTATGTCCTTCTGACATGTCTCCATCCACTTTGTGATTTTCTTTCTTTCTGGGGTAACAGTATGTTCCATTCTCATCTTGTACTTTCTCTGCCCCAGACCCAGAATCAGGAATGTCTGATTTTTTTGATTCAACTGACACCAGGATTCATCCTAGTTTTTTCCCTTTCCACACCTAAAATTCCTTCTCAAATATTAAGAAACCCAGTTCTCTCCTAATTCTTAATAGAACTGTTTCTTTAATTAGTCCCCTATGTGTAATCAATCTTCCATATCTGCCACTATTCCTGCCCTGGCAGAAGTTCTCCTAACTCCACTGTCTGCCAGCATGTATGGCCTAATCCCACTCAGGTTATAACTCCCCATGTTCAGCCCCCTCCCCCACCAACAACCCTCTATGTAAGTGTCCCTCTCTCCTTGGCTCCATGTCATCATGTGCAAGCTCTAACAACCTGTGCTGGACTACTCACTCCACTTTTGTGTATATTCTGTTTTTACCACATTTGGGCTCTGATAACCCACACTAGGTTATTCTACTCCTCAACCCATCATGTGGACTACTTCCTTACTCTGCTTCGGCTCAGATACACCAGGTTATTCCTCTATCTGGATGTTCTCCTCACCTCACTCAGGTTCTGTTCCCCATGTATGGATTTGCTTCCTTGGGCTTTGATACCTCCTGCCATGCCAGAGGGATACCCTCCTCACCATGCTTAGGTTCTGATTCTCCTTGCTGGATCCTACCCTCTACCTCCCATACAGACATTTTTCGTCACCTCATTTGGACTCTGACACCTCAAACCAAGTCACCTCCTATCCCACAAATACACTCACACTGGTCTCTGACTCTTCTTGATGAGTACCTCCAATGTATGGACACTTTCACTACCCTGCTGGGGCTTTGATACCCCATGCCAGGCCATCCCTCTGCAGAGGCTGTCCACACTGAGCAGCAGACCGTCTGTCCTCTGTGTGGATGCTTTTTTACCTGACTTGGGTTTTGACTGTCTACTAAAGACCACTTCCATCCTGTGAATGGTCTGACTCTACTGGAGCTCTGATAACACAGATTACCTTTCCACACAGATGACCTCCACACTGAGCTGACTCTCTACATCAGGTTGCCTTCAAATGTAGGTAACTCTCATCTTATTCTAGCACTGATTCCCTATGCTTGGCTGCTTCACTGTACTGATGACTTCTTTATCCTGCTGAGACTCTTATACCCCACACAGGCCACCCCTTCCTGATGATACTCTCATCAGCCTGCTTAGACTGAGTCCCTATATCAGGACATTTTGCTGTATGAATTCTCTCTTCACTCTGGGCTCTAACTCTCTGCACTAGGCTGTTCTTCTATGTGATGAACTCCTCATCCAATTTAGGCTCTGACACCTCACTCTGGGGCACTGCAGCTCATCTCCACCACTCTTAACAGTGCAGTGCTGCTATAAACTAAATGTATTCCCCCAAAATTCATATGTTGAAATCCTAACCCCAGTGTGATGGTATTATGAAGCAGGGTTGTTGGGAGATGATGAAATCATGAGAGTGGAGCCCTCGTAAATGAGATCCGGCACTCTTATAAAAGGGATTAGGCCAAATGTTTAGTAATTGATATTAGATTTATCTCAGTTTTTTAGGTTTCAATATAGAGGTTTTCTTCTATTGGTCTAGTGACTGTGAAAAGTTTTCCTAACTTGATGGCCTTAGAGCCAAGGATCCTATTTTACTCTGACCTTCACTGGCATATGGTTTTTCTCCTTTAAGGCTTTCTCTTTTTACCTGTTGTCTCCGCATCTATTTCTACTCTTACCTTTTACCTAGCTCTAGAACTAGTACAGGAGGATGTCTGTTACATAACAGAAACTAGTGATAGCAAAGGAGAAGAGAAGAAGATGAGCTCCCAATAGTCTTCAGTCTTTTTTGTCCTATCTTCTCTTACTTGGAGAGCATATTGGTCTTTAGAAAAATCTCACCCCAGTCTCTCATTCACTCTCAGTCCTCCCACCTTCATCCTGTCTTTTAATTTCGAAAAACATAAAAAGGGGAGAGCTTTTTACTTTCTTTCTGGTTCCCCTTATTCTATCCTGTGTTTTTATTTATTTTTTTTTAGTTGAAACTTTTTTTATTTTTTTGCTTGTTTTTATTTATAGTTTATTGTCAAGTTGGTTTCCATATAACCCCCAGAAATCTTCCCCACTATCCTGTGTTTTTAAAAACTCTGCCCAGTAATTTAAAAAAATATTTTCTTTAATGTTTTTTATTTATTTTTGAGAGACAGACAGAGAGAGTGTGAGCAGGGGAGGGTCAGAGAGAGAGGGAGATACAGAATCTGAAGCAGGCTCCAGGCTCTGAGCTAGGGGTCAGCCAGAGCCCAATGCGGGGCTAGAACCCACCAACCATGAGATCACGACCTGAGCCAAAGCCGGACGCTCAACCAACTGAGCCACCCAGGCGCCCCTGCCCAGTAATTTTAAAACAGAGTCCACTCTGATAATCTGTCATACAGAGAGGAGTCTCCTTTTTCTACTGAAGTAAGGACATTTATCTCTGCCTAAAAATACCTTCACATGGTAGTCAGTTCTTACTATTAAGAGACTATTAATACTACAGGCACATTATAAATTAAATAGGCCTCTGGTCCTGACCAAAGGGGTAACTACTACATAAAAATCGGTGTTAACTGATTTTATAAGGGAGGATATTCTCAAATTATTGTTAAAAATTAACTTTTAAAAAAGAAGTTATTTGGGGTGCCTAGGTGGCTCAAATAGTTAAGCATCCAACTCTTGATTTTGACTCAGGTCATGATCCTATGGTTTGAGCGCTGGATGAGGCTCTGTGCTGAGAGTGCAGAACCTGCTTAAAATTCTCTCTTTCTCTCTCCCTCTCTCTCCTCCTCTCTCTGTCTCTCCCCTGCTTGTGCTCTCTGCCTCTCAAAATAAAATAAACATTAAAATAAATAAAAATAAATAAATAAAAGATACTAAATTCAAAGCCTGGTTATCCAACTGCAAGTAACAATTTCTGTATTTTAATTCACACTATAATGAGTATCCTCATTTGCAGATGTGTTTGAAAAGACCATGTTATATTAGTTAAAATGCTTCGATCATAAACAATATTTACTGAAAACAAGTTGAAGAAATGTACAAATAAACCTAAGATATGTGCTCTATTAGAAACTTACATTCTAAGAATTACCCAGTATAAAAATGGAATTATTTTTATAAAATCCTGACAGGTAAAGACAGGCAAAGTTTATTATATTGCTTATTTAATTCTACCACCTGAATTCTGGACTCTTGCTGTCTGTGTGTGAAGTTACTTGAATTGCTACACAGAAGATTTAAATTAACTTAGAGCCTGGAAGCCACGTAAGAGTTGGATAGCAGGCTAAAACATTTAATTTTAATTACTGGGCTAATAACTTTTCTGGAAGGAGTGGGGTCTATTTCTTCTTTGATTAAATAGATTAGACCACCCAGTAAAATGGATGGGTACCATAAATCCTGGTTTACCTGGGACCATCTTGGTCAATAACAGTAGTCTTAGAGTAGTTGCTAGGGTCCTCTTTCACTCTTAGAAGTATCCAAGTTTGGATGGTAAAGTATATGGTTATCCTATTTCTAACATGATCTTTTCAAGTTAAAGCAACAATAGGTAGTTAAGTGCCCAATATGTGGAAAGTCAAGAACTGAAAGGAATTCAGAAAAATTTAAGAAATGGTATCTGCCTTCAACATGGTTAGAATTTAGTTGGAGAGACTGAATAAACATATCAAGTTAAACAAAATTTAAAAACCTTATAAAATATAACGAAAAGAAATATTACAAGAAAGTACATAGTTACTTGTTAAATGAATGGCACAATAATTGGTGTTAGGGGTTTCACAGGAGATGGTGGTCACCTAGTAAACAACACCATAGTGCCCACCACCACCACTTACTGAGTGTCTTGTATGTGCCAGGTCAGGTTTAGAGTGCTTTACATGCAACATATTAGTTAACCTTCAGAACTGTCCTATGAAGTGTGCTATCATTCACGGGGAAGGGAATTTTACTGATAAGAAATGTAATATGCCGACAGAGATTAAATAACATGCAAAAGTTCTAGATAGCTAGTAAGTTAGCAGAGTTGGGATTTAAACCCAGGTTCTCTAATGCCAAAGTCAGTGATTTTTTATTGCTCTGCTCTTTAAATAGAGTGGTGGTTCTTTTGTATGCCTCCCCTGGAATACATGGTAATATCTGGAGACATTTTAGTTTGTCATAAATGTGGGCTGTGGCGGGGTGGCTAGTGACTTTGAAAAATTCTTTTAAAGATAAGATCTGAACTCAGTATTGAAGCACTGGTAGGATTTGGATAGGCTAAGGATGGTAAAGATAAGGGTAGATTCTAGATAAGAATAGTACAGAAAGTACAAGACAGGTTTAAGAAAACAGTGAATAAGCCAACTTAGCAAGATGAAGGCAAACAATATTAAAGGGAAAGGGAAAGCAACACTAGAAAGATGAAATAATCTTTTAAAAAGACTAAGGAACCTGAACTGGGTCAATGAAGATTTTCAAGAAGGGGAATACTAGATTCATCAAGAAACCAGGGAAAAGAGACTGATTAGGATGCTACTGCAATACCATAAGGTATACAGAGTTTGTGAGCTGATGTGGTGGTGGTAGTGAGAAAGAAAGGAAGAAACCATAAACATATACACTCTTATGTATTATAAATTTTTGTCATCTCAAATGATTACAAATTGTCATCTTACCTGTAATGCACTGATACTGTCCATCTTCTCTTCTTATTGTAAATGCTTCCCCTGGGTTAACTTGTACCAGAATAACCTTAAAATGATGAAAAGAGGTATTAATCAGAACAAAATAATCAAATAACAGAATAGTAACAATCAAAATCATATATCATATATAATATTGTATTAAATATTTAACCTTATGATACTGGAAAGGAAAATGGGATTACACATTATACACATTTGTTTAAGTACTACTTCACTTTTCTGGAGGTCAGAATTAAGCCAAAAGGTAATAAACAAATACACTGGCATAAATTTATTGGATAGTCAATAAATTTCATTCTGAAACAAAGATGGAGTCAAACTATAGAATATCTGGCTCACATGTCCTTAGTTCAATAGTTGCTACATATTTCATTTTTTTAAAGATAAGTGTAAAGTGAGATGAGTATACTTGACTTAGTAGGACATCTCAAATTATATCTGGGAATATGTTAAATTAATCTCACCATTTTAAGTAGTTTGTTTTTCATTATATAGATTATACACCCTAATTTTATGACATCTGAAAAACAAAACTGAAAAGCAAATCTGACGTTCTTCTATCCCACAATAAACACCATTAACATTTTGATATATTTAATCTTGTTCTCTATGCATAGGTTTATTTTCTCCCCTTACATATAAGAACTCCAATTTGGTGCCTTTTTAAAGTGTAATATTTTAAAAAGATTTTTTCATGCTATTAAATATGACTCCTATGACCATGCCATAAACTGCTTAACCATTCTCTTAATATAAGGAATTTGGGTAGCTTTCAATTTTTCCTTTATAAAAAAACAACACTAAAGTGAGCATTTTGGTATGTAGTTTTCCCCCTTTGATCTATATCCAGTTAATATGTGTGAATTGTGTACAACAGAGGTCTAGTTCCATTCTTTTACATGTAAACATTCCAATTTTCCCAGCACCATCTATTGAAGAGACTCTTTTTTTCTGCATTGAGTATTCCTGACTCCCTTTTCAAATGCTAGCTGACTATACATGCATAGGTTTATTTCTGGGCTTTCAATTCTCTTCCTTTGGTCCTTTCTGTTTTCATGTCAGAACTTTTAATTACTATAGCTTTACAATACAACTGGAAATCAGGAAGTGTGATGCCTCCTATTTTGTTCGTGTTTTTCAGGATTGCTTTGGATATTCTGGAGTCTTTCATGGTTCCAAATACATTTTAGAAGTGCTTTTTTCCACTTCTGTAAAAAAGTCCATTGGAATTTTGATAGGGATTGCACTGAATCTAAAGATGGCTGTAGATAGTATGGACATTTTAACAATACTAATTCTTCCAATCCACGAACATGGGATACCTTTCCATTTATTTGTGTCTTCTTTGATTTCTTTCATCAATGTTTTGTAGTTTTCAGTGTAGGGATCTTTCACTTCCTTGGTTAATATTTCAGACAAAGATTGAAAGACCCTCATTTCAAGGGAAGTAGGTAAGAAGAAAAGTATGGTGAATGGAAAATACAAAATAAGTTGTTAGAAATAATCAAAATATATTAATAAAACAAATACAAATGAACTAGGTTTGCCTATTAAAAAGAGAAAGCACGTCAGATTTTAAAAAGCTAGAGAGAAAATGCCAAACCCACTATTTTGAGGCATTTTAATACTTTTCTCAGTGATTACAGAACAGGTAGATGATAATTATCAAGGATATGGAAGGCCTTAACAACACCATTAATAATCTTGATTTGATGGCCATATAAAGAATACCGTACCTAACAATTAGAAAATATATATTCTTTCAAGCACATATGGAATTGAAATGAAAATTTCAAGAATGGACTACAGAGAACACCATAAATCAAGTCTCACAAATTTCAAGAATCAATATTGTATGTCCTCTATGTGCAATTAAGTTAGAAATCAGTAATTTAAAAATATATTTGCAAATTTTAAAAAGCTTCAATAATTTGTGGGTTAGGTAAGAAATCATAATGAAAAATAGTAAATAAACAGCAGTGAAATGCAACCAAAACATTATAAGTTAAAACCCTGGAATATAGGCAAAATTGTATTATCAAAAAACATAGGTCTTTTAATACTTATAACAGAAAAGACTGAAAAGTAGTAAGTGCCCAACTCAGTAAGTGAGAAAAGGCAGAGTTAACTCAAAGAATGTAAAAAAAAATAAGAACAGAAATAACGGATCAGAAAAATGCTGGAGGATGAGAAAATAGCTTTAACAGAAATCAGAGTGAAGGATAACCAGGAGAAAAAAAAAAAGCAAGAGGAAAGAGTGGTCACCTTTTCTGGACAGGGCATTTTCTTCCCCCAAGGAGATTCTTGAACCTTGGGAGATATTATGCAAGTAGATGGCTTTAAAATGTATTTCATAAAATCTAAGAACTTATTTCTCTACATAAGTTTTATTTAGGGGGCTTGCTTCTTATTACTCCATTATCTCAAATGTCATCTTTTCAGAAAGACCTTTCCTGACCATCAAATTCTAGGGTATGTTTGTTTGTTTGTTTATTTATTTTGAGGGGTGGGGGGAGGGAGAGAGAGAGAGAAGGAATGAATGAGCAGGGGAGGGGCAGAAAGAGAGGGAGATATTCCCAAATTGGCCCCATGCTGCCAGCACAGAGCCTGACAGGAGGCAGAGCCGCACACAAGGCAGAGCCTGACATGGGGCTCGAACTCACAAACTGCGAGATCATGTCCTGAGCTGAAACTAAGAGTTAGACACATAGCCAACTGATCCACCCAGGTGTCCCTAGAATCCTATCTCATTTAATATTCATCTGCACAAATGCAGAACAATTTTTCATAACCTTATTATAAACAATATTACAATGTGATAAGGAGAAAGAAGAACTATGCACGATAAACTAGTTATTCTGAAATTAAATATTGCCACAAAACTGTGTAATCATAATAGCACAGCTCAACATATATTATCTAATTTAGTGACCACAGATAATCTTATAAACAAAGTAACTCTCAGAAGTGTGACAGGTGAGGAATTCTGATAATTATCCATCACTTTGTGATATATGTCACTGATGCCTCTATTTGCAAAGGGGTATATTAGCAAATTTTACAAAGACAGTATCATAAAATGATTAGTACCTTATTGGACTATAACAATGAAATTCTTCAGTATCTTCGAATTTCATTAAAACAAATATTATGCTCATAGGTTTTACTTATCTAAAATGGACTGCTGGTTTGCAATCCTTAACCCCTTTATGAAATCAGTTCAGCCCAGACAATTTCACCACACTCTTTCTTCCCCAATCAGCTTCTTTTCAGTTCTTGTATCCCTAATAACAGAGTTACTACCATGTTCAAGACTCCCCTGACACAATAGATTAGCCAGTTAGTTCCTTGTCATTCTTTAGTGCAAATGCTGGGAACTTCTAATGCCCGGTTTTAGTTAATAGTGTCAACAGTGGGTGAACAGTTGATAAAAGCAATTATTTGAATGTCTGCCAACAGTTCAACTTCTCACGTTCTGAAGAGACATGTAGAGCTAGTAAACATTTTAAGTGTATTCTAAACTTAAATTAAGTACTACTAATATTTACATTACTTCTTAAATAATAAACATATGCTCAAAACATGTTTTGGATAATATAATTAACCCAAAGGGCAGATTAGCATTGATAATGACCATAGATAACACTATAAATTATTCTCACAAGTAGGCTATGATGGATACATGGAAATATTTATTTAAAAATAGTTATATTAAAACATATCACAAACAGATACAATGAAAAGTCACTGATTAAAGTATATTCATTAATAAAGCATGTAAAAATCTCAAATTTAATGCTCCCTAAACTCCTTGATAGTAACAAAGATACAATAGCATGAAGAAGAAATTATGAAAGACTGAGGAAATTTTAAAGAATCAAATATAAAATTATTGAAATATCTGGGGGCTCAGTGGGTTAATGGACTAACTCTTGAGTTTGGCTCAGGTCATGATCTCACAGTTCGTGAGATCAAGCCCTGAATCAGGCTGTGCGCCTCGCTCACACACTCTCTCAAAATAAATAAAAAATAAACTTAAAAACATAAAAATAATTTCAAATATAAAATTATTTACTTAGGGGAGGAAATAGGTTTCAAAAAAAGCAGAATAGCAGAAAAGACATCTCTGGAGTGAGGAAGGAAAAGGAAGACCAAAGGGGCATAGACAGCAGAGACTGGCAAGTCTGACATGAATACCCCTAAACAAACCGAGCATACAGCTTTCAAAAAGTTGGAGCTGTAGGAGACCTGAGATATCATTTAGTCGAATCCAGATTTCCTTTAAAAAGTAAACTAAGACATGATCATTAGTATTACTGAAAAAATTACTTCATTTTACAAAACCATTCAACCAACTGTTCTATTATACAATAAACTCCTAGTACATTTACTTAATTTGTATCAACTAGCCACTTACAGTAAGGCAAATTCAAATGAACATTTATAATAAAAAATACAGAAGTGAGGTACCACCTTGGAATCTGAACTAATAAAAGTGCCAAAATTTAGTTATTTATGCTTTGCCTATACAGATAAATTTTATTTAAATGTCAGGAATAGTTATTAATTAATAACATCTGCATATATTCTAAAGGCAAATCAGTAAGTGAGCAATATTTTTAAAATATAAACATGTACATATACATTATATCTTATTATCTTAATTTTCAACTGTTACTAATCATTGCTAGATATAACTTTGAAAATTTATTTTGCATTTCAAAGATAATAAAGAACTCCTTCGTCATCTGTTTCAATTTTACCTAACTGCTGTCAGTCTAAGTTTCTTACATGTAAAATAAGAGTAAGAAAATATCAATCTTAACACCGGCTTCACAGCATGATTAAAGGGTATTAGATAAAAAGATATATAGATGAAAGGAAAGACAACTTACAGTCACCCTGGGAATTATTCAAAATAACTGTATAGATATTTAGGTCTGTCTGCAAAGGGTAAGGAGTCTGGGATTTTCTCCCAATTTTGAACCTCAGGGAAATAATTATTCTTCCTAATGTAATTGTAATTACTCATGAACTACTAAGATGGCCACCAGGAAAACCATGGTATTATTTATTACTCCAGAAAGTTACACTACTTTAAAACCTAACAGATTCAGTTAAGGTTGGTGGAGTGCCTGGCTGGCTCAATAGGTAGAGCATGTAACTCTTGATCTCGAGGCCGTGAGTTCAAGCCCATGTTAGGTGTGGAGCTTACAAAAAAAAAAAAAAAAAAAAAAGTAAGAAAGTTGGTCCTAGTATTCTATAATCTCTAAAGAATAAAACCTAGAAAAACTCCTAAGGTGTTATAAGTGATTGAACCTTCTGAATTTAGGAGGTACTTTTAAAGTTTATTTCTAGAGCCTAAATGTCCATCAACTGATGAATGGATAAAGAAGATGTAGTTTATCTATACAACGGAATACTACATGGCAATGAGAAAGAATGAAATATGGCCATTCGTAGCAACATGGATGGACACTGAGGGTGTCATGCTAAGCAAAATAAGTCAGGCAGAGAAGGACAGATACCATATGTTTTCACTCACTGGTCTAACAGGAGAAACCACAGAGGACCATGGGGAGGGGAAGGGGGAAAAGAGTTAGGGAGAGGGAATGAGGCAAATCATGAGAGACTCTTGAATACTAAAAACAAACTGAGGGCTGAAGCGGGAGGGGAAAAAGAGAAGGGGGGTGATAGTCATGGAGGAGGGCAGTTGTGGGGAAAAGCACTGGGTGTTATGTACAATAAACTATAAAAAAATTAAGTTTATTTCTATAAAACTCTAATAGCTTAAATTGTTTATTTTGAAGTATAATAAAAAATGTTTAAGGTTATATTAATTTCTAAAAGCATTCACCTATATTTTCATAAAAAATAACTTACAAAACCAAATATAATCACTGAAAAAATAAAGAGAAAAATGTTTATGGATGGAATCAATCTTGCAGATATAATTAATTTTCTCCTTTCTACCCTAAAGGACATACAACTTGCATTCTTCATTATACATTAAGACTGACATTAAGTCAGGTCTGAGAAGTACAAAGTACCTCACACTTCTATTTCTGAAACCCAGTAGAGGGTTTAGCAGACAGAGCCAAAAAATTAACCCCCAAATCAAAAACCATTATTCATGCTCTTCAATATTTACAAATGTATTGTCTTGGCTATCATCTTAGTTTGCTTAGCTGCCATAACAAAGTTCCAAAGACTGGGGAGGAAGGTAGGGGGGGATTTGAACAGAAATTTGTTCTCTCATAATTCTGGAGGTTAGAAGTTTGAGATCAAGGTAGTAGTATGGTTGGTTTCCTCTGAAAGGCTTCTCCTTGACTTACATTTGGCCACATTCCTCTGGGTTTTCACATGGTCTTCCCTTTAATGTGTCTTTGTCCTAATATCCTCTTAAAGGACACTGGATTAGGGCCTTCCCTAATGATCTCATTTTAGCTTAATTACTTCCTTAAAGACCCTATCTCCAAATACAGTCACACTCTGAAGTACTGAGGGTTAGGACTTCAATGTATGAATTTCCGGGTGGGGTGAGAGCAACATAATTCAGCACAAAGGGCAACCCACAGATTACAGAAAGCATGTGAACAAAATTCTCTGTAGCACCTAATCCTTATTCTGTTTTTTTCTTTTTTTTATTCACCTGCCTCTTCATGCTTGCTCAAGGGTGCCAACTTAATGAGGTTGAGAGTAATAAAATGGAAAATCCTTTGGGCCTTGTACCCTTGAATAATAGTTAACATACCTTTAGCAATGTAATTTCCCAGTCCATGAAGGCTTTAAAATTAACTCAGTACTCACAGGGTTGTTTTGATGACTCAATGAGTTAATGTATGTCAAGTGCTTAAGGCAGTGAATGGTATACAGTAAGCACTATCTGTACACGTTAGTTATTGTTACTGTAAGCACCATATGTGTAGCTCTTAGTATTATTATTTTTATCAGTGTAGATCTGTTACTTTAAGGATTTACCCCCAACCTAGAAGAAGCTGATCAACTATTTACGTAAAAGAGATAATATACCCAGAACACAATGTTTAAGAGATTTCTCCTGACTGTTCTGGGACCGGCCTGCCTCTGCCTTTCCATATTTTCTTCTCCTGACCCTTTAGCTTTCTAGTCATCAACCTATTCTATCCCTCTCACTTCAGTGTTCCATGGTCAACAGCTTCATTTTCATTTCCTGGTCTGTTAACTTATTTACTATTCTCTAGCATGACAACTGATTCAGACTTGACTTCTGCTAACTAACGTTTCCTATGCTGAATCTCTGTGCTTGAGGATTTGGTCTCTATAAACAAATTTCTTCTTCAGGTAATTCTACTTATTCCTTCAAGATGCTGACATCCTAAAGCAGAATTAAATTATTCCTGTAATAGGATCCACAGTACTTTGCACGTCCTCCCAGTATAACACTTAGGACCTAACTGTATTCAGTTGTGTATATGTTGTCACCTCCACTACATGAGCTCTTCGTAAGACTTCTATCTGTTAATGTTTCAGTTTTGGGGCTACCAAAGTTGAACAAATGTTTCCTAAATTAATTACTGTCCATCTCTAAATAACTCCTAAATCTATCCTCTGACTTTGAGCCAGGGTTAGCTGATAAAACTTTCTGTGATGATAGAAATATGCTATACACTGTCTGGTATCACAGCCTCCAGCTACATGTGCTTATATACATGGTCTGTGTGTGTACACAAGTGCTACTGAATTTTTAAAATGCAACTAGTGAAAATGATAGACCAAATCTGCAGTCTTATTTACTTTTAATTAAATTAATTAATTTAGTAGTTAATGGCTACCATACCAGATGGTATAGTGTTAGATTTGCCAAGCTCCAAAATTACTTTTCAAACTATCTTCTGTATTTGCCTTGATAAATTAGAGGCACCTCAACTTTCCGTCTAAATTTGAATTAACTATCTGACTTTACTTGGAAATTAAGCTGAGAAATAGATTTCATCTAAATATACTATCAATTCAAAAAAATGTCTGAATTGCTTATACATTGAAGTGTAAACTGACTTGACTATAAGAACTTTAAATCAAGTTTTATTTGCATTTCACTAGATCCTGTCAATCTGTGGATACAATGGCTGATGTAACATATTTTAGCAAACGTTTAAAAAGAGATTAATATTTGGAAGTGAAATAAAAGGACAATTATCAATTATTAAATATGAGTTTAGTTTTTAGTCCTATGAAGGGTAATAACTTGCAAACTTGGTTAAGAATATATGCTTGATACCAGCAATACAGACAACTGAGATCTGTCAACCATCTACCTACCTAATTCATTTTTTGGCATATAATAAAAGAACAACTAGTATATATTAGTTTATGGAGCTGGGAATACAAGTATGAATCCATATGGGAGACGGTTACAATAATTATAAGGCAAAGATAGAAGAATACAGGGTAAAATATGTGATAATTAGAAAATACTTATAAAATTTTTTTTCTTTTTAGGCTCATTTGTGTTTATAATTGCTTTTTAGAAATAAAAGTACTGTGCTGACAGTTCAGAGCCTGGAGCCTGCTTCAGATTCTGTGTCTCTCTCTCTCTGCTCCTCCCGTTCATGCTCTGTCTCTCTCTCAAAAATGAATAAACATTAAAAAAAATAAAGAGTACTGTGATGGAAAGAAATACAGATTTAGAATCAAGCAATTCTATATGCAAATTCTACTTTATGACTTAATAAATGTGTGGTTTTTAGGCAAATTATTTAAACTCAGTGAACCTTAGTGCTTTACTAAAATGTAGTACGTTTGGGGTGCCTGGGTGGCTCAGGGGGTTAAGCATTCAACTTTGGTTCAGGACATGATCTCACAGTTCATGGGTTCTAGCCCTGCATCGGGTTCTGTGCTGAAGGCTCAGAGCCTGGAGCCTCTTTCAGATTCTGTGTGTCTCTCCCTCTCCGCCCCTCCCTCACTCATACTGTCTCTCTCTCTTTCAAAAATAAACATTAAAAAAATGTTTAGATGTAGTGCTTTTGAAGGATTAAGAGAAACACTTTATGTAAAATTCCAGCACAGTGCCTGATGTATAGCAGAGCCACAAAAATAACTAGTATTTTCTTTATCCAGTACAAAAAGAATCCTAATTAATCATCTAGACTATGTAGAATACTTCATTTCCTAGGAATGGTAAAGAAAAATAAAAAAGGAGGTAATGTCCCATACATAAAAATACATAGACAATGTATTTACTTATGTGTACAGACAGGTGTGTATGCATACACACACACCTCTGTATACATACTCAACTAATGATTTTTGTCTTCACCTACTTCAGAATGGCTTATAAGGATATATGTCCTTTATCATTAATCCAACTAAACAGGATCATATTTGCACAAGTGCATGATGTATTTCGCTGAATGTATGTGTGCAGGTTGGCAACAATTATATCTTTAGGTTCTAAAGCCAGTTCTATTGAAAGGTCATAGTTTAAATTTTTTCTATATTAAACAAAAGAAAATTATTCTAAAGAAAGAGTATATGAACTTAAAATAGACTATCACTGTCAATTCAAATTTTCAGATGTAATTAATTGAGTTTGCATATCCATTTATGTTCATTCTACTCTTCTTCAAAAACTGGCATTCAAAGTGTCTAAGGTAGTATAACAAAGTTATTGATTCACTATGTTGTACACCTGAAACTAGTGCAACAGTGTGTGTCGATTATACTATTAAAAAAAAAAACTACAAAGTAAGTCCAAAGTATCAAGAGGATAATCATAATATCATTAGCTAAAAGTTGTATGTTGTACTTTATTGTTAACAAATCATTTTCATGCTTTTCACTTATTTTTTCATTTTAGGACTAAATTTAAAATATGAATACGTTATTCATACTGATTATACTTGAATAATAACATACACTCCTTTACCATAAATATCTAAAGTATGAATTGTTTACATTTGAAAATGAAATAATTACTTTTTAAAGTAAAGTTTAAAAGTAAAAGTTTATCTTAAATGCTGACAGTCTCTTCACAGAAGAACATTGTTTCATATAAATTGCATCAATATACTGAAATCAATTCATTAAGCCCAATAAAACAAACACACAAGTTTTTATATTGAGATTTAGGATTAAAATAATATTGTAACCTCATAACATCCTGCAACATAATATGATCAAGTAAAACGAAGTTGCTGAATTAATTCTAAATTTCAAAAGTTTTATGATGACAAAGTTATATGGATGACAAATACTACTAGGCTATTTTGAGCTTAGCAATGAATTATTCAAATAAAGTGTGTATATGTGTAAAATACAGTCATTTCAAAATATTAACAAATTTGCATACAATTACTGAGGACACTGTTTAAAGATGAATGCTTATCAGTGTTTGCAAAAGAGTTATGCTTCTTTCCAGTGTCTAACAATAGTCTATCATAGCTTTCCTTTCTCCTAATATATCTTCTGAAAATCTCCATATTTATGATTTCACAAAGAGTACAGGTGGACTGATCATTCTTAATGGATTTCACAAACTGGAATTCTATATTCAAATTATGAAGATTTACTAGTAATACACAGAAGTTATAAAGACTCCATAAAATACCTTAACAAGAAAGGAAACTATATGCTAAAATAACTTCATTTTTATATCATTTACTATTTAAAATATTAGTGTCCTAATAATTTTCACTATTAAGTTGTATTTTTTCATTTAACTCATAGTATTTTTTCAAAATACAGATAGCTACAGATTTAATAAAATTATTCTAGGGTAAACACAGCTAGCAATTTTAAGTTTACCATAAAACTGGCAAATGTGTAGCTTTTCTTTTAAGTTACTTTTTTTAAAGTTTATTTATTTTTTAATAGCCTCTACACCCAACAAGAGGCTTGAACTCATGACCCTGAGATCAAGAGTTGCATGCTCTTCTGACTGAGCCAGGCAGGTGCCCAACTTGTACCCTTTATTCCCTATCAGAACTTGTTTTTTTCTTTAAAGTATCATGATTTTACTGCCTTTATGTATATGTATAAAGACATATGCTTTATATATAAATTAAAACTCTATAGTGCTAAATCATAAACATGCTTATTTAGTAAAATCACTTCCAAAACATTAAGACTTTACTTAGCTTTGTTGTGTCCTTTTTAATGTTCTCATTCAACTGCTGCTATTATGACTACCAAAGGTTGCTCTGAGAGGCAACAGTTTCTGCTCCAGGTGTTCCAATTTGTTCCATTCACTAAATATTAACATAATCTTCGTTTACCAAGTTGGACCTCAGATCATCCTTAGCCTATTAAGTCAACATTTACCAATACTATTTTGGGGAGCATTTTAGCTATCTGGTGAAAATACACATGTAGAGGCCGGAGGTACAAACAATTATCAGTATACTCATTGATACCTATCTCAAACCTTACTTTCTATCAAATTGGCCAAAGTACAGTTAACTTCCTGTTGTACAGGAATGTATCAGGTTACTGTATCCACTAAGTCAACCAAGAGCTGCAACAGCATCTGCTTCTGGATCATCCAGTGTTGGTCAAAAAGTTGGAATTTAAGAGTATGCTATTTCCAAATACTTAAGAGTCATAGTTTTAGTTATTTATTTTTACTCTCTGAACCTGGAGTATATCAGTCTATTTACAGTTTATAAATACCATGTGTAAATATCTATGTAAGGAAGTGGACAGTGTAACTATGCAAATAATTTAACACACACTTAGAAATAATTTACCTATCAATGTTTAATTCCAAATTTGACTCTAAATTTGACTATCCAGTTAGTTAGAAACATAAAGAAACTCATTGATAATAATACCTTAATATTATGGGACTTCAGCACCCACGCCCTAGCAATGGACACATCATCTAAGCAATCAACAAGGAAACAATGGCTTTGAATGACACCTGGACCGGATGGACATAACAGATACATTCAGGACATTTTATTCTAAAGCAGCAGAATACACATTCTTCGTGAATGCACATGGAACATTCTCCAGAATAAGTTACATACCTGGTTGCATATAAGTTCTCAACATACAAAAAAGATTGAGAACATACCTTGCATATTTGCAGACCACAAAGCTATGAAACTTGAAATCAACCACAAGAAAAAACTTGGAAAGACCACAAATACTGGGAGATTAAAGAACATCCTATTAAAATATGAATGGGTTAACCAAGAAACTAAAGAGGAAATTAAAAAGTAAATGGAAGCCAATGAAATTGAAAACATGACAGTCCAAAACCTTTGGGATGCAGCAAAGGTGCATAAGAGGGAAGTATATAACAATCCAGGCCTTCCTAAAAAAGGGAGAAAGGTCTCAAATATACAACCTAACCTTACACCTAAAAGAGCTAGAAAAAGAACAGCAAATAAAGCCCAAACTAGGCAGAAGAAAGGAAATAATAAAGACTAGTGTGGAAATCAATGATATTGAAATAAAAACCAGCAGAACATTATCAGTGAAACCAGTAGCTGATTCTTTGAAAGAATTAACAAAATTGATAACCCCCTAACCAGACTGATCAAAAAGAAAACAGAAATGAGGTGCCTGGGGGCCTCAGTTGATTGGGTGTATGACTTCAGCTCAGGTCATGATCTCATAGTTTATGAGTTTGAGCCCTGAATCAGGCTCTGTGCTGATGAGCTTATCAGCACAGAGCCTGGAGCTTGCTTCAGATTCTGTCTCCCTCTCTCTCTGTTTCTCCCGACTCGTATTCTGTGTCTCTCTTAAAAATAAACATTAAAAAATAAAAGAAAGAAAAACAGAAAGGACCCAAATAAATAAAATCATGAATGAAAGAGGAGAGATCAAAACCAACACTGCAGATACAAATAATAATAAGAAACTATTTCAGTGTGTGGGTGGCTCAGTCGGTTAAGTGTCTGACTTCAGGTCAGGTCATGTCTCACCATTAATGGGTTCGAGCCCCATATTGGGTTCTGTGCTGAGGGCTCAGAGCCTGGAGCCTGCTTTGGATTCTGTGTCTCCCTCTTTTTCTGCCCCTCCCCTGCTCATGCTCTTTCTGTGTCTCAAAAATAAATAAATATTAAAAATACTTTTTTAAAAAAAGAGATAGCTTATGAAAGAGATTTAAGACACACACAAAAAAGGAAAAACATCCATGCTCATGGATTGGAAGACCAAATACTATTAAAAAGTTAATACTACCTAAAGCAATCTCCATATTCAACGCAATCTCTATCAAAATAACACCAGCATTCTTCAGAGAGCTAGAACAAACAATTCTAAAATTTGTTGGAACCAGAAAAGATCCTGAACAGCTAAAGTAATGCTGAAAAAGGAAAGCAGTCATCACAGTTCCGTACTTCAAGCTGTATTACAAAACTGTAATCATCAAGACAGTATGGTATTGGCACAAAAACAGACACTCAGATCATTGGAATAGAATAGAGAATCCATAAATGAACCCACAAACATATGGCCAACTAATCTTTGACAAAGCAGGAAAGAACATTGAGAGGAATAAAGACAGTCTCTTCAGCAAGTGGTGCTGGGAAAACTAGACGGCGACATGCAGAAAAATGAATCTGGACCACTTAGTTACAACACACACAAAAGTAAACTCAAAATAGATGAAAGACCTAAACTTAAGACAGGAAGCTATCAAAATCCTCAAGGAGAAAGCAGGCAAGAACCTCGTTGACCTGGGTGGCAGCAATTTCGACACGTCTCCGGAGGCAAGGGAAACAAAAGCAAAAATGAATTATTGGAACCTCATCAAAGTAAAAAGCTTCCTCACAGAGAAGGAAATAATCAGCAAAACTAAAAGGCAACCGACGGAATGGGAGAAGACATTTGCAAATGACTTATCAGATAAAGGATTAATATCCAAAATTTATAAAGAACTTATCAAGCTCAACATACAAAAAACAAATAATCCAATGAAGAAATGGGCAAAAGACATGAATAGACACTTTTCCAAAGAAGACAGTCAGATAGCCAAACGACACATGAAAAAATGCTCAGTATTACTCATCATCAGGGAAATGCAAATCAAAACCACAATGAGATACCACCTCACACTTGTCAGAATGGGTAACATTAACAACTCGGGCACCAACACATGCTAGCGAGGATGCAGAGAAAGAGGATCTCTTTTGCACTGCTGGTGGGAATGCAAAGTGGTGCAGCCACTCTGGAAAACAGTATGGAGGTTCCTCAAAAAATTAAAAATAGAACTACCCTACGACCCAGCAACTGCACTACTAGGTATTTATCTAAGGGATACAGGTAATGCTGTTTTGAAGGGGCACATGCACCCCAATGTTTATAGCAGCACTATCGACAATATCCAAAGTATGAAAAGAATGGATAAAGGAGATGTGGTGTATATATACACACACACACACACACACACACACACACACACACAATGGAGTATTACTCAGCAATCAAAAAGAATGAAATCTTACATTTGGCAATTACGTGGATGGAACTAGAGGGTATTATGCTAAGTGAAATTAGCCAGTTAGAGAAAGACAAATATCATGTGACTTTACTCCTATGAGGACTTTAAGATACAAAACAGATGAACATAAGAGAAAGGAAGCAAAGTAATTCAAAAACAGGGAGGGGGACAAAACATAAGAGACTCTTAAATATGGAGAATAGAGTGTTACTGGAGGGGTTGTGGGAGGGTGTATGGCTAAATGGGGAAGGGACATTAAGGAATCTGCTTCTTAAATCACTGTTGCACTATATGCTAACTAACTTGGATGTAAATTTTTTAAAAATCTTGCTTTATATTAAGCTAATACATACAATAAAGATCATGAGAAAAATCTTCCTTGTAAGACGGCTTTTCATTTAATATCTCTTATTACAGAAAAGCAAAGAATTTTTAGAATTCTGTAGATAATTTTCATTTGAACGTCCCTATTTACTCAGTGCTGCTTACAAGAGATTTTTTATTTCCTCCTCATATCAGCCCTAATATATTTCTTAAAAGTCAACATTTTCTACAGGATTCTAAGGCACAAGGGTTGATTAATTACAGTCACTTATCTAGAGGGGCAGGAACTATTCTAACTGTAGAATATCTAATAGTTAATCTAACAGAATATAAATTATTTTTAGAGTAGAAACCATCAAAATTCCATAACCATTAGATTTCATTTCTTTTAGATATTGTTCCTTTAAAATCTGATGACCTTTCACAATAGAATTAAATGTATACACATATATTTCACTAAAATACTATAAAGTATTTAATATTTTAATTTATAATTTTGCCATATTAGCTTTAATTATATGAAAACATGTTGCTATTGACTTCTCATGAAATAATTTACCAATTATTTTCTTAAAAATAAGAAGAGATACATACTTTAAAAATGAACAAATAAAACAATATTGGTTCAAGTCAATAATACTATGTGCCAAATATAAAAATAAATTCTAGTTTGTTTACAGCTCTGTAACTTTTTAACTGATATGTTTAGGAAGCTTTTTTTTCTTTAAATAGACTACCTTAAACCTGACTTTATTATGTCTTACAAGAACCAGCACAATAATCTGCATGTAGACAGTATGTGAATAAGTGGGATGACCTTTTTTTCCAATGTAGCATGGCTTAATGTCAGAGTTTTTAAAATTATGTGCTTATAAAAATATATGCAAGGTTTCATATATAAAAATATATATATGTAGAGTTTCAGATCTGTACCTATGTGTAAGGCTTTTTATATCTAGGGAAAAGTTAATAGTTAATATTGACATTTAAAAAACGTATTTGACTTTCTTATGTAACATCATAGAAAGTGGCATGGTGTAGACATCCTGGAGAAACAAACTCTAATGGGAAAGAAGAGACTGGTTTGATGTTTAAATTCTAACCTTTCCAAAAACTTTTAAGAATGAGGCAATTAGAAAACAGCCATTTTGTTTGCCAGGCAAAGCTACAGAGCAATCAGAAGATTAATTTGGGTCATGAAATTTTTAGAATTAAAGGTCTAGATTAAAATCCTGAGGCCAAAAATTACTGTCAAAGGTATGAGCTATTTATAGAGTCTCAGTAATCTCACCCCTATGATTTACTAAATGTTTATAGTTTGATCAGTAAAGAACTTGACTTGACATGACAGAATGCAAGGGCTCAAATGGTAGCTATTATTTTTTATTGTTTCTACTTATATATTCCCCAAACACCTCAAATTCAATTGATGTTCTCTCATACTCTCTGAAATATGTTCCTTTTGTTTGCCTTATTCTAGAAGATTTTACTGTTTTCCCAAATATTTGCAGCTTCTCTCTTGGGCAAGGTTATCCTTCCCCACTTACTGAGCACATGTTTTGCCATGTGACTTGCACTGGATAATGAAACATGGGTGGAGGTCAACAGGTAGGTCACCATTATCTCTGCTATGATACCATCAACCTTCTGCATATAGACTGGGTCTCAAGTGAAAATTACATGGAGCACAGCCACAGATGACCTGTCAAAGACATGTAGTATAAGCAATAAGCCTTTTGGTAAACTATACATTTATTGGATGTTTGTAACTATGAAGGAAACTTGCCTATCCTGACTGATTAGATTTATCTTAGTGATCAGCCCTTGACTTGACATCCCCCTAAATATTCAGAGAAAGAGTCTGGGAAAATTCTTATCCTCTCTCTCAGTTTCGTCCTATGGCCAGTTGTTCATCGATTCTGGTCAATTCTACCTCCCTAATATTTCTCTAATTGTACATCATTAATATGACCTTAATCCAAGTTTTCTTTTTTATCTATTACTACAATATTTTTTTTTCTCCAGGTTTACTCCTCTTAAACATTTTAATCTGCTTTAGTAAGATTAATGTATTTCTTTTCTTTTAAATACTTCAAGAGCCATCACAATTATAAGTGCTTAAATGGTTATTAAATTCATATATGACATAAAACTCAAATTTTCTTAAACACTTTAACACTGCTTAAATACCAAATATATACAGATTATCTCAGTAATACTGACATTCGTTTCTAAACTTAACACAAAAGTATTAATAGCATAAGCTTACTTTCTTCATCATTTCTATGCTTAGGTCAAAGAGAACTCTAGGCTGAAAAGGCTTCACTGAACAAGTTCTACCAAATATTTAAGAAACATATCTGAGTTGGGTTTTTTTGTTTGTTTGTTTTAATAGATTCCCCATATAAGTGAGATAATACAGTATTTGTCTTTCTCTGTTTGGCTCACTTCACTTAGGATAATGGCCTCAAGGTCCATTCACATTGTGGCAAATGGCAGGATTTCCTTCTTTTTAATAACCTAATAGGATTCAATGTATGTATGTATGTGTATACAAACACACATACCACAACTTCTTTACCCATTCATTCACTGATAGATACTTAGGATTGTTTCCATGTCTTGGTAACTGTAACTACATGAGAGTGCAGATAACTTTTTGTTATTGATTGTTTCCTTCAGATGAATACCCAGAAGAATTGCTGGAACATATACGAGGTATATTTTTAATTTTTTGAGGAACCTCTACACTATTTTCCATAGTGGCTGCACCAATTTATATTACCACTAATAATGCACAAGAGTTTCCTTTTCCCTGTATCCTCACCAACACTTACTTCTTGTCTGCCACAGTTATTAAAACTAGCCA
This sequence comes from Suricata suricatta, assembly GCF_006229205.1. Taxonomy (NCBI): domain Eukaryota; kingdom Metazoa; phylum Chordata; class Mammalia; order Carnivora; family Herpestidae; genus Suricata; species Suricata suricatta. The sequence goes on along the minus strand of NC_043703.1, from coordinate 57,189,125 downwards.
ATCCTAAGCTGTTACTCTACCTGCTTTACCTTTCCTGCAGAAACACCAGTAATGGCTTTGGCCTAGGCTTTTCTCTTGCTCCTGTTTCTGCCTCCTGACCAAAATCTGAAGCTTTTTCCATGGCCTGGTGTGCCTCCTTCTTTCAGGAAATAGAGGTAAAAAAATTTTCTTTCAATAGCATTAGCCTCTCCATGTTATTACTCAGTCACCTCCATAATTTAAATGCCTGCAGGTACAAATGAGACAATTACAAAATAACAATAACAAAAAAATTAATGAAATGGAGAAGATTCTGGGGGGAAAAAGCCAGATAGGCTGAGTTTTGACAGATCTTAACCCAAAGTTTAAATGCAGTCATTTTGAAAGATAAATAAATAGAAGTTAGAGAAGGTAAAGTTACATAAGGAAACAGCTGAACCGCATAAGAAGCCAAAATACCTGAACTTTTCTTTTGATGGTGGCAACAGTGAAGAGCTACGAACATTCCGTGGTGCTTGATGCTCAAATTCCAAAAGCAGATTTGGAGGTTCTAACAGACAGCACAAGCACTCAATATATGCTTTACCTCCTCTATCAGGAAAGGATTTAATTTCAAACAAAGCACATGCTTGAGAATGAGCAGTAGTACAGCCATTTTGGATTATAAGCTGGCAATTTCTAACAAAGTTAAACATAGTCTTACCATACAATACAGCAGTTATGCTCCTACGTATTTACCCAATTGAGCTGAAAACTTATACCCATCCAAAAACGTACATATGAATTCTTTTAAGTTTATTTATTTTATTGTGAGAGAGATAGCATGCTCAAGCAGGGTAGGGGCAGAGAAAGAGGGAGAGAGAGAATCCCAAGCAAGCTCCATGCAGAGCCCTGACATGGGGCTCAATCTCACAAACTGTGAGATTATGATCTGAGCCAAAATCAAGAGTGAGGTGCTCAACTGACTGAACCACCAAGGTGCCCCAGACCTGCATAGGAATGTTTAAAGCAGCTTTATTTATAACTGCTGAAAACTGGGAAGGGTCATGCTGTCCTTCAACAGGTGAATGGATGAACAAACTGATACATTCATCAATGAAGTATTATCCAATAATAAAAATAAAAGTTATTAAGCCACAAAAAGGAACTGTCTAGACTATATTGCTAAATGAAAAGAAGTTGGTTTGAAAAGGCTACATATTCTGAATCCAACTAAATGACATTCTGGAAAGATAAATGTATAGGAAGAGTAAAAATATTAGTGTTGCTAAGGGTGGGTGGGGTGGGGAAAGTGGGATGGAGAACAGAATGAATTGATAGAGCATAGGGGGATTTTTAGGGCAGTGAAACTATTTGTTATAATATAATGGTGATATAGGATATTATACATTTGTCAAAACCCATACAATTGTATTATATCAAGAGTGAACCTTAATGTAAACTGTGCAACTTTATCAATATTGATTTGTTAACTGTACCAAATGTAGCACACCAATATAAAATGTTAATAGGGTGAACTATGTGGAAGAGGTGGTATGAAAGAAGTTCTTTGCTCAATTTTTCTGTAAAACTGAAACTACTATAAAAATAACGCTTATTGGGGCACCTGGGTGGCTCAGTCGGTTAAGCGTCTGGCTTCCGGCTTCGGCTCAGGTCATGATCTCATGGTTTGTGGGTTTGAGCCCCGCGTCAGGCTCTGTGCTGACAGCTAGCTCAGAGCCTGTAGCCTGCTTCCGATTCTGTATCTCCCTCTCTCTCTCACCCACCCCTGCTCGTGCTGTCTCTCTCTGTCTCTCAAAAAAAAAAATTTTTTTTTAAAATAACGCTTATTATGAAAAAGAAAGAATAAAGATTCTACCAACACAAAAAGCAGCTTAGATGCTGCCAACTCAGAATGAATGATAAATGTCTATTATAGTGTCCCTAAAAATAATACTGGTAGCAATGATGTGAAGTGGGATTGCTTCTAGTGTAATTCATGAGCCAAAACGCCTACTTTGTATAACATGACATACTACCAAATACAGAACCAGAAAATACTGATGAAGTGATCATCTAAAGGGCAAATAAAATTAATTTGCTTTCAAGAGGTAGAAAAAAAATCATCCCATTATATATTCCCAAGAAATAGCATAATATTCCCCCCAAAAGGTCAAGACAAGAGATACTCTATTATTGTGAATTTTTAACATCATGCATGTACATGACACTTTCCTCTGTCAAGAACTGTCTTTTAGTTTGCTTCTCTACTACAGGCACCAACCGGGTGGTGTCACATATCCACAAGTAAATTCTAACTTGGGCATGTTTGGCACCCTAGTAAGTTACTGAGTTAAGATAAAGAAATGCCTGTTGTCAAGTTTATTAAATACCCACCTCTGTTACCAACTTTTGTTCAGTTTCTTACATTCTACCAGCTACTAGTCCTTTCTCTTTAGTATATATCTTTCATAATTATCCCTTAGTTTTTTGATCCACTGTTCACTATAACTATCTCTATTGATTTAAGTCCTGACTGGCATGTCTATTAAGTTTCCTCAGTCCTTTAAACATTTGTTGAGCACTTCAATTCAGATTCAGCAAACTTCTACTGAGCTCCTTTGGGCTCATTTCACCCTCATAGCTATGGCCACTCTAAGAAGCAATCTATTATTACCTCTACTTTATAGAGAAGCAAACACACTCAGAGAAGTTAAATAACTTGTCTTAGGTCACCCAAATCAGTCTAAATTTCAGTCAAGTCCAGTGCTCCTACTCATCTTTCTATTTCTCCCTATCAAATTACAATACACTCTGCTAGTTAGAATTTAAGACTTAACTCTACCTCCTGAAACCTGTTTTTCAAACCCTACCTAAAAACACATCCCCTAGATCCACTGATCCCCACACTGACCCTTCAAATCCTGCTCTAGTGGATTCTTCTATTCCTAGTTCCTTTCTCTACACCCAATTACACCACTACCATAGCATGCTAGCTATGATGCCCTCTAGATTTCAAGAAGAATTCTACCAATAGAATCTCCTTTTAGGAAAAATAAGTCAAGAGCAGCCTACTGTCTTCCCCTTTACAGACTATATATACTATAGTGATTTATCGGTGAACTGTAATTAACTGCTTAATAGATTCTTTCATACATTAAGTTAAAAAAAACTTAAAACCAGTGACTGGCCTGAAGAAATAGTGATAACTGAAGACATTCTCAGAGCCTCAAAGTAAATGGATATCTGCCACATTCATTATTTTTGCAGGAAAAAAAATTTTAACAGACTTAATTTTGACCATGAAAAGCAAGCTTAATGAAATGAACATCTTACTAAAAGCTATCTGAGTACATGTGAGAATTAAAACCAAGATATACCTTTTTTTTGCATTTTTATATAAACCAGAAAAATTCAGAACTCAAGCCAATTGCTCTTGATTTTTCAATAGCAAGGTTAACAAAGTAACTTCTTATCTTGAAAGCAAACCATAACTGTCCACTTTAGATACTGTTTGTAAATTAACAAAACATGACTATTTTTTCTTAATCTTCCAAGGAGGCAGAAAGAGTAATGGTTAGGATCGAAAGCTTTGTGTGATTTTGAGACTATCTAAAATTCATTTAGTTTCACCTGCAAAATAGGAACAAGTATACTTACCTCTTAGGATTATTGGAAGAGTAAGATGATAAAGTTCTTAGCACATGTTTTTTTACATAGTAAATACTCAAAATGTTCCTTCTCATTATTATTTATTATGTCATGTCCTTAAGTCTTTGTTTCCCCACCTGTAATATTAAAATCCCTACCATACAAAGCAGTTGTGAGAATTAAATATATTGCTTGGTGCAAGTTTGGTACTTAAGAAAGCCCATGATTCCCAACCCTTTAGTATTACTGAGGGAATCACAAGTCAAAAAATTACAAAATTTATAAAGCCCTGGGTTGGGGAAAAAATACACCAGCTCTCAGGAATTATGTATTTGCTTTTGGGTGAGGAGGGTCTGGTGAGAAGAGTAGGAAGAAAAAGAAGATAGTTTTATTATTATATAATGTAGACAATCATTTAATCACATAATTAAGTCATGATTTCATAATGATTTGAAGTAATGATTTATGATAATCATTAAAATGCAAGGTTAAACTTAGTAAAAAACCAATCAGGGACTAATACATTGTCTCAACTAAAACAAAAACAACTTTAGTGGCAACTAAATATATACACATGAAATCTACACATTAATTAGAATAAAAAATAAAGAATTTAAATATTAATTAGAAGCAACTTCAAAAACAGTGTCATTATTTTATTGTCTTATGAAACCAAAACACCATTTTGAACTGGAGTTTATGATCTGAATTAACAGGAACCCACTATTGTGAAGTTTCATTCTGTTTTAAATTCTGCATTCTTCTGAAAGAAATACATGCAGAGTAGACATAGGAAGTAAACATTTCAGTGTCCTTACCTGTTGTGTTCCATCTGCACTTACAATAGGGGCAGATAGGAGAGAAATATCACTACTTAAAATCTGAGCTGTATCCAGTAGTGGTGGATGTTCTGCCATTATCAGTAAGACATTAATATACCGGATAACCTTCCAATTCTGAAAAACAAAAATATATAGCCATCTATGTGTATATCCCTAAAAATATATTAAAATATAATACATTCAAGATTTATTTCATTCTTTAACCTAAAAAGATATTCTTGTCAAAGGAAATTTTATAATTCTCTGTTGACTACTTTTTTCTGTCAACAGACCACTTAAGGAAATATATTTCTCACAATTTAATCAACTGTATGTCAATGTAGACAGTCAATTAAGATATACTAAAACCAATATATGAGCAGCTTCTATTTAAAGTCCATGTCTGTGTCTCTATCCCTTCCATCTCTATACCATGTTTATTTAACCACCATTATTCTAATGAAATACTAGATAATATTTAGTATGGCATAGGCACTAAAATGCAAAGACTGAGTGAGCAATCCTACCACTAATTTTTTTTTTCTATAAGCAGAGAAGGTGATTATGAAAACGCAATCCCCCTACCCCATCTTAGGAACTACACAAGAATTATAATTTGTCACTAATTCCTCAGAGAAAAATGGTAGAAATTTTGCTCAGGATCAGAAAAAAACCTTCAAGTTTTAAGTTTTAAGTTCTGACACTTGTCTTCCATCATTCTGGTTTTATTATTCTTTTCTAGGTGACACCTATTTTGCTAAAAGCCAAATCATGTCAGTGATGAAAAGCACATACATTTAGAAATCTTTAACTGCAGACACAGTATCCTTATATAAAAACTAAGAGACTTGAGGTAAGCAATACTAAGGTACCATATAAAATATCAGCTAATTACGAGTCAAGCTGAATTGAGCTCAATCATAAATATTACCAAATTTATACTAAAAAGCAAAATTACAAACATTTTTAGATGCTTGGAGAATTCTGAAATTCAATAGTCTCATGATGTTTAACTTCTGTAAGGTATTAAACTCTTGTTATCTATTTTAAGATCTTGAATCTTTGCAGAAACTCTCAAACAGGTTGATCTAACCTAAAAACAAATTTCTATTTAGATGTATAAAAACTGCTGTTAAGATTTTAAAAAAAATATTTAATATAGGTATCTACATCAAGCCCACAGTAAGCAATATTTTATATTATGTAACTATCTTATAACAATGCATGTCATTAAACACATTATATATTATAATTATATACACATATAATATACATATATTTATGTTTAATACACACATACTACTATATAAACACATTTTATATTTATACATATATAACATATATATAAATACATTTTATATTTACACATATATAATGTTCGTATAAAAAGGGGAAAATCTAACTCCTGGCTTAATCTGTATTGCTGTATTTTTTTTTTTAAGTTTATTTATTTTGAGAGAGAGAGAGTGAGGGTGTGAGCAGGGGAGGGACAGAAAGAAAGAATCCCAGGCAGGCTCTGTTCTGTCAGCATAGAGCCCAATGAAGGGCTCAGTCTCACAAACCATGAGATCAAGACCTGAGACAAAATCAAGAGTCCGATGCTTAACCAACTGAGCCACCCAGGCACCCCTGTATTGCTGTATTAAAGTATGACAAAAGCAGTGAGAAAATCATGTCAAATAACCTCACTCTGTGAATATGTAAAAAGTTGTTAGATAGGAATGAGACAATGTATTATTTTCCCTTTTGCATGTCAAAGAAACAGGGAAGCTAATAGGACTAACCAGAGAAAGTTTACAGATAATTCATTTTGTATAATTAGTAAATTAAAAAAAGCAAACTGAGTATTTTTTGTCATTATATTGTTTATAATATTTTACATAACATCTTTAACTAAAACTGCAAATCGCCAGTATTACCTGAACTTTAGAAAGCAATGCTGAAGATATATCCATAATTTGATTTCAAGAGGTGGAATGAAAGCTTTACAGAGACACCAATTTCTTCTGAAACTCTGGTAATTCTAAAATAGTACTATTATAGATTGTATCTGAACCCACATGCTATGTTTTAACATTATGATTCCATTTAAGGAGTTATCTCTAACTTTATTCTTTTCAAAGCTCTAACGTATCAGAAGTTTCATTCATGAATTTCTTCCATGCATGGCTATACCCCTCACATTATATGCGAAGGTTCTTAAACTTGCAAATTAGAAATTACAGCCATGCAACTGAAATGATGCATTCAGAAACATAAATATTCCTTTCAATCCTGTGTAGAGAACACTGCCAGCTTTTTCTTTCAATTTCTTCTAATTCTGTTATTCCTACTTCTTACATTTTCATCTCATCTTGTGACTGTAAACACCCACTTAAGTTATGTGTCTATTTTTATTTTTTAATAACATTTGATATATGCAAAAAAGGGGAGGAACAATTTGATGCATTTGCTAATTTTCATGGAATAAATATTCCCCTATAGTTCATTTCAAGCTACAATGGTTTAAAAACTGACCTGAAAAGTCCTAATGTTTAACAATCAACTTTTGTATACAAGTACAAGATGGCTCCGTAATATCACTATTTATTATCTACAATCTACATATCAATATTTATGTAGCAATAATATAACAAAATATTAAAACTTGGGAAATCTGGGTCAGAAAAGCTAGATATATCTATACTACCCTTGCAACTTTTAAGTCTGGAATTTTAATTAATATCAAATTAAACACTACTTAAAAAATTAACACCAGGCAGACTGCAGATCTGGATGTAAAAGGTAAAACAAAAAAGCTTCTAAATGATAATACACAAGAATATCTCAATAACCATAAGACAAAGATTATTTTAAAGAGTACAAATTACATTTCTTAAATCATAAAGAAAAAGAATGATATATTAAACTCCATTAAAATTAAGAACTACTAGTCATTAAGAAATATTTTTCAGTAAATGAAAAGGCAAGCGGCAGACTGAGAGAAGCCACTTACAGCATGAAACTGAAACAGAGCACATATTTAGCATTTATACAGGCCCGCTACAAACTGATTAAAAAAAACAAACAGAAAAATGCCAAGAGACTTGAATATGCTCCTCACAAAAGTGGAAATTCAAGAGGCCAATAAACATATAAGGATATTCTCAAACTCACTACTAGGAAAAAGCTAACTAAAAAGCCATCATATACTCACTAGGATGATAAAAATGAAAAAGATCAACAATAACAAGTATCAGTGAGGGTATGGAACAACTGACATACTCATATGGAATGGGAGTTGAAATCTGTAAAATCACTTTGGAAACCACTATGGTATTATTTACTAAAGTTGAACATATAAATATTCTATGACCCAGTTATTATCTGGTTATTAGTTCCTAGTCTACCAAAAAGAAATGCTTGCATATGTGCACCAAAAGAGAGTACATGAAGGTGTATATAGCAGCACTATTTTTTACTAACCCTAAACGATAAACAACCTAAAATGTCCCTGGACAGTAAATGATATCTAATTCATCCAATGGACTACTATATGGCAATGAAAATTAATGAACCAATGAATAGTGAACAACACATAAATTTCACAAATACAATGTGAATGAAAAACAATACATACAACATAGCTTTATTTATAGAAAGTTCAAAACAATAAAAACCAATCTATGTGTTAAGTCAGGATAGGTAATTGTCTTTGAAGAAGGAGAAATGATGGGAATCTGGAGGGGCATGAAGGCAGTTTCTGAGGAGCTGATAATAAAAACATATAACAAACTAGGAATAGAAGGGAACTATTCAACATAATAAAGGCAAAAGATGACCTGTGTTGGAGTAGCACCCCTGATGACAGGAGTCACCTTTGGGGTCCTTCTTCCCTTTCCTTGAAGGATAGATAACACATGTTCACAGCCTGCCTTCATTCCCTTCTGATTTCTGTTTCCTCTAGTCCCGAGTAGCAATGTTTCACTAGTATAATTCCATCTCTTTTCCAGGCTTCTCTTGAAATGCTAATTAGGTCCATGGTCCACACCCATACTAAAATCCTTATCAAAAGGCTAGTCAAACAGTTTTGGAACTGTTTGGAACCAAGCTATTCCTTCAACACTTTGCTTCAGAACATCCTCACCCATTTTTATTTATCACTGTCAAGTTCTACCTTCCATAAAACATTAGAACATGAACACAACTCAGCCAAATTATTTGCTCTTTTATAGTAAGGATCATGTTCTATCCCATTACCCAATGACAATGTTCTTCATTCCCATCTGAGATCTCTTCAGAATGACCTTTACCATCCATATTTCTACCAATATTCTGCTCATAATAATTTATGTATTCTCTAAGAAGATGGAGGTTTTCTCTTCAGCTCTTTCCTTTTCTTTCTGAGCTCTCATCAGTTGCCATTAGCAATCTCTTAAAGTAATCTCAGCTTTTTTCAGCATACACTTCAAATTTTTTTTCAATCTCTATCCCTTCCCCAATTCCAAAGCCACCTCCACATTTTTAAGATATCTGTTACAGCAGCATTTACTCACTGGTAACCATTACTGTCTTAGTCAGTTTGGGCTGCTAGAACAAAATACCACAGACTGGGTGGCTTAAACAACATACACTTATTTCTCACAGTTCTGGAGGCTGAGAAGTCCAAGATCAGGGTGCCAGCATGGTCATGTTCTTAGTGAGGGCCCTCTTCCTGGTCAGCAGATGGCTGGCTACCTTCGTGCTGTATCCTCACATGGTCAAGAGAAAGCTCGGTCTCTTCCTCTTCTTATAAGTACACTAATCCATAATGGGGGCTCCGCCCTCATAAACCTCAGTAACTCCCAAAGGCTCACCTCCAAATGTGATCACATTGAGGGTTAGGGCTTCAGTCTTCAGTCTGTAACACTATTAGGTTTAGATATAGTACTATGCTTTCTCACTCAGTCACTACCAGAATTCTGAATCTATATTAGTTTTTTTACTCATATATTCTGCTAGTTTTTCTTCCTTAATCTCCCTATTCGTATACATTTACTCTACATGAATTTGTTCTATTCTTTTTTTTTTATAATAGTTTATTGTCAAATTGGTTTCCATATAACACCCAGTGCTTCTCCCCACAAGTGCCCCCCACCATGACCATCACCCCCTCTTTCCCTCCCCCTCCCCTTTCAGTCCATGGTTCGTCTCCAGTATTCAGTAGTCTCCCTTGATCTGTGTCCCTCACTCTTCCCCGCTCTCTTTCCCCCTTCCTCTCCCCATGGTCCCCTGCCAGGTCTCTCCTGTTAGACCTATGAATGCAAACATATGGTATCTATCCTTCTCTGCCTGACTTATTTTGCTTAGCATAGGAGCACATGTACTCCAGTGTTCATAGCGGCACTTTCTACAATAGCCAAATCATGGAAAGAGCCTAAATGTCCATCAACTGATGAATGGATCAAGAAGATGTGGTATATATATACAACGAAGTACTATATGGCAATGAGGAAGAATGAAATCTGGCCATTTATAGCAAAGTTGATGGACCTTGAGGGTGTCATGCTAAGTGAAATTTATTCTATTCTAAGGATGCTGCTGCTGCTGCTGGAATCTAAGGTGGCTAACTCCTAATAATGAGCTACACCCAGAGTTTGAAACTTCAGCTCTAGTTGTTTAAAGAGTATATATGGGAAAATGCATAGCAGGATCATACTTGGATTATAGCCATAGCATGAGCAATCCAAAGGAAAGTATGCACATTTAGATTAAAATATCCAATGTTTTTTTCCAGGCTTCTGTCTAAATCAATGAAACTATAAATTATAGGACTGTAAGGCCCTATCTAAAATCACAAGGCTATTACATACTCCAAAGAGTTTTACTATCATATTTAAATCCAACTTTTAGGAGTACTTGAAAATGTACATATGAAAAAACATGAACTAAAAACTATTATAGTAGCAACTGTATTATGATGATGCAATTATGGTAATTTTGGCTCTATTTCCCCAAATTTTGTATAATGTGGATATGGTTATACCACTTTCATCAAAATTTCAATTTAAAAATAAACAGTCAGCTTGTAGAGCCCTAGGCAACTACAATAATATTTGGCTTACTGACCATCTAAATACCCTTTCAGGAAATATTAATAAATTTTGCTTTAACTTGGACTTTATCCAAATTAACAATTCATCTTATAAACTGATATCCTAACATGTATTGACCTCTATTTAATTTTTTTAACTTTTGGATTTTTTTAACTTTTCAAACTTGACTATGTTTTTAAAAAATACTTTAAATCACCTGTAGTAGAATTTCCTGAGATGAAAGTCATGGGACTCACTCTGCAAAATCATCGCATCATTTCTTTAAAAAAAATTTTTTTTAAATATTTATTTTTGAGAAAAAGAGACAGAATGCAAGTGAGGGAGGGGCAGAAAGAGAGGAAGACACAGAATCCCAAGCAGGCTCCAGGTTCCGAGCTGTCAGCACAGGGCCTGATGTGGGGCTTGAACTCACAAGCTATGAGATCACGATCTGAGCCGAAGTCAGACACTTAACCAACTGAGCCACCCAGGCACCCCATTCATCCTATTATTTCTGATTAGAAACCTACAACAAATATTTTACAGATTTTATTTAACAATGAGATGTTATCAGATTATTTCATATTTTTCCCAACTAATTAATTCTTTCAATTACACTGATGTTAACGATACACCAGAAAAATGACTCATAAATATAGGTTATTAATTAAATGTATAATTTTGGTTCCCCTAAATTGCTACATCTCAATGTGAACTTTAATCAAGACACAAAGTTGTATTTTTTAATTATAAAAGAAATTTATATCCACATAGAAATAAGGAGATAGGATACTAGGAAAAGATAGTGCTATCAATGATTTTAAATGACTGATATCAAAGAGAAAAAAAGACAATTAAAAAACATTTTTAATGTTTATTTTTGAGAGACAGAGACAGAGACAGAGCACAAGCAGGGGAGGAGCAGAGAAAAAGGAGACACAGAATTCGAAGCAGGCTCTAGGCTCCAGCACAGAGCCTGATGCAGGGCTAGAACTCACAAACAGTGAGAAGGTAACCTAAGCTAAAGTCAGAAGCTTCTTCCTGTTTTGTATTATATTAAAGTACATTATGTAATTCATCTGCAAATATTTCAGTATGTATCTCTGAAAGACAAATGGACCCCTTTTTTAAACAGAACCTCAAAACCATTACATAAAAATCAATAATTTCTTAAATCATCGAATACACAGTGCTCAAATTTCAAAATGAATTAATTAATTTGGATTGAAATTTATTGGAATCAGGATTCATATTAAATGTAGATACTATACAAATGGTTTTCACGTCTTTTACAAGCTCTTTTTTAATCAATTCTTTTTATTTGATTGTTATGACTTCCATAATAAAATGTTTTAAAAATAAGTAATTGGTGTCTGTTCTAGGTTATACAGATATAGATGATGAACCTTTTCATCCTGTTATTTCAAGAATCATAACACTATATGTCATTCTAAAGGGCGGTAACCACATTCTCATTAAAAAAATTTTTTTTGACACTTATTTACTTTTAAGAGACAGAGAAAGACAGAGTGTGGGCATGGGAGGGGCAAAGAGAGAGGGAGACACAGAATTCAAGGCAGGCTCCAGCTCTAATCCCACTCCTCTAAGTCCCTGATTTTCAAACTTGGGCATATATTAAATCATAAATATTAACTGATAATGAAGATGTCAAGCTCATAACATTAAGGTATACTTCATTCTTGAAGGTCCCATTCCAGATGTGAAACCATTCATCTTCTTAAACTAGAACTAGGTTAAAATAATTACCTCAAGGAGAAGAAATTATTTGTAATGTAAGCAAGTTTAATGAGAACTTTGAAATTGCCATTGGATATTTTAGCCAAATCAATATACTATGAGCCAAATCAATTTTTCTCTCAGATTGAAAGTGCTATTTCCTATAGGTTAAACAAACAAAAAAAATTGTTAAATGTTCTTGGGAAATGGCAGAAAAATGGTCAAATGTATTAAACATGCATCAAGCATGTGTGTGCCAACTAGATTTTAAAAATAAAGATATAATTGACATTTATCAAATGGCATGTTTAAAGTATACAATCTGATAAATATTATTATATGAATATTTCACCCATGAAACCATTACTACAATCAAAATAATGAACTCTGCCCATTACCCTCCAAATTTTCCTAGTCTATAATTCTGCCTTTGAATTTCTATAATGAATAATGATGTTCAACAAGTGCTAATTTGCCATTTGTATTGCTTTTTGGTTAAGCAGCTGTTGAATACATTTGCCCATTTTGTTATTGGGTTTGTTTATTATTTGGTTTTAATAGTGCTTTATATATTCTGCATACCAGCCCTTTGTCAAGTAAGTGATTTGGAGATTTTTTCCCAGTCTCTGGCTTGTCATTGCATTCTCTCACCAACCAATGTCTTTTGAAGAGTGTAAGTTTTAACTATGAAGTCATACTTAATATTTTTATTTATGGATGGTGCTTTTGGTTTTGTTCCCAAGAGATTTTTGCCTAGTCCAAGATTTTCTATGTTTTCTTTATGAAATTTTATAATTCTACTTGTTCTATCCATTATTGAAGGGCACTGGAATCTCCACTAAAATTTTACATTTGTATATTCTTTTTTGAATTTTCAACATATAATTTACAGCACAAAAATTTAGGACTATGTTCTCTTGATGATTTAATTCCTTTATTATTATGAAATGAACTTCTTTATCCCTATATGTAATAATAGCCTCTGCTCTGAAATATAACTTCTGATCTAACATAGTAACTCCAGTTTTCTTTTGGATACTGTTAACATGGTATATCTTTTGCATCCTTTTAACTTCTATGTATCTTTATAATTAAAGTAAGTTTCTTATAGATACTATATATATTTGGGTCTAGATTTTTAAAAATTCGATTCCAATGACCTCTGCCTTTTAATTATAATATTTAGGCAATTCACATTTGTAGGAAAGTGGATGGACCTCGAGGGTGTCATGCTAAGCAAAATAAGTCAGGCAGAGAAAGACTGATACCATAGGTTTGCACTCATAGGTCTAACAGGAGAAGAGGAGAAATCTAATGGAGGATCAAGGGGAGGGGAAGAGGGAAAGAGAGTTGGGGAGAGAGAGGGACGCAAAACTTGAAAGACTATTGAATACTGAAAACGAACTCAGGGTTGAAGGGGAAGGGGGGAAAAGAGGTGGTGGTGATGGAGGAGGGCACTTGTGGGGAAGAGCACTGGGTGTTGTATGGAAACTAATTTGACAATAAACTACTTAAAAAAAGATTTAGGCCATTCATATTAATATAATATTGATATGATAGGGTTTAAATGTATATGTTCTTTATTTCCTTTTTATCTGATTTATTTCAATTATTATATAATTTATCTTCCTTGTTGGCTTACAGTCTATTATTCTTTTTTACTTTAGTGGTTGCTTTAGGGTTTATAATATGCATCTTTAATCATAGACTAACTTCAAGTAACATTATACTAATTTAGGTATAAGTATCAGAACCTTGTTAACAATATACCTGCAATGTCTCCCTTCTGAGCTTTGCGCTATTGCTATTATATACTTCCTCATGTTATAAACCCTACAATCATTATCACTTTTACATTAAAGTCAATGATCTTTTAAAGATACCTAAATTTTAAAAACTCACATATACTTACCCATTAATTACCATTTTTAGTGCTCTTCATTCCTTTCTGTAGGTCCAGGCATCCTTATGGTTTAATTTTAATTAATTAAATATTAATATTAATAAATTCTTTTATTTTTCTATGTTTAAAAAGTATTTTGCCTATTTTGAAAGGTGTTTTTGCTTGGTAAAGAGTTCTATATGACAGTTTTTTTTTTCTTGCAATGTTTCAAAAATACTGCTCCACTATCTTCTAGCTTAAATTGCTTCTGATGAGTAATCTGCTGTTACTCTTATCTTCTGTTTTTCTTTGGCTGTTTTTAAGATTTTTTGTCCCTTTGTCACTTGTTTTAAGTGATTTGATTATCATGTTACTTGATACTATTTTGTTCATTTTCCTTATGTGGTATTTCTTGGCTTACAGTTTTTATCAAATTTGGAAAATTTTTGGTCCTTATTTCTTCTATTTTTCTTCAAGTAATTATTTTCTTTATATGTCTCATTTTGGATAATTTTTATTGCTAGGTCTTCATCTTTTCTTTGGCAATGTATAGCATGCCATTAATCTCATAATATGTGTCTTATCTTTGACACTGTTAATTTTAGTCTAGAAGATCCCTCCATTTAACATGTTCAATTTTACCTCCATCTTCTCCAACATATCAATACAGTCCTGACTGTTTTAATGCTCTTGACTACCAATTCACCATGATATCATTTTGAGGTCAGTTTTTTTAAGTTTATTTATTTTGAGAGAGACATAGAGAACATGAAAAGGGGAGGGGAAGAGACAGAGTGAGAGAGGGAGAATCCCAAGCAGGCTCCATGTGCTCAGGTGTGCACAGAGCCCAACTCAGGACTCAAACTCATGTAACTGTGAGATCATGACCTGAGCCAAAATCAAGAGTTGGATGCTTAACTAAGTAGGGTCAGTATTAAGTCAATAATTTTTCTTATGTTTACCTGCTTCCACAGCTTTAGTAGTTTTGACTGAATGCCAGACATTGTAAAGTTTACCTTGTTGGCTACTAGGTATTTTTGCATTCCTATAAATATCCTTGAGCTTTGTTCTGAGACACGGTTAAGTGACTTGGGTCGCGCTTTAGCCAACAACAGAACTGTGTTCTTGTGCGGGATGGGAACAGAGCATTCATTAATTTTTCCCACTACTAAGCTAATAAGATCCTCCAGACTACTCTACCAATTACCCTATGAACTACGAACTCTGGCTGATGGAAAGAAGTACTATTTCTGGCCCTGTGTGAGCCTGAATGCTGTTCTACAGAATTCTTTTAGATGGCTGTTTCTCTAACCTGGAGTAGTTTCCTTACACATATGCATTTACCAGCACTCTGCGAAGTGTTCAAGGGGGATCCTCTCCAGATCTTTGAGGTCCTTATTCTATGCCGCTCTTTCCTCTCTGGTACTCTGCCCACTGCATAATCTAGTCTCCTTGGACTGCGAGTTCTATCAACTCAGACTGCCCTGTGCCATGCCTCAGAAACTTTTTCTAGGTAGTAATAAGGGCATCAATGATAGTGCTTGCCTCTTTCATGGCCTGATATCTAACATCTTAAGTGCTATTTCAGTTTTTTTCTAGGTTGTTTGTTTTAAGTTTTTTTAGGCAGGAGAGTAAATTCATTCCCTTTCACTTCTTCTTGACAGGAACTCTTAATTTTTAATATATCCAATGGACAGTAGAAAGGTGAATAAATTTATCACTGGTAAAAACCAAATGACTATGTCTTAAAAACATGATTTTTTAAAGGTACGGTCCAGGCTTCCCCCATGGCAATGTGCTCCTGAGATGTCCTGAACTAAAATAATCTGTCCTTTTACAGATATTTTGGGCAAAAGACACACAATTCTTTAGCTTTTATTTCTGTGTCAGACTAAGTGTTACTAGCAGCCTGCAGAGTGAGCTTATATTTGCTAATAAAATGTGTCATTTATAAAGTAAAACTAGTATATTTCAAGATTACTTGGGCCTCTAATTCAGGGTTCTACTAAAACATTTAGCTGCCATGCAACACAGTAGGGATTCTCACAATTTGTGGGAAGAATACTTCATTATCTGTTTATCTGTCATCAGTGCTCTCTTGAATTGTGCTGGTTTTTGTGGTGTTTTCAATTGGTCATGCTTTTCAAGTCAATAACGTTTATTTATTAATTACTACATGTTTCACTTTATCATTCCCATATTCAATTTAGTTTTTGGAGAAGGCTGATTAACCCAATAGTTACAGTAATGCATATATACATTAATGATAGTTTTGGCTTATTACATTAGCCTTGTTGCTTAAAGTAGGTGTATTTATAGACCTTCCAAATTGGCTCCCCATTTCATCAGCAAACTGCTATTTATGAATATATGTTACTTAAGTAAATCACAACATATTTTCATGCTAAGTACAATAACATATTTTTATAGAGAGGACACTTAATAGGGCATAATTCTGTAATAGGGTAAGTCATATAAAATTGTCATTTTTTAAGGTAACCACATGAAAACATTGTCATTTTTAAGGTAAAAATATTAAAATAACAATTTTATATGGCTTAACCTAATAAAGCAAATACATATTTTTCATAAAAATATATGTATTTCATTTCCTTATAAGTTAAGTGACAATTTATACAAATTGTTAGCAACAAATTTACCATAACTTATCGTACTCTCTAATTTCTTGTCTACTATAAAGGTGGAAGTTGTAGAATGGGTAGGCCTCAGCCTTTTATCCCACATAAATGAGTAGAGGTTTAAAAAAAGAGGAAGAGTTAGAAAGTCACTGCCATTACACTCCACTGGAAGATAAACTAAACACAATTTAATTAAGCAGATACAGCTCAGGTCCCTCCACTACAAAATCATATCTTAATACTAACATGAAAATCTGGTTAAAATAGACTTCAAAGGCACTTTGGATGAAAAAGACATCAAAAAGATACATCCAGTCAGGAAACTATGGGAACTGAGAGCAGGAATTGTTTCCAAGAAATCAACCCTATCTATTAAAGGACAGGTAGTATATACATAAATAAGATTTCTGTAAAGTGCCATCTTCTTAAGTCCCATTTTACAGTTCTGTCAATGCTTTCAGAGTATTTGGGTTACCTTTAAAGCCTGAAGTAATTACACCTGCCACAATTCTGTTTTCATATACAAATATTTTATTGCCCTTTTAAAATATACTCGTTTATAAATTATACTCACTTTGCTTTTTTAGAATTTCTAATTCTTGGTTACATCCATCAGAATGACTCTAAAGACTAAACCAGTACTTTCTGAATATTTTCTGACCAAAATTAACACCTTGGTATCTAGGTTCACAATGGGAGGGTTTGTTTTCCCCTGTAAAAGCTGCTGTATTACTATAACTTCACCATATTTAACATATTTCCTTCTAAACAGAGAATTTTATCATAAGATATCATTAAGAAAATCAAAAAACACTTTTGCATTTCCCCTAAGAAAGATTTGTCTGTGGAACCCAATGTTTTTTAACATTGGTCTTTTTTTTTTCAGTGGTTTTTTTTGTGTGGGAGGGGGGAGGGGGGACAAGGGGCAAAGAAAGAGGAAGAGAGAGAATGCAAAGCAGGCTCTATGCCATAAGCACAGAGCCCAACGTGGGGCTCAATCTCATGAACTGTGAGAGCATGACCTGCGCTGAAACTGTCAGATGCTTAACCAACTGAGCCACTAGGTACCCCTTTAACATTGCCCTTTCTGAGTTAACCAGAGTCTTTGTTTATAAATCTATTATGCTTGAGTTAAATATTATTGCCTCTAAACATGCTCATCATTTCTCATATTATTTAAAAATTTTCCTTCTCCTTAGTTACCTTTAACTCAAGCTAATGACATCAATCCTAGCATTTACCACCTAATATTTTTTAAAATATTAGGTTCTAATATTAAAAAGGGGGAGGAATAAAAATACCCAGACAAATGAGACTTGCAAACTATATTCAATATAAAATTTTATATTTGAAAAAAAATCTTTTATAATAGAAATTCAGAAAATAAAGTACACTAAATTGCCTTGTTTGGCAGGTATGGTTATAAAAGTTGAGAATCACTAGTCTATAATTCTCGCTTCATTAACCTACTGTAACAGACCCAACATTATACTGCAAGTGCTGTTTTTAAAAGTACCAAGGGGGGCGGTGCCTGGGTGGTTCAGTCAGTTGAGCATCCAGCTACAGCCCAGGTCATGATCTCGCGGTTTGTGGGTTTGATCCCTGCGTCAGGTTCTGTGCTGACAGCTTGCTCAGAGCCTGGAGCCTGTTTTCAGATTCTGTGTCTCCCTTGCTCTCTGGCCTTCCCCTGCTCATGCTGTCTCTCTCTCTCTCTCAAAAAGTAAAAAAAATTGTTTAATAAAAAAAGCACCAATGACTTTAGACACCAACGGGCAAGCTTGTGAGTGAAAGGAGGTGTTATTAAAAGTTACACAGAAAAAAAGAGACATACAGGCCTGTCCAACAAGATATAGTTGTAACAAGGACTAATCATAATTGCCAAATCCAAACCCTCTTATGTTTTATTTTGGTTAACCACAAAAGTTGTACATTTTATACTTAAAAAATATATATATAGTCATAATTTTTCATTCTTCCTCCTGTCCCCAAGTCCAACTCCCAATTTTGCAGCTATCCACTGTGGAAGGTACCCTTTCAGACTTGTTCTCTGCATTTACCTATGTATATATAAAGTTTTCTAGTTGTTACATAAATGAAATGATATGTATTCGTCAGTGCCTTTCTTTTTCATATGAAATATCTTTTCCTATTTTCTTAAAGAAGTGCATTTGTAACTATTTCATTCTAATGTTGAATAATGAAACCACTTCCATTTTTCTCCATATGTTTCCCCCTCTGCAAGAAATAACCACATAAATTCTCTATGACCCTGTGGTAGTGTTTTATTCTAGGTATACAGAAATAAAACTTCTGAATAGAAGTATTCACATTTAAAATGGATACTGCTAAACTTTTCTCCTAAAAAAGATGAAGCTATTTACACTTTGTTCAATAGTTTATAAATGTCTACTTTCCAATTTTACTTTGTAATAAAATTACCTTAATATTGCTTAGGTGTTTTTAAAAAAATTCTTTAAATTTCTCAGAACACTGATATAGTTAAATAACTCTTCCAAACTTTATGAGCTATGTTTTTACTTCAATGAATTTCCAACTTATATTCTTTTTTATTTTCTACCAGGTTGGTTTTTTGTTCATACTGATTTGAGAGCACAGCCTGTATACTCTGAGTATTAATTTTGTCTATTACACATCAGTTATTCTGACAATTCAGTTGCTTGCTTTTTTTAATGGCATCTAAGTTTAATGCCTCACTTCACAAGGCCTTCTCTACTCCAAAATGTTTTTCAAAATTCACTTCTAAAGCTTTCACCATTTTGTTTACTTTTATTTAGCCCATCTAGATTTTGGTTTTGACATAGTGGTATGAAGTGGGTCCTAATTATCTTTACCTCAACTGGATAGCCAATTGTCCCACACCATTTATAGAACAGCTCTTCCATTACTCATTTACCAACAATAAATTCTTACGTATCCATGGAGCTCCTCCTGAATTCCAAATTCTGTTCCTATCATCAACATTCTCATTGCTACTCCAAATTCTTATTTTTTTAAGTGTGATTTTATAATATGTTTTCATCTTTGATAGGTATCTTCCCCTTTGTTATGCTTCTTTTTGAAATCTATTTGGCCATTCTTGTGTATTTCATCTTCTCAAAACTTGAAACATCAGTTTGTCAACTTCCATCTTAAAATCCAATTATCATCTAATTAGGATTACACTAACTATTGACTCATTTGGTGAGAACTGCCAGTTTTACAGTATTAAGTTGTCAAATTCAGGAATATAGTATGCATGCTTTCCATCCTTTAAGATCTTGTAGTTTTGTTTTATTTTTATAGTTGCTGCACATTATAAGAGGTTCTTAAGTATTTTATAATTTTGGCTTCTACTTTTTTATTGTTTTTCATATTTTTGCTGCTGTATAAGAAAGCTAATGAATCGGGGTACCTAGGTGGCTCAGTTGGTTGAGTATCTGACTCTTGATTTTGGTTTAGGTCATGGTCAAGTGGTTCATAGGATCTAGCCTTGCCTTCGGGTCTGCATTCACAACACGTAGCCTGCTTAGGAATCTAGCTCTCTCTTTCTCTCTCTGCCCCTTCCCTGCTCACACTGTCTCAAAATAATCTTAAAAAAAAAAAAAAAAAAAGCTAATGAATCTTCTAAGTTATAGCCAGTTGGTTCACTAAAAATCTCTTTGTGACTCAAACCACTTTATGTTGACTATCCTGTATTTCTGAAGTAGGCAATCATATCAACTGAAAATACTAACAGTGATATACCTCAACTCACCACCCATTACACAAGCACCCCTTGTTTAGATGTCAATTTTTTTTTGTTTCTTATCGCATTGGCTGAGACTTTAGGACAAATGTTATGTTCCTATCTTTTTATGGAAGTGCTTCTAATATTTCACTGACATTTAATATAGGCTTCTGATAGAGACCCTTTACTAGGTTATTTCTTATTAATAGTTTTCAGGGAAAACTGAATTATAGAAAATGATATTTTTAGTACCAAAGAGATAATCCTATAGTTTTACCCTGTAATTAAGATAGTGAATTACATCAATATGTTTTCCAATACTGAATCAATATTATACTCTTGGGATTCAACATATCAGAACTGATATGATTTAATGATTAAAAGCCCAGGCTCTGGAGTCAAATGCCTGGGTTCAAATTCCAAATCTTTCACTAGGAGATTTAAAGAATTAACAAATGATAGATGAATAAATGGTAAAAATAAGAATAGGCTATCTAGATGACAATGATTAGACATGTCTGTCAAAGTTCCAGATATAAATATCCTATGGCAAGCAGCCTCCTTGCCCTTAAAGGGCTCTCTCTTTTAATGTTGTAACAGCCAGTTCTAAAAGATACATCACCCTTCTTTAAAGTGAAAAACTAAAGTTCAAGGAGGTAAGGTAACATGTTCATGTTAATATATAGCCAATAACGGAAGAAGCTAACAAATAACCCTGCATCTGCCTAATTTGATGCTCTTTCGACTACAAAACTGGGAAAAGATATAGTCACAAGATATCAACAGAATAAATTGTGGCATGATTTTAATTTCTAAAAGTGAGCAATGATTTGAATAAACTCATACTTTTGAAAATATTAACCTGAAAGCAGCCTGAAAGTGAATTAGAGGGACAACTGCCCCTACATTTTCTCCAAAGGCTACTCTATCACACACATTAGGCCAGTTTAAAAAAAATACAATTAAAAAATTTAAAAAATTACATTAAAAAATACAACTGCTATCACACAGTGGCATATGAGGAACAGTGATGCACCTAACGATCTAAAGTATCAGAAATAGCTTGTCCTAACACAGAAGAAACAAAAACATAGTTCATAAACTATAATCTAAAATGTAAGAAAAACAAGTATGTATTACAAGTGAAAATATTACATGGAAAAAAATCAAATCCTAAGAACAAAATGGTAAATTGAGAATGCCTGTCATAAACAAAATAAAAAAACCCAGAAAGTGCAAACATAATTAAATCACATTATAAATGTTTTCATTTTAAAAATTTAAGGAAATCTGGGCCACCTGGGTGGCTCAGTGGGTTAATAAGCGTCCAACTTCAGCTCAGGTCATGGACTTGGGATTCATGAGTTTCACCTTTGTGTTGGGCTCTGTGCTGAGAGCTTGGAGCCTGCTTTGGATTGTGTCTCTTTCTCTCTCTGTTCCTCCCCTGCTCGCACTCTGTCCCTCTCTCTCTCAAAAATAAAGATTAAAAAACAATTTAAGGAAATCTTAAGAAAAGTTGATTTTGAAGTAAATGAAATGACTATTCTTTCAAGCTAGATCTCAAAAGTCGTTGCTATACATAACATCTATTTCTACAAAACAAAGTATATAACTACTTTTTAAAAGAAGTGTTAACCATACTTTAAAATGTACTTAAACATCTGTTTAGAACCCCCAAAGTAGATTTCTTTTCCTCTCTTGGGGGAAGGGGATAATAAAGAAATCACTAAATTTTCTAAATTATTCTGTTCAAATATATATTGAAATGTGGGTCCTGAAGAAGGAAAATAAAAAACAATACCTATCAGATATTTGTGATAAGAGACTGATTAACACAATCTAATTTATCAAACTTGGATAACTTTTTTTTTTTAACGTTTCTTTATTTTTGACAGAGAGAGAGTATGAGCGCACACATGCAATCAAGTGAGGGGCAGAGAGAGGAGACACACAATCTGAAACAGGCTGCAGACTCTGAGCTGTCCACACAGAGCCAGACTCAGGGCTCAAACTCACAAACCATGAGATCATGGTTGGACACTCAATCAACTGAGCCACCCAAGTGCCCCAAACTTGGTTAACTTTTATATCAAGGTTTACTTCAAAGTACACATCTGTAAATGATGAATCACTGAATTCTACTCCTGAAACCATTATTACATTGTATGTTAACTAAATAGAATTTACACTTGATCTTAGCCAAAAGGCTGAGAAGTGATTAACTAAATAGAATTTAAACAAAAATTTGAAAAGAAAAAAATGGTACCAAACTTTTTATTTCTAAAAACTAGCACATAAGAGATCACAGGAAGCGAAGGAGGAAAAGAGATACGAAAGTCAATCAGAAGTAACAGTTTCATTTGTAAAATAAAAACCTAACACATATGTGGCATGTCTGTATAGGATTTAAAAAATAACGAACTACAGGGCCTAAACCCCAATGAGAGTTCAACAAATGGATCTTACTACTATAGACACAGGAATAGTCTTCCACTGGAAAAAGAAAAAAGAAAGCCATAAGGAATTCACTTTTGCATATTTTTATCCCACTCTGGAAAAGAATGCCTGAAGTTGCTTGGAATATAAGATCAGTATACTCATAAAAAGGAACAGAGGCATTGGATATGGACTGCACTGCAAGATTAAGATTAAGAATAAAAAGAAAGCTTTTATTATATTCTCTTTGCTAAAAAAGCAGTTAAAAACTTTTGAGTAAACTAATTGTTCCAATATAGTAGTATTAATGTAAGCACTTATTTGGTACTTTGTATTCATGACTTTCAACATCTTTTTAAGTGCTCATATTTCTGTGGGGGAGACAGGACAGATATTCTCAATTTTAAGGATTAGGAATTTAAGATTGAAAAAACTAATCTGATATCATATGCTAATAAGGGTGAGGTTGAAACTAAGATGCATGGTACTAATCTCCTAAAAAACAAAATAGCTGGAATTATCAAGCTGTTTCAAGTACTAGCAAAAGGATGGTGGGAGAATGAATTGTTAATTTCTCTTTAAAGCAAAATTTAAAAAGTCCAATATTTACTAGGTAGCAATTTAGTTCAAAAGGTTCATGCTGCCTTAAAAATGTAAGATAGTATATATAAAGCATGAAAAATGCTAGTATAAATAAATTTTAAAAATCAACTTAAGTTCCAAAATTTTATGTTTGGTTGGTTTTAATGTTTATGGGGGGGGGGGGAACAATCCTGATTTTATCCAGGCAGCTCTCCATCTTATACATCTTTACTCTTTCTAACACCTAATACTATCCTTCATATACAGAACATATTTACTAATACCCACAAATTAAAAAATGCTTTATGCTATATTCTTGTTCTCCTGATGACACAAAATGATGTCATTACTCTTGATGACAGAGTAACCCTGGCCAATCAGATTCATGTAACCATAACCTGGGGCCCCACTATTCACCTGGTGATGGTATATGAAACAAAGTGCTGAAGAAAACAATTGCCTTAGAAATACACATCTACAAATTGAGAAACTTCAAAGAGCCAGTTCATGTGAATGAATTTTCAAAGCAACTGATATTTGTCCTCTAAATCACCATATCTTATCTTTAAGTAATCCTAATAAATATTTTAGAAGATATTTCTAGGTCTTTCTTCATCGCCTTAATCTGCACATGACACAACCTTTCCTTGATGACTCAAGCTCATCAATGTAAACATCAATTATTAGACTGTTCTGTAACATAGTGACTCTTCTTGGAGTTATAAGAGGTGTCTGTTTACATCTTCACTAACTTGTCCGTCTCAGACTACTTTTAAAAACAAGGTTTCCTACCACCAGCTCCCTATTATTATCACTTATGGGTCACCAGTACTCTACCCAAAGTTTATAAAATGCCAGTTGTAGTTTAAAATAAGTAAAACCAAAATAGGCAGTTAATATACTTAACTTTTATTTTTTTAATGTTTATTTATTAATTTTGAGAGAGAGAGAGAGCGAGCGAGCAAGCAGGGGAGAGGCAGAGAGAGAAAGATCCCAAGCAGGCTCCATGCAGCCAGCACAGAGCCTGATGCAGGACTTGATCCCACAAATTGTGTGATCATGACCTGAGCCAAAATCAAGAGTCAGAAATTTAATTGACTGAGGTACCTAGGCACGCCAACCTTTACACAAAATTTAAATCAAGTCATGATGTAGCTATTTTCACTGCTCTAAGATCTGGCTCAAAGAGTTTTCTTTCTTTCTTTCACTTTCTACTTCTAATACCTAGTCTAGGCTGTTGCTAGAAGTCTGACTACAAAATAACAATTACAACAATATATATTTCTGCATATTTTACTTTTACTATAACATAGGGAACAAACATAAATAATAGTCATAACAAAACGCACCAATCATGTAGACAAACAATATAAGACGCCTTACATTATATGCTATGAGGACAATTACCTAGCCCAATTATTAGCCAAGAGTCTGCAAACTAGGTCCACTGGCCACATCCAGCCCAGAGCCAGCTTATTTGTTTGTCCCTTGAGTTAAGAATAATTCTTATATTTATAAAAAAATATTTAAAAAATAAAAAATACTCAATAGAGACTATAAGTAAACTGCAAAGGCTAAAATATTTACTATCTGGCACTCTATAGTAAAAGTTTGTTGATTCCTGTTCTGAGCTGTAATAAACAAATACATATAAGACATATATGAGCTATCTCTTACATATAAAACTTAAGCTATTAATACGTCAAGGCAGACATATAGTTCTTTCAGTGATGAGCTCATAATGATACAGCCAAACTATCTTGTCCAGTCCTGCCTATTCCTTTTGATCATGCCCTGGGGCTTAGCCAAAATCTGTACGAAATCTTCTTTCTATCTTCCTCTTAATACTTATCCTTAGATTCTCTCAGACTGGTCTCCTTGCTACCACTTCCAGCTCTGGATGCCAATCTTTTTGCTAAGTCCTTCCCAAACTTCAAGTCTGACTTCTTCTAAATGCCTTCCATGATCATTCTAGCCCTCAGTGGCCTCATTTTCTTGCCATGCAACTTAATAATAACATATTTTTGCTAATGATTTCCTATGTGTTAATCTAGTATCCACAATATTTTCTAAACAACTTCAAGGAAGGAAAGCTATCACACTGCTTTGGTATCCCCACTGTAGTAACAGCTCATCATCCTCTTAGCACATCATCTCTCTATCTTGGAGAAAAATAACCTGAGGACTGGTAATGGATGATTCCAATACGTGACGGGAAATATCAAAGGATGACACTCACAAAGTAACTTGATGGAAGACCATAAGCTACACTGCACACTTAGAAAGTGTATGTGAAGACAAAACTATAGAAGGATAGAGAGATAAGGATCAAGAGATAAAGAAACTATTGAATACTCTGAAATAAAAGGAGATCAAAATATTTAAAAAATTAGGGGCACCTGGGTGGCTCATTTGGTTAAACACCTGACTCTTGATTTTGGCTCAGATCATGATCTTGCAATTCCTGGAATCAAGCCCTGCACTGGGCTCTGCACTGACAGCAGAGGCTGCTTGGGATTCTCTCTCTCCCCCGTCTCTCTCTGCCTATCCCACATCCACACTCTTTCAAAATAAGTAAATAAACTTAAAATATATATATACTTAAAATTATAAAAGCTTACGATACATGTTAAAAAACAAAATTTTCCTTTGAACACTACTGGCTATTAATGTCCTTTTAACAAGCAGCTCTTAACGCTGATATCCTTAAGGGCCATTTTATTCTTTTCTTTTCTTTTTTTTTTTTTTTTTTTACAATGTGATAACCAAAGCACTACAAGATTCAATGGGATAGACAGGCATTGTATTCTAAGTGTTTAGATTTTCATTATTCTAAATTTATTTGAAGTGTGCTAGAGATTGCTAGAAAAAAACAATCATTTATCTTTTGATTACCTGGTGAATAAAATTGGAAATTGTGTGCATATCACTACATCACTTCCAAAGATGACATCTAAACTCATTTTCACAGAAAAATGCACCAAGTTTATTAAAACAATTTTTATATTACTTCATCAAACTGTATTATAAAAATATAGGCAAAATATAAGGTGCACAAGCCTTGCATGTATGAACATAAAAAAACCCCACTAATGTTTTAAAACAAGCGTAAATATTACCCATGAGTTTAAACTGAAAATACTGCATACTATAAATTAAGTGCTTTTTACCTAAGTAAAGCTACAAAAAACAATGAGAATATTAAGCCTCTATTCTTTCTTTGTGTACTGGGTTTAATAATCTCTCAGTCCTTACCTATGCCTGGTTGGCCAAAAAGGGAGAGTTATTCTTAATTAGCAATAAAATATGCTTAATATTATATTGTAGAGATTTGACAATTAAAATGTAATTGTTAAATGCATGGTAAAATGAATCAGCTCTCAATTACTCACATGACGAAGGGAAGTGATGACACAGATGACACCATATGATAATCCTAACACCAGTTTTTTCAAATGCAGACCATTAATTTGGGAGAAGCAAACTGCCCTTATAATTACGTTTGACTGAGACCAGTGTTAATCAGAAGTTGATTTTCCCTAAATATTCAATGATTTTGAGGATTCGAAAGGAGAAATAAAAAGGAAAAAGAGAGAGTTAATTCAGAAGCATACAGGTGGCTAAAGGCGACCTGCCTGGGATAAAAAAATTTTTTCTGTCAACCAACATAAGAAAACTGAGAGATAATCTATGAAGGAAAAGAAAAAGAAACCCAGTAAAATTAACATGATAGGGCTAAAATTTTTTCATATAACATTATTTATAAAATTATTGATTTTTTTTCCTGTTAAATCATCCTTTCTTCCTACTAACTGGTGTTATTACTAACGGCAATAATTATCAGTGGGCCAAAAAGCTGAAAGCACATTTTGGTTCTATGTTATAAAAGATGTGTTAAAAATCCTTTTTATCATTGTTTTCTGTTAAGAGCACCATCTGTCTCAATAGCACTTTATCTCATTACTTTGGATAAATCAATTCAACCAAAACAATACCAAAAAGGCAGAGAAGGACTCATTTCTCTGAATATGAGGTTTAGACAAAACTTACAAGATGGCAAGAATTACAGATTTAGCAAATACACAAAAACTAAATATTTATCCAAATACAAGATCATAGTCCCAAAGCTCAATTAAGTTGCTGCCTAACATATGGCTCCAACTCCTGAGTAGCATATGTTTAGTACTGGTGCTTGTAATAATAGCAAGGTGGTAAAATATTATAGTTAACAGTTCAACTTTAGTTACTTCAGTATTATAATACATAAAAACACACCAACTTTGGTTTCAAGACCAAAGATTAAAAACACAGACCACAGTAAGAAACAATTACGTTGCTCAGTTGTAAAAGTCCATACTGAACACAGGTATGAGGATTATACTGTAAAAGAAAAAAAATCTTGTCAGCTTATTATTCTTAGAAGATGCTCAGACAGAGATGTCCAAAGAAACTTAAATAAAATTTCATAAAAGAAAATCTCCAATTCACGATTCCTAACACCCTAGCAACCATTACACACCTCTCTCTCCTCACAAATGTCTCAAAGCTTTTAACGCTAACAGTTTAGAAAAAGAACGATTAACGACTACATTAATTAAAAGAGCCACCGTTCTGCTCCAGACTGTATGACAAAATTATTTGTTCATTTTCCTTTACCTAACGCATGGCGTCCTTCCACAGCCGTGTCAAAAGTTCAAAGATCCAGGTTGTTCAACAGGGCGAGGACTGCAGCCTCCAGTCAACCTCCTGACCGAACAGGTGGTTAACTCAGCTGGGTAGAGGAACTGCCAGGTACTGGCACCAGCCAAACAGGATCAAACACACAAGGGTGGGTTTTCGAGGTTTTAACCCCCAGATGAACTGGGGAAAACTCTCTTCCGAAAAGCGTTCACGTTCGGCGGCTGCCAGGTGGCCGAAGCCCAAGGCGCGGCGGCCGCTTGGCGATCTCGTCCCTAGGGCTCCGCGCTCGACCCCCGAGCTTCGGGGAGCGGCGCTGCTCACCGCCGGCCGCGGGGCGGAGGAAAGGCCGCCCGCGTCCCCGCACCGCCGCCTCTGGCTAGAGGCGGGGCGGCAGCCTCGTCCCCGCAAACGCCTCGGGGCAAGACTCGGGCCCGGCAGGTGCCGGAAGAGTTGACGGGTCCTGTCCACCACCCTTCCCCCCTTCCCCACCTCGCCCACACACCCCCGCTACTACCCTCTGCCCACAGCGCGCCCAGAGGACGGAATGGGCCGGGCCCCTCGACGGGCCCGAGCCCCGCTCGGCGCCCCGGCTCCTCAGACCCAGCCTAACGGTATCCGTGGCGCTTGCTCCGGGGCGGGACGGGAGTAGGACGGCTCGGTCTTCCCCGCCTTTCCCGAAGTGAGCGCCCGCGCTCTCACCTCCGAGTCACGCCGCTCTGAGGCGGAAGAAGGCGGCTACCCTGGCGCCTCTTCTTCGGGTTCCTGATCGTTCTCGGTCTACCTCAGCGGCAGAGCCAGCTCTCGGGACCGCTGCGGCCCCCGGCGCACTGACTGTTGGTGTGGTTTTCCGGTAGTGACGGCGCCGCCTCAGCCCCGCTCTTCGCTCCCTCTCCGCGTAGCTCCCGCTTTCTGTTTCACCCGAGGGACCACGAACGCCGCCGCCGCCATGCTTACTACGGAGCCGGGAGGAGGAGCCCGGAGTCGGCGCGCCCAGTGCGGCTGCGCGAGCCTCGCCGACGGCGCCCCCCGGCCGGCCAGGACCCAGCGTT
>NC_043703.1:57148809-57159810 GCF_006229205.1 Suricata suricatta | reverse complement strand
CTCTCCCCTGGGATGCAGACTGTCTTGAGGCCTGGCTGAGCTAGGTTCGACAGAGCATTTGCCTCGGTCGGCCTGAGAACGACACTAGGAAGATGTGGGAGTTAATTGACGTTCCAAGGGCCACTCACGTAATTCTCAGTCCAAATTGTAAGAGGCTCCCCTTGAGACTCGCCGGGTCAGCCTCTTTCCGAAAGCACAAGAACTTAATGCTGGCAGGTGCTTTTAAAGACACTCCCCCCCACCCCCCAAGGAGTAGGAAGCCACGTGAAGTGGGCTGGATGTTTTCCAACCTAAACGTTTAGGGCCCAGCATCTCTACAGCGAGCAAAAATACTTATTTACTTCAGTTTAAAACGTGGGGGTTAGTTTCTTGGATCAGCCCCTCGTCAAATCACTTGGAAACCCATACCTTAATGTGTACAACAGCACGAAGACTTAACAATCTGTAAGTAACTGGAGCAGAGATTCTTATAAACCTCCAGAAATTGGGGGCGCTGCAATAATTCCTGAGGGCTGGCCAGGGCTGCTTACTTTTGCAGATTCCACTGAAGGAGTTGGGAAGGGGGGGTAGTCCTTGGGACAGAGAGTCCAACCCCAGTAACTGTCCCTTTAAAAACAGTGGCGAATGTAACCAGGCTCCCTGTTCTGTCTTTATTTTCATTTAATTAATTGTGCTGTCTTTAAAAATAGCAGTATTTTTATTTTAAACCTTTTACCGAAATCCTTTTAAAAAGTACTTACTCCCTACATTCTTAAAGAATACATTGGTTAATGAAATCCTTGGCTGATGATTGACCATCAAATGCGATGCTTTGGCCTTATGCTAAAGGCTCAGCGGATTGCTGAGTATAGGATCCCTACTTTGGTGATCTCTATTTTTCTCTTTGGAATGTTCTCATCACCTTTTCTAATAATCTGTCACTGCTTCTCATCTCCTCATCTGTCTATCCACTCTGAGCCTTCCTCTCCTCCTTTCTACTTACTGTTTATTTTTTACTTTTTTCTTGATGATGTTTCTCTGTGGCTCCAGGTGATGATTGATCAGATGTTTATATCTACAGCCAGCTAATGAGAGGATCCCTTTCTTCCCATCAGTAAATAGGACAGTGACTCTGTATCAAGTGGTATCCTGAGATATTTTTATTGCTGTTCACTATCAAAAGTTCTTTCCCTTGGAGAGGTGTTTCCTTAACAAGAGTTTTGGCCCTTTTCCAGACAAAATTGCTAGAAAGCTAATCTCTGAATAACTGAAGCATAACTGTATATTGTTTTAAAATATGAGGATTTATCAGAATGTGAGCAGTTGGTGGCTTCTCCATATTACTACGCAGCTCTGTTTGGTCTGAGACTAAGCTAGTGGGTTTCAAACCTAACTCCAAGCTAGTAATTTCCAAAGCTTTCTGCTTAGGAGCTTTTTAAAAAGCCAAATGATATTTAAAAAAAACATTTTTAAAAAGTATTCTGGGTATACCTACATGTATAGGCACAACAAGGAAGAACAGCTATTTCAGAGGAGACCAAGACATAATTCCAGAATATCCTTGAAGTAGATGTAGAGATTATAGTTAACAATATGCAATGCTGTAAGGTTGAGTCAAGTGAGGACTGAAGAATTTATGTCCTGTGGAGAGAATGAATCATACACATAAATAACCCTAACACAGGCACCAGGATGAATTCTCTGGGAATCCAGAAAGGGACAAGAATTTACATCAGCTTTGAACAAGTCACTTCTCAGTGCTTCGTTTTTCTTATCAATAAAATAAGGTCATTTTCAATCATCTTCTTTAAAATCTCAACAATAGTCAACACTTTGACCAATTATTTCTTTGAATATTACTTCTTCCTTTGGCCCCATAATCTTGTTTTTGCCTACACTTCTGAGTATTGTTTCTCTAATTCCTTTTCAGATTCCTTCTCCTCTCCTTAGCAATTAAATATAGGAATGCTTCACAATTAAGCTTAGGTTATTTTTTGTTTTCATTATAATCTCTTGCCCTAAACATCACCCACACCAATGGCTTTAGTTATCTATATGCTGATAATTTCCACATATTTGTCTCTAGTCCAATCCCTTCCCCTAAATTCCAAATCTAATACCAACTGTTTTATTGATACGTTCACTTAATGCCCCAAAGCTACAAAGTTTAGTCCAACTGAGTTCCCAAGCTCTTCTTATTTTCCTTTCTCCTGATCTCCAGCTCAAATTAAACATGTAGTAGTTATCTTTGATATCTCCCTCATTCTCATTTTCAGCCAAAATGGTCTTTCTAAAAGGAAATAAGACTATGTCACTTCCACATAAAACCCTTAAGCAACTTCTTATTGTTCTAAGACTAGAATTCTTAAGGTAGCCTACCAGACCGTGTGAGGTCTTGCCTTTTCCAGTCCCATCTCCTACCAGTTTCCCCTTGCTTCCTGTATAAAGACTTCCTGATTTTCTTTTAGTTTCTCAGACATGCTGTGATCTCAAAAGCCACAGACTCTCTGCACATTCTTGTCTTCTCCTTTATAACCATCTTATCTCTTATTCATCTGAGTAAAGAAAAACATTTCAGATTCCCAGACAAGTTCAAGACCCTATGTTGATGTCAGCTTTCCTACCACAGATGTACATTTCTCCCTATGACTTATCACAGTTTGCAACATTTTGGTATACTAGGTCTATTTCTATTGCTCCCTTCACAAGGAGGACAGTGCTTAGTTTTGCTTCCACAGTGTCTGGCATGTAGTAGTACTACAAGTAAATACTGCTTAAATGATTGAATTCATTCTTGGAGGTCCCTTCTAGGATTCTAGAATGTCGTGAATTGTACAGTTAAGAAGGAGATTACTGAGCACTTTTGAAAGTGCAATCTTCTGTATGATTAGTGGAAAGAGATACAAGAATACATTGGAAGACAATTCTCCATGGAACTTTCATATATGTTTCTGTATGTCTTGTGAACAGCAGTGCTAGCAGTTTCTGTTCTAATCTGTCTTTTCCAGGATGTTTGTATGATAGCCTTGGAAGATAGAAATAGTGTCTCCCATAGGAATAGAGGGCACATTTTTTACTATCCAGTGTGATACTGTCTCCTTCTGTAGTGAAGGTAGAGCAGCTTGTTTGCAGCCGGTAAAAGACTGGTGTCGGGGGGGGCGGTTCTAAGCTTGGCATTCCTTAGCTGTAATGCAAACCCACTGCATATGTAGCATTACCTAGGCCACTCCATGTTGTCCCTGGGTGAGACTTGGCTAACAAGGGAAATGCCATGAACATAAAGCTGGTGCTGTGTCATTTGTAATACAGTCCTTTGACCTAGAAGACTCGGGTCTTCTGCTAGCATCCAAGAAACTGTAGCAGGCTAAATTATAAGCTTGCAAGGAACATAAAATCTCAGGCCCTTCACAGCATTGGACAAGATACAGTGAGTTGAGGAGAAAGAAGGAGATAAAGCAGCTAAAAAACAAGTGGAAACTGGTCTTTCAAGAAGTTTGAAAGTTGGAAGAGAGGGCAGCAGATCAAGGTGAAAGGGTTGTGTGGACCAAATTTCCTGAACAACACCTGGAGTCCTAACTCGGGACAGAGCCACAGAAAACATTGTTGCCATTACTCTCCTCTTCAGATGGAGAGCTGGTACTGGTCTAGTAGAGGAGAGAGAGGGAAAGCAATTGATCTGGAGACAGATTAGTTAAAGCAGCCAGAAGTTTTTGTCTCTGAGAAGGACTGTGGTATACTGTAGGGGAGGAGAGACTTTGGAGTCAGGTAAATCTGGGCTTGTATCTCAGCTGTCTTACTGACTGGTTGATTAATCTTGGACACATTATCTTTTGAGCCTCATGTCCTCATCTGTAAACTAAAGATACAATGTCTAAT
Source organism: Suricata suricatta (assembly GCF_006229205.1). Taxonomy (NCBI): domain Eukaryota; kingdom Metazoa; phylum Chordata; class Mammalia; order Carnivora; family Herpestidae; genus Suricata; species Suricata suricatta. Next base: position 57,155,955 of record NC_043703.1, on the reverse strand, counting down.
TTGCAGGATTAAATGGCATAATGCATGAAAATGCCTGGTACATGTGTGATGCCCAATAAACAAATTATAGCTAGGTGATTGGTTGTCCTGGCTAATTGTGACCTGGTGAGGTAAAGGAAGTACAGAACCTTCCTCAATATTTCCCAAAATACATAGGAAGGGACTTGGCTACCGTCAGTCTTGCTCCAAATACTTGATCCTGTTTCAATCTTCATTCCACACTGTGGTTTCCCAGCCGTACTTTACTCCATGGATGGAACAGCTCCTTCCCTAAAAGCAAAGGAATAAGGTACCAAATAGGAAGCAACTTGACATTAAATGTTGGCCATTCCCACTACGTGGAATTTCTCACTGGCCATCATTCTCCTCAGACCCCACCCTGCCACTATGTTGCTGTGGACCTTCACTCTAACAAGAACCTTCTCCATATTTTTCTAAATTTCTGGGACCCCCTAAAGCCACCTCCCTTTAAAGCTACCTGAAGACAATTCCCAAATTCTTGTTAATTATTCAGAGCAATTTGGTTCTTTCTTTTCTGCTCTCACTTTTATCCAGAATAGCCTTGGGAACTTTAGCCTTCTTTTCAAAATAAAAAAGATGCATTTGAGTGATTTACTATACTAAAGAATGACTGTTTTAGAGAAGTAATTCTTAAACTTTGACATGAGTAAAAATCACTTAGTGAGGTAGAAGATATAGTGGTTCTACCATGTGTCCCCCCACACCAAGAACTGGGTTCAGTAATGTACATTTTATAAGCACTCCAAGAGATTCTGATTAGGGTCGTCCATAGGTCTTATGCTGAGCATCTTAGAGCAGCTCAAACAGTGTCAACTTTCATAAATAAGATGGTTTCTTTCTCTTGTGACATAGAGTTGAATTAAGGATTGACTCAATTGTTCAAGAAAATGGCTCGTCTATGTTTCAAGTCTTTTATATTGTTTGTTCTTTATAGAGAAACCAATTAGGAAGGACCAAGGAATTCTTTAATCACAAAATGATAATCCTATTAGTCTAAATTTGTCAATGTTAATGATATGGTTTCAAAGTAATGCTGCTAGAGACAGTCTTCCTTCCACAGAGGGAAAAGTCTTCTCTGGTTACTGGCCAGGACTCATTGAATAGGTTCCTGACCTGGAGGGGCTATACAAGAATAGGCAAATTATAAGGATTTTCTCTAGGTTGAAAAAATAAGGTTTCTATATCTGTCTTTTAGACTGTCAACAGCTCTTTGATGTTTTGTACAGCTTTAGGAGGCTCTGATAGCAGCCCTAGGGTTGAACACCCCATGATCATTATCCAGCATAACCAGATGACATATGAATCAATTTTAAAGACAGAAGAAGGAGATAGTCATCTATAAGGATAATGAGGCCAAAATGACTTGGATTTGAAAAAAACTATTCCCAAACTACTTTTTTCTTTTCTCTTTTTCAAAAAAACAAATTTCAAAACCAGAGCAATGCATTATCTAGATAGCAATGGGATTTTCATCTGGAAAAATTTTTTTTAATTAAACGAATTAAGAAATGAAAAATCAGATAATCTAAATTGTCACCAAACTTAAAGCTTTTCCTTAAATTTCAGAAATAAATATTCAAACCAATTTGCATTTTAAAACTAGTAGACAAATTATCTACACTAAGTAGTATAAACATACAATAACTTGCCTTTAATTTTTACATATAATATACAAATAAAACAGATAATGAGATAATGAGAAAAACTAGAGAAATTGTTTATAAATTGAATACTTTTAGTGAGGTAAATAAAAATACTAATTTTATTTTTTATTTCAAATTTTTGTGTATTAAATTTTTGAAAACCAAGGCACATCTGAACTTCAATCTTACTTTCTCTCTATACTGTACATATGTACAGATATAAACCCAGCACTACTATGTTGAAAAGACGATAGCTAAAGTTAGTTACAAATAATGATTACTATTACTAAAATAAAATAGAGAATCATTTAAAAAATAATAGATGACCTTTATCAAATAAATAGCTTTAAATTAGAGTAACAACTTAAAACATTGGAAATTTAAATGTAGCTCATTTTCCCAAGATACAGCAGACTGAGAATAAAAATAGGGTTGTGGTAGAACTCTCAAAGAGACTACTCACATCCATAGTCAAATTTCATCCAGATGATTCTAAGAATCCTAAGAGATCTGTGCAGGTGCACTCCATGAATTAGTCCTCTGAGCAATTCCATGACATTCACTGTCTTTCTTCTCTCCTCCTCTGGCTTACTGAGGTGTTTCCTTCTATTGTTTCTAAAACCAACAAAGTTCCCTGACTACAGTGTTGTCTATGCTAAGACTACCAACCTCTGACTGGAAAACTGTACCTTGGCCCCTGGGCACTATCTCCTGTTGCTGTTGTCTTCAGCTCTCAAAATCCCATGTACATAATAGTGAACAATATAATTATATAATTTGTTTGAAGCTCTAGAACTCGGGCATGAATTCATGGAATAGAGAGCATGTTCCTCTAAACCTTTTCCTCTAACACTGGGCAATTGACCTTGAAGCAAAGTTTTCATATTTCTCTTCTCTTAGGATGTTTTTTTTCCCCTTTCTCTCTAAATAGCCTGCTCTACCAGCTCTATAGACATGCCCAAACATGCTCAAATCCTTAGGCAGTAAAATGGTTTGAGCTCAAGCTGGGACCCCAGCTACAAAAACAATCAAGTGCTTCAGATGAGGGACTTAGATGTTAATGAAATTATTTATTATATTAATTTTCTTAATAACAGTATCTGTTGAACATTGATACTATACTAGGCATCTTAACATAGAATAAGAGCAAAATTCTTTACTGTAAGGATCTGATTTAAGTTGCTAATCCAAATATGGTTCAGAGAGGGCTATATAGCAAAGGAGAGAATAAATCAAGTAATATTTATAGAATAACTTTTATATAGAAGGCTCTGTGTAAAGAACAAATGCCCTGACCTTAACAAATTTACTTTTCTTTTTTTTTATGGTTTTTTTTTTAATTTATTTTTGATACAGAGAGAGACAGAGCATGAGAGGGGGAAGGGCAGAGAGAGAAGGAGACACAGAACAGGAAGCAGGCTCCAGGCTCTGAGCTAGCTGTCAGCACAGAGCCTGACGCGGGGCTCGAACCCAGGAATGTGAGATCTGACCTGAGCCGAAGCCAGAGGCTTAACCGACTGAGCCACCCAGGCGCCCCAACAAATTTACTTTTCGTGCTGATTATTTTTCTTTTGCTCTCAGCTCCAAGACCATCCATTTATGCTGTGCTTTGGGATGCTGGGGCTAGTTCTGGAGACGACGTTCCTCAGACCTCCCTCATCAGGATCACCCAACGGAGGCTGTTGTAACTAGAGAGATTGAAAGGCCAGTAAAGGAGAGACAAGACCTGCTTCCTGTTTGTATGTAAATCTTGTCAAAAGGTAAGAACTACAAAATAACTTCAGTGTCTTTTGGCATATTTAGCAGTTATTGTGCCACATCACTTCACGGCTGCGTGTGCCTCCTTGTTAGCATAAGCACCAGCCATATACCTCCTTTAGAGACCTGAGTATTAACTATATGAGGACTCCCTTACTCCAAGCAACTACGTTTTTCTCATTTTGTTCTCTGCCCCACTGTGAAGACCAGCAGGTGTTAGCTACTTCCTCTAGAATTTCCTATTTGCCCCTTAAGTTTTTCAATATCAATGTGACTGATTCCTTGAATTAAATCCCTCTGTTTAAAATACCTACATGGTTTCTGATTTTCTGCTTGAAATTTGATTGGTAGATTTTAACCAAATAGACTTAAAATCCCCAGTTAGGGAGACAAAATATACTCGTGCATAAAGACATTCAGAGATATAATATTTGAAATGAATAGCTCAGATAAAATTTGCTACACGGGTTCAAAAAGGCAAGCAATCAGTTGCTATGGGATGATCAAATACAGGCATTATACTTTTTAAATCCAACTTCTTTTACTTAATCTTCAACACTAAGATCAAAGTACAGCTCTCATTTTATAGATCAGAAACTTTGGTTCTGAGAGGCTAAACATACGTTCACATACATACAGCTAAGAAAGCAGCAGAGCTGAGATTTCATAGTTTGACTCTAACAATGTTTTCCACTAATCCATGTTAGTTCAGGAGGGGTAAAATTGGAGGTGAACCTTGAAGAATGGGCTTCAAATAGAATGGTCAGAGGAGAGCACTTTAATGGGAATAATAGCTAACAAAGGCATGAGATTGGGAAAATGCCAAGTGTGCCTGAAGGTAAGAAATAAACCTATGCAGAAGTTTCAGTCAGTAGGTATGGAGATATAGGGCCAGATTAAGAGGGACTTTGGTTGATACATGAGGAATTTAGCAACCATTTATTTTTAATCAGGGGGCAGAGCTGTGAAACAGCAAAAGTGAAAAGCTATTTGGTATTGTTGATTAATAGACTTTATCACTGATATTTGTCAAACCACTATTGTTATCAAAGACTTTTTAAGATAACCAGCAAATTAAAACAAAACAGGAGAAAAACCTTTATAGATTATTGCCATCAAACCAAATTTTGACTTTGGTATAAATTTCAGGATAAGACAAAAACACATCAAGCAAAAAAAACCTTTTAAAAAAAGAAACTGGTGGGGCACCTGGGTGGCTCATTGGTTAAGCCTCCAGCGTCGGCTCAGGTCAGATCTCACGTTCGTGGGTTCGAGCCCCGCATCAGGCTCTGTGCTAACAGCTAGCTCAGAGCCTGGAGCCTGCTTCTGGTTCTGTGCCTCCTTCTCTCTGCCTCTCCCTCTCTCATGCTCTGTCTCTCTCTCTATCAAAAATAAATAAAACATTAAAAAAAATTAAAAAAAATAAAATAAAAAAAACTGGGATTTTTATCACAGAGAAAAAAATACTTATTTATTCCTTGCTTTAAAATAAATCAAAGTCCTAAAATAATCTACATGGCTATGAGAAGTGAATTAAGTACTTTTTATAGAAAGGTATTATTTGACTAATACATCTTCAGGGGATAAAATGAAGAAATCTTACAATGACAAGCCAACAACACTAAATTGAGAGAGATGGCAAAGTAGACCACCAGTCAGCCTGTCAGTGGACTATTATGTTCTGTTACAAACCTCTCCTTGAAGCAATTGGATTCAAACACATTATGGGTTAGATAGGCTTTTGTGGGCTAGCCTGGAAATTCAACTGTCATTTATAACTTTGTTTCCATGGCAAAATGCCTTTGCAAGTTCTAAACAGCAGACTTTCAAATTAACTTTTGGAATATAACCCATTTGCAACTTGGGGACTGCCTGTGCTTTGAATGTAGATTGTCTATTATAACCAGGGCTTTAACTCCACTGAATCGCAAAGGATTTCAAATTAGTTAGAGGAGTTCAAATTAGTGATCTTTCTTTCAAAGACAATACCTTATTTGGGAAAAGGGGATTTAAAAAAAAAAGCAACCCACCTGATGTGAAGAAAAGGCAAATCCAATAACTTTTTCCATTAAAGGCATGATTATAAGGAAGCAAACATTTTGTCTATGTGAAGAAGGAATAAAATGATGAATTAGAAAATACCTGTGTATTTATATAATGGAAGACAGTATGTGTTGTTCCTTTTGCATAAAGTTTGTCTCTACAATGCAAAGGTAACACAAAGTAAAGAACTGAGTTGATTATCCTTAAGATGTCACCTTGAACTTTTCTCAATAATGACATTTGTATACTATTGGTGAAATTTTCTCAACTAGAATTGTAAAGATTATTGCAGTAGTTTTCCATTGAATTGAACAGTATACAAAAAGATGCTGGCAAAGACCTTTAAATGATACCTGGTATTAAAAATTGTCTCTTTTCACAAGGATAAAATACTTACTACTCAGGAAAAGAATATAAAACATTTGATTGGATTTTTGGTTCATTTTACTTTTTTGAGTAATTTCTTTTTTCCTCTTTAACAAGAGAATAATTGAAATAGGTACAGCCAAACAAGAAATATTTCCCTCATCAATCAACTCCTACTTTGGTGAAGACTCTAGTTAAGGTCATTAAATTCATAGCTGGTAGATTCAGAACTTAAGTAAAGTTCTGGTGTTCTTACAGCTAGGTAAGGTAATCAATGCTGGTGTCCTAAATGAAGGGTCTATTATTTTACCCCTGGAATTTTTGTTTGTTTGCTTATTTTATAAAAAAGATTTTTTTCCTGGCTCATTTATCATATAGGAATAGTGCCATTTATAGTGAGCCTTTAAAAACATTTCTTCTATTAGATACCTTAATATAATTTTTTAAAACCCTAAGTATCTTTTGAAGTCTTAGCCTGACAAGTTGAAAATTATTTTTTTATTTACAGTTTACCTGGTGTTTTATTTTTTTGGTTATTTTTCATGTACTTCAATTTGGTATTCTTCATAATAACAGTTGAAAGCCATCAGCCTGAGTCATAAGCTCTAGATGCTTATTCAACAAGCACTTCCTGTGGGCCTTATGTATATGCATTTATTGACATTCAGTTCTCTATTAGCGTTTTAGTTTCTATTATTATTTTCTCTATAATCCATAGAGTTATTTAGGAGTACTTTTTTTTCTTTCCATACATCTTAAAGTCACATTTTATTCTCGAACTTTAATTTTTTTTTTTTTAAATCCTGGGCAACAGACAGGTTTTACATAATAGCTGTTCTTTTAAGTTGATGAACTCTCTTTGATGATGTAATATGTGGTCAGTTTTTTAAAATGTGCCCTTGAAAAGAATGTGTATTTTACATTTGGTGCAAAAGTCTATTCATATCTATTGGATCAAGCTGTTTACTTTTGTTGTTCAACTCTTAAAGATTCTTATTAATCATTCCAAGCTTGAGCTTTCAGTTCATTTTTATTTACTGATTTATTTGAGTTCTCAGTTTAAAATTTCCCACTGAGATTGTCAGTTTGTCCATTTCTCCTAGTAATTCAGTAAGATAACGCTTTATATATTTTGAAGGGGCTATATTTTTAGGTATATATATGTCAAAGATTGGTATATTTTCTTTTTTTTTTCTCCATAATATTTTATTGTCAAATTGTTTTCCATACAACACCCAGTGCTCTTCCCCTTAAGTGCCCTCCACCATCACCACCACCTCTTTTCCCCCCTCCCCCTTCCCCCTCAACCCTCCGT
>NC_043703.1:57131452-57148709 GCF_006229205.1 Suricata suricatta | reverse complement strand
TTCCTGTCCATGAACAGGGAATATTTTTCCATTTCTTGGTGTCTTCTTCGATCTCTTTCATAAGTTTTCTATAGTTTTCATCATATAGGTCTTTTACATCCTTGTTTAGGTTTATTCCTAGGTATTTGATGGTTTTTCGTGCAAAAAGATTGGTATGTTTTCTTGCTGAATCATTCTTTCTTATTATTATTCAATGTGTCTCTTTATCTTGTTGATACTTTTGCCTTAAATTTCATTTGGGTCATTTTATTTTTACAATTACAATTTCTTTCTCTTTGTCTGATTTAGAATATATCATATATTATTCCTTTAGTTTTAGTCTATGTGCCCGTGTATAAGCAACATAGAGTTAGGCTTTTTTTTATGCATTCTAATTGTTTTATAGATATAATCTATTTATATTTATTGTGATCCCTCTTCTATTTAGACCTATTTCTACACTCTGAGTTGTATTTCTACACCCTAAGTTGTATTTTCTTTCTACTGTGTTTTCTTTGTATTCTCCCCCTTTTCTGCTTACTAAGGGTTAAATGAAGTTTTCCATATGCCCTATAATTTTCTCTTCTGGCTTGGAGATTATAGATTATTTTTCTGTTCTACTAATGGACTTACTTATTTATTTCTACTTCTATCCTCTTGTGGAACACAGATTCACTTTGGCATACTTTAGTGTATACAACTCCTCAATTCTCCCATTGTGTTACTGGTTTTATTACCTCTAAAGTTTTAATGTATGTTTAAAAAATAATATGTTTGAATAAAAATAAAAATACACTTATGTATTAACTTATACTCAATTATATTTACTAAAATACTTTTTAGCATTTTAGTGCTCCTTGTTGCTTCTTAAAACCTACTTTCCTACCAGGTTCACTTTTCATTGTGAAATGAAGCATGTACTTTAATAGCTTTTTAGGCAAGGTTTATGAAGATTTTAGACTGGATTAAATTAAATGGTCACTAACCATATTTTATCCAGATTTCTGTGATTAATATTTTGTAATGCTCTCTTTACTTCATGAAGATACATAGGTAATATAACTTAACAGTATATAAAATTTCTCAGCAATCAATACAATGCTATAACTGCTATATAATGTATTGGTAAAAAGAAAGTTAAATTATCAAAAATAATGTACATTTTGATATGTAAATAAACGTTTGAATACGACCACACTAGAAGACATAATAAAGTAGTCTCATATGTAAATCTATTTATAATATTGAATTCTGGATTTAGGAGAAGTAAAGCAATATTCAACATTGTCAGTATTTTTAATATTCATTTTATTACTTATCTAACTTACTACTTATTTTATCTTTTACTTTATACTTGATATTTTAATAAGGAGGCTACACACACACACACACCCCTCTACACACACCTCTATCTCTATGCACATCTATTCATAGATTCACAATGAATACAGTAGACACAAGGTACAGGTATGCTGTTATTTAAGACTCAAATTCCTTGATTAGTCTTGCTATTAGTGACATAGTTTTCTAAAATGGTGAATAATTCATAATAAAGCTTTAAACAAAACAAATTACAATCATCTCTCAATTTGCATCATAGTTGCATCATTGGATAATTCAGCTTGTATTCTTTTTGTGTTCCTAGGTAAAATGGAGATAGATTTGAGGTTCAGATGATTATGGAGAGGATATTCGCCCAAATGTATATGTGGCAAAGCATTGGAGAGTCATGTCGGACAGCACAGTGTTTTGTTTGATGGGAGTTCCCCAGCACATTACCAGCAGTCAGTTTTTCTGGCTCTTTTCTCCTCTAATGGCCAATAGCATTCACTCAATTATTATGATAACTCAGCCTTTGCACATTTCTCAGATGCATAGTACTGTCCCATTTGAGGACAACTTGACTAGATAATCTCCTTGATAGAAGTTCTTAATGTGGGGCTCACAGAGACCCATACATCTTCAGGAGGTCCATGAATGTGAAGGAGAAAATAATAACATATGCTTTCATATTTGATATGTCATAGATGTTGCTTTGTCAAAAACCACCATCAATCCTTTATATAAGCCAAGCAATAATAACCTTATTGCTAGATAGATAAGCCAAGCAATAAAAAATAAAAACCTTATTGTTAGATAGATGTTAAATCTATCTCTGCCTGTAGTGTGTGTGTGTGTGTGTGTGTGTGTGTGTGTGTGTAATGTTATTTAGTGGATTAAGAAAGTATCACATAATAGTACAAATTTATTTCCCTTTTTTCAGTATGTTGATAAGTGTTTTGCAATATAATTGGTTTACTTGGTTTTATGTATATAATTTTATGCATTTTAAAACCTTATTTTTAGAAGTGAGGTCCATAACTTCCCTAGATTACCAAAGGGGTCTTTCACACAAATAGTAGATAAAATCTCAGATAAAATCAGTAGATAAAATCTTCAATATCTTTGTGTTGTTCTGATGAAGTTTGTTTTGTGGGATACGTTCAGAGCCAGAATTCAGACAGAGGAGTGTCTGAGAAAGAGTCAAAATACATAATTCAGAACTAGTTAAGCTATGTTTCTATAGAAATATCACTAGACTGGTACAAGACAGGAATGTAAGAAGATCTTGATAGGGTCCTGGATAGGTTCTTTGATCCAGTTTCTTGTGCATCAAGCTAGACATAGGGGTCCTCAAATTTTGGTGTATGTAAGAACTCTGAGGAGCATCTTCAGAAACACTGATTTAACTGAATTAGAATCAGTAGGGTTGCAGTATCCTATCTGGGATGCGTATGATTCATAGACCAAACTCTGAGAAATCTGGGCTACACATGCACCTCTCACATAGCGTTGTAATGGGCCCAGTCAGCACCTGATACACATTGTATTTTATTGCTCCACTGCTATGAAAATCTCCCTTGTTTCATCCTCCTGGTGTACTTCTACTTATCTGTTAAGCCTAGAGCACATGTAGACTCCTCTACTTCTATTCCTTCCCAAAGCTCTCCTACTTCTCCCGTAGTCTCTTAAGCTTTCTCAGAGCAACTGGGATTTTTATGTTATATTAAAATTATTTATTTAAATGTCTGTTATTGATTAGGCTGAATTCCTTGAGGGCAGGGACTATTTCTGTACATCATGGGTCCCACCTCCAATCTTGTTAACTTGAATTGAAAATGAATAAATTTTCTTTTCATTGAAAATTCTCATAGACTTAATTCAAAAACCAATCTCTTGTAGATTCAAACTTCTCTACCTGTATAAAAGTTTTACTCAGTTTATCTTTTCCTCCCTCTCTTATATCAAGATTTTTTTGGGAACATGTACATCTCCACACACCTGCATATATAGAAAATGTCCCATATTAGTTATTGTGGCAGAGATAGTTATCTACCTAAAGTGCATTTTTCTTTTCTTACATACATGCCATAAAAACAAAAGAAAATGAAAACCTATGTTTGCTAGTCTTCCTTACAGAAGAGGGCATTAATGTCCCAATTCTAAGTTTAACTAAATTCTAAATTGAACTAAAATTATTGGGTAGACCTCCCGGAAGACCTTTAAAAGAAGGACAGATTTAGCTGGTTGAAACATGTTTACCCTTATCCCTTCGATCTTCACCTTTCTATCTGGAACATGCACAACTTTTTTCTTCCTATCCCCAAATTTATATTATATGAGGAATTAAATATAAATTATTATAATTAGCTTCTCAAGGGAGATCTTTTTTCAGATAAGGCTCAGTGGTATGAAAAATAAATCTTTAGCTTTGTCTAGAATCTGTTGTGAAATATTACATTTATAAGTGAAATAAGAGAAATCTGAGACCATTAAGGGTTTTTTTTTTCCTAAGTACATGTTCAAGTCTGTCTTTCAAATATCGGTATTAGTTGCATATACTGTTAAAAATCAGATGAATCCAACTTAGAGAACAAGAATCTGGGTTCTCAGGCTTTTCTCTGATTAAATACTTTCTTCAGCTCTTAGTGTAAAACTGTTCACACATCATATTATTCTCAATACTTAATTGCTGAGTGAATAAAGAATAAAAATGATTCAGAAGAAAAAAAATAGCAAAACCAGGCTAACACATTTATTATATATTTTGGCCATTAGAAATGAAACCCAACCATTTGGTTTAAGAATAGATGACCTAAGGGGTGCTTGGGTGGCTCAGTCGGTAAAAGCATCTGACTCTTGATTTCAGCTCAGGTCATGATCTCAGTCTTGATCGTGATCGTGATTGTGATTGCCCAGCGTGGAGCCCACTTAGGATCCTCTCTTGTGCTCTGCTCCTCCCCCCTCCTAAAAGAATAGATGAGATAAAGTTACAAAAAAAAATCAAGTTCCTTGATTTAAATGCACCTTGTTATATCTCATTTCTATACAGATTTATTGCATTCTATAGTTATCCTAGAAATGCTTTCAGGTTTAAACTTCCAGTATTTCACTACGACTCACTGTACTTTGTGAAAACAAAGAAATGATGAAGGTTAGGGGGCCACCATCACAACTATGAAGTGAATTAGCATTAGCTAAACTAATTTCTTTTCCCCTTGTTCATACTTTCAAGGCCTTTTACAATAGATATATATTCCTGTTGTAATAAGAGAAAAAGAATATTAAATTTTATTGAAAAATACAGTAGATCTTTAAGGATATAAAAGGGCTCAGGATTTTAACTTGTCATTCTATGATTTTATGGTATGAGGTGATTGTGGATCAATTATTTTCTACTAGCATTGTACTTTAACATGCACCATTCAACAGTTTAGCTGGGTTTGAGGTAAGAGGCGCTCCTGGCCTGTTGGGAACAGAATCTAGCAGGTAGTTACTGTATTTAAAACTCTTTGAAGAAGAAAGGTATTATTTAAGTATTAAGCATTATTATGAACATCCTGCCTTTTAAAAGCTCAAAGGGAAAGACAAAAGGACCTGTCCTTATTAGTATTTCCAATTAAACTGAGAAGGATAAATTATTTCCAAACCATCTAATCTTTCCTACATGTCCCCCCCTGCCCCCGCTACTATATTTTAGTCAAATCTACATGTGGAGAGAAACAGGAATCCAACCTTTAATTTTCCTTTTAGCTTTGATAAACACGTTTATTACAAGGTTTCCCTGCGTGTTTGTTTGTACACACAATCTTAGAGCAACCAGTTTGCTTCTGCTAATGGAGTTGAACAATATTATTACAAGCAGCACTACTTGTTCCTAAAATTGAGTGGATAATGCAAGAACATGTAGCTGTTCAGTTGGGGATCTCATAATGCCTTGTGCCACATCCTTTAACTGTGATGTGGTGTAAATTTCTCTGAGTATAATAACCACTCCTGGAAGAGTCATCAAATCTACTTTTAGAAAGATTATGTACTGGGAAGTTTTTACTCCTTTTCAGGGAATCAGTAACAGTCTTCATACAATTGCCAGTTAAATTAATTGAATTATCAGACCTCTTGCCTGAAGTTAATTTATGACTTATATGTTTGATGCTTATCCAGCCATCTTCCATAGTTTTCAGCCTCCTAAGTAATAATTCCAAACTCATCCAGCTTTAAACTGGCAGAAGAGATCATGATTTGATATGTTGATATTTTGGGGGGTACAAACTGAATTTCAAAATGATGTTAAGGAGACCCAAACAACAATTTTTAATATCTCTCACAAGTACAATGATTCAAAAAAGAATATGTCTAAAGAGATTAGAGACTCAACAAAGACGATCATAAATTTAGACTGTATAATTAAAGGATATAATTTTTGGCCCAGTGGGATGTGTTTTGAATTCAACACCAGTTATTTCTGGTAGGAGGTTGAGTCTGAATATTTCAAATGAAGTGGCATCATGTTAAATTACCTGTTCCAAAATGAAGACCTTTGTTCTCTTTGGGAGATTCACATTTAGAAGTACAGTGTGATAAATTAAAATTTAGACTGTGTACCAAATGAAAAGTATGAAATCCCATCTTTAATTACTTAAAGAAGCAAGAGTTTGCAAAATCATGGTTATTCCAAAGGCTTTTTTGCTTCCATGTGTGCAAATGTATTGATTCCATAAAGGCCAAACTTCTTGTCTCATTACAAAGGTAATAAAAAATATGATTTCTTCTGAATGTGTAATTTGAAAATGTGAACTCATTGTATGCCAGTATTTTTGCAACTGTAACAGCAGCCTCAAAGTTCACTGCCTCACTCAAGAAGGTCATCAAGAACTTGATCACATCCTTTAGGCTACTAGGCAGCCCCTAACACTACATTCCTATCACCTTGCCCTATTAAGTTTATCAGGGCAACCATCTTGGGTGATCAAACTTAGTTCATTGATTATAGAATGTATGTTATCTCTCAGTATGGATAGATGGATGGATACACAATATCTATGTAGATACATATATCTCTATATAGATACATATATTATATAGATACATATATTATTCAATATATATATATGTTTTTATTAAAGGGCTTAACTGCTAATCATTTGAGAAACAGATGGTAGGTATAAGGGAATAATATAAATGTCCACTATATTGGTGTGAGAACCTGGTCTTAAAAATAACTTGGGAGTTGAGGCACCTGGGTGGCTTAGTCGATTGAGCATCTGACTTCGGCTTGGATCATGATCTCATAGTTCGTGGGTTCAAGCCCTGCGTCGAGCTCTGTGCTGACAGCTCAGAGCCTGTTTCAGATTCTGTGTCTCCCTCTCTCTCTGTGCCCCTCCCCTGCTCATGCTCTGTCTCTCTCTGTCTCAAAAATAAATAAACATTAAAAAAAATAACTTGGGAGTTAAGGGAAATCTAATACTAACAAATACACCCCCAATCTTGCCCTCATACTTTGGTTCCCTGTTTCCCTGTGAGGTTCTCTGTTTAGGAATAACACTTCCATCCCCCAGCTGCAGGCATATTGGCTGCTGTCAGCTCACACTGTTTCCTACTGGAAATCGTCCTCTACTACAGGAAACTTGATCTAGGAACCCCTACCTCTAAGGGGCAGCTTACGACCAATGACTGGATGCTGTGAGGATAGAAGGTCCATCTGCCTCAATTTGGGACAACTCTGAGGGCTCAGTCCCAGAGCTTCTTAAAGGATTGGTTGTGGCCTCAACTGCAACAGTTTTGCAAGTCAGCTCCTTTGCCCTCAACTGTCTCTTAACTGTGTCTCCTGTGAACTCTCTCCAAGTGAAGTCTTCGCAGCCAATACCCCATCTATTGCAATCAACATCTCATCTATCCCTATTTTCAGAAAAGCCAATTAAACACAGAGATCATCATTGTGGGCTATACATTGGCAGGAAACGTAGGTTGATCTTCTGTTAATTTTTACCACCACCCTGCCTAAGTTGGTGTTCAATATTATTCCTTGAATTAGTCCTGAATCATATGATATTAGGTAAGTTTATACCTTTAATTAACATGTGAATTTCCTAGCAGAAAACTGGACCCCCAAGGAGAAGACAGTCTACTGATTGGTTGAGCTATGGGAAAAGGAGAAAGGAGAAAAGATCTTATGTGGCCTTTTGGTAGGAGAAGTTTATAGTAGGATTCGTTAGGCCAACTGGTGTTATATATTGTGTGTGGCTGAGGGAGGATTGAGGAAGGTCATGGGAGGACAGTGAGGACCTCGAGTCAGAGATGCTGAAAGGAAGGAATTGTAAGGGAGCTACTTGACAATTTTTGCTTTAAGATGACTTGAAAATGGAACTACTTACTGCCCACACAGATACTTTTTTCTTCTGAACTCCTTTCATACTCATTTTGGGGCTAAATTTTATTTTGTATGATTCCATTTAAATATTAAATAGAGTATGCCTTTTCTCATACTTCTTTTGAATACTTTATAACACTAACACAGAACTATGCACATAAGAGAGGTTCCATAAGTACTTGCTGGATGAATGAATAAATGAATGACCAGATTAAACATAAAATGAAAAGATTATTGAATTAGAAAAAAAAAAGTAGTGCTCTAAAAGTCTCTAGTCTATGGTTTCAGAAACCTATAAAATGTGGGATTTAACATGGTGTTTTTGATAGGAAGCAATGGATAGATACAGTTTTAGGTTGACTGAATCCAAATGATATTTTTGAGATGGCACTTTTAATCTCACATTGCTAATGATATAAACATCTTGTCATACGAGATAATAGACTTCTTGTAATTTCAGTACATGTCACAGCTCAGTGAGAGCAAAGAGACCTACTGGAAGGTTACATGCATTATGTAAACTCTCAGCCATAAATGACTTCTTTTTGTTCACAAAGACCTAGACGCCCCCTCCTCCCATTGAGCATAAGGTTTTGCCTTGTGACAGAGAACAAAGATGTGGACTGCAGCTCACTTCTGTGTCTAGAGGCCTAAATGGCTGTAAAATGACTCCATTTCCAGATGAAATGACCAGGCTTCTATTTCTCTTGGACAAAGTCTTGAAACATTCCTTTTCCCCCCCCTTAATCCCTCTGACCAAAGTCCTCAGATAAAACATTTCTAGGAATAGTTTGAAATGAGGATGATAACCGTTTCCTTTTACCACACTCCACTTTTCCAGGAAAGATAATTTCTTCTTTAACTGATGCTTATTAAGGCCTCTCCACAGTTACTCCTTCCTCCAAATCAAATATCTTACTAAAAATATAAAATCATTTTGCATGTATTTATAAGGTAAAACCTGTGCGCTAACTCCTTCAGCATATGATGGCTTACAACAGATATAAATGTCAGCAGAGGTAATAGTGAAACAAATAATGACCTCTCTCTAAATGGCTAAAGCGTTTGTGTTTGTAGCTCTTCTCTTGAGTTTGTAGCCACCATCCTGGAAGTGGTCTGCAATGATATTATTCATTTGAAATGGGACAAGCTATTTTTAAGAGGGCATTTTAAAGTTACGTTTGACAAATGGAATCTATGCTGAAAAAATATTAGTTATGTATGTTAGTAAGAGCTTAACTAGAAACATCAGTGCATTTGTTGCACTTCTGTGTTTGGGAGAGATGGACAAGTTACAGAAGAAGCTGGTAATGAGAGTGACTTAGTATCAATAGCAAATTCCAGAGAAAATGATTTCTTCAAGGAAAACTGTGTCCTCTCTGGCACATGAAGATAATCAGGTACTAGAAACATTTAAGTAAAATAAGTAAGTGAACAATTGGAATAAAGCAAAACAAAAATATCACTAACGTTAGTTGAGGACAGTGGAGGCCATACACTGAAATAATTTAAACAGAAGTTGAATTATTTTGTGTAAACTCTAAGGGGATTTTCCATTTAACTAGTAATATTAAAATGCAGACTATATATCAGGATCAATAACTGGAATTGTCTTCATGTTGCATTATCCCTAACCAGCTTTTGTCTTCTCAAACCAATGTAAGACAGAGTCAGGAAAAGGTTTATAGATATATTATTCTTGATAGATTTCTCCACGAGGTAAATAATATGACAATAATCGATAAATTTCTAATTGTATATGAATCCTTTTGCTCCTCAAACAAGAACAAAATAATGAATTGAGAAACGCAGACCTACAGTTTGAGAAAGAAAGCCAGTCTAGGTTTTTGACAGCATGTCCAACAAAGAAATTTGAATTTTGAGGGAAACAGAGAATTTCCCCTTTGAAGAACAGAGAGACTACATCTGCATCCTTGTTTATGAGATTATACCTGTGAAGCTAAGTGAGGGAGACAGGCTGGTAAGTACTGCAGTCCATTCATTAAAGCAGGCTCTGAATAATTCTGACAGACATAAGTCTTTGGTTCCATGTGCCATTTAATTTCAAAATTTTAATCAACTGAGCAATTAAAATAGTTCTATTTAAAAATTGAACTTATTATTTGCCAGAAATCCTCCATTCTTGCTTTTGTGATTCCTCCGAGTTTAAGTGTGTTATTTTAATGATAGGCAAATAAACTTACTTCCCTTTACTATGATCTGGAAAATACCTTCCGATGTTTATTAGTCATTACCTGGGAATAGTTATCTTTGTGTGGCTCTCTGCCTCTTCAGTCTTTAATCTAATTGTTCTGGCCAGCTGTTGTGATCAGTTGCATTGTGGGGATGGGTAGAATAGCTTCTTAATTGGGGTCTGAACTGAAAACAGATTTTCCATTAGGCAGAAACAAGGGTGCCACAGTAACTTCTGGGTCAGATTATTAAACACAATTGTGGTTACACAGGGATATTTATGCTCAAACTCTTCCATGGCCAATGCCAGTCACAAAGTTAGTATGTTAGAACCTTTCTTTTTGAAGCTATATACTGAATAACAGTATCTCCAAATCTGTTTCACTAATTGGTTTTTATGGTCAGAACCAGGACCTCCCACACTGACTTGCTGCAGATCTTTGCAGAAGATAATGAGATTTAAACTTTATTCATTTATTAAATCTGAGCATGGCCCATGTGCCATGGCCTGAACAAGAAGATGGGCACCCCAAGACGGAAAGGCATGTCTTGAGTTGTTTCCTTCAATTCCCATTGTGGATGCCCCTTTGCTACCCTGACTTCCCCACAGGCTTTATAAAATGAAGAAATAGGTCTGCAAGGCTTATGTTTGGGCATAAGGAGGGAAGTCTCTCTCTCAAGGTAAACAAAAGCAAACTTCAAAATAAGTGCCACTGGACTCACATACTTACGAAGTACTGATGGTATTGGAGAGCTCTTCATTTCAAGCCAATTGTTGTAAGTTAGTGCAAGACAATAAAGGATTTAGTTGTATTTCCTGTACTCTGTTTATTTAGAAAGAAAATTAAAAACACATAAAATCCCAAGTCATTATCTCCTCCCAAGCCTGTGTTTTCCCCACAATTCTAACATAGGTAAAGATACCAGCATTATGTACTACCCACATCACCAAGCTAGTATTGGTTCCCAAATCATGTTGATTCCATCACCCAAATAGCTTTTCAACTTGTGTGCTGCTTCACTGCCATTTGCAGAGGCTTCAGGTCTTCATTTTCTGGCCTGGACCACTCACTACAGACCCAGATTTCCTAACTGGCCCCGTTTACCTCCAGTGCTTCCTTCTTCAGTCTATTCCTTGCCCAGGCTTGACCTTTCAAAGCATAAGTATTATCATGTCCCTTCCCTGTTTTAGAACCTTCTTTGGCTCTTCATTGACTCTTCATTGATGATGTAGTCCTTCATTTTATCTTCCGTCTTCATTTCCCACCTGTACTCTGTACACCCAGATCACATAGAATGCTTTGTCCTTCTCTGCCTTTTCAGGTATAACTCTATCTGTATAGAATGCTTTCCACCTTGTTTGCCTTGTTTTAAGATATTATTCCAACATCATATCCTCTAATTCCTTTGCTGTGTACTGTTTTTTTACTGGCAGAGCAGGTTGCACTTTTCTCTATGCTTTCAGGGTACTTTATATATGTATTTTTAACTTAATAATTTTCTCTTCTAATTCTTTTATTACATTTTGGGTTTTTTTTTTCCTTCTACATACTAAGCCACTAGAGTTAGGACCTGTCTTACTTATAATATCTCCAGGCTTGCACATTGACTGATCTAGAATTGCTACTCAATGAATGTTTGATGAATGAAAAGCCAGGAATTGATATGTTCCTGCAATTTATTTATTAGGTTTGTGTGGAATTGGCATCTTCAGCAATGTGTGATTATGCATGATTTTGATAGCAATAACATAACCAGAATTTTCTTCCTACTTTGTACTTCACAGAGGAAAGACATAAATATACATATAATTTGCTAGAATTCTGGACTTCAAGTAGTATAATTTCCCAAAATACTGGATAAGAAAATTATACGTTGCTCAGGAGAACAATGTAGTCTTTGATATTAGCCATGAAAGCTTTCAAAACAAAAATATAAATTCTTCTTCTGACCTGTTTTCTCTAGTCTCTTTCCTATAAGAGATCACATTTTTCTTCCTTGTACACATAATATTTTTAGAGCACTCTGCTGTTATGAAGCATTCTGCAACCCCTAGTTAACCTATTTAGATCTCAGTGTTCTTATCTGTATAATGAGGCTAATGGTACTAAGCTGTTCTCTTAGGGATGTTTGATTAAATATGTTTCTTGACATTGCACAGACCCTGCATACATCAGCAAGGATTTTCAAAATAAAATGTCCTGTATGCACAGAAAATTGTTTTATTTGGCATTGTTTTAAAAGCAAGCACATTTTTGAGAGGAACATTTGCACCATCAGCAAACTCTTCAAAATGGATCTAAGGTAAAAATTGTTATGACTGCAGTGAATGTTTTATTTGTGGTTGATAAGATAGGCAAGTATTTCAAAACCTCTCCACCCATAATTTTTAATGGGAAAAGCAAAACTTGGTGGTATATGAGATAACTGTATCTTTGCTCAGTATACTGGCTGTTGTAGAGGATTTTCTAATACATATGTTTTACTCCAAGACAGAGCTGTATTGTATTGTTTCTTCTTACAGTGCCTTCTTTACCATTTCAAGGAGGAATAGAGCTCAGAATTCCTGATGTAATGTCTTGCCCTGGCAATTTTCCTGTTTTTTCATGTGTCAAGAAGGGCTGTATTAATCTCTCACATAGGCTGAGCTAGACTGGTGTAGTTGGACAGGGTCTCTTTTTTTTCCACATGTATAATTTTCCTGTCCATCTGAACTTTCCCTTACTTGTACCACTCTCTGTGATGACTGCTTGTTTCCCTCCGAGCGATAAGTGGACTCAGACACAGAGAGAAGAAGCCAGTAGAGAAGGAAGGAAATGAATAGAAACCAAGAGGAAAATATAAACAAAACATATCCTGGAATGTTTCTTAGATGCTGAAAAGTAGTAGGTAAATTTAGATTTTCCAAAAAAATTATAGGATGGTGTTTCATCTCATACCCTCCTCTTATCTGTCCCAGACCTAGATTCAGTTGTTAAGAGATGAACAACTGCTTCCTTTAGTAAAGTTGGTGTAAAAAAATGGCACTCTGGCCATTGTTTTTTAATGGGAAAAGCAAAGCTTGGTGGGACATGAGGTAATTGTTTCTTTGCTCAGTATACTGGCTGTTGTAGAGCATTTTCCAATGCATATTTTTGTATAGCATATGGAAAGGTAAAATCAAACTCTGGTCAAGCTTCTGTCTTCTGCTCCTATGGCTTCATGTGGAAGAGAATCATCTGGAAATATTTTTTTAAATACAAATCCTTTTTATTGAAGCTTAATATACATAATGAAAAATGCATATATTAATTGGAACAAATTGAATACACTCATTAACAAGCATCATTTGGAGAGTTTTCTGTTTTTGCTTTTAAGATAAAGCTTTTGGGACACTTTTCCAGACCTGCTGAATCAGACTATCAAATTTTGGGCCCAAGGATCTGTATTTTAAATAAATTCCTCAGGAGATTCTTTTGAAGCCAGGTTGGCACAGAGTTCCAGTTCACTGGTACATGAACTACCATGTGGATCCCAGCATGCAGAAGTTGGGTAGGAGAAAGATCTTAGGGTAAGTCGTGGAGTCCTGGAGGAAGGAAGAGTAAGGGATCGTCCTGTTTGGAGAAGGGTTCTAATAGTTGTTTGAGGAAAGAACTATGGCAAAAAAAAAAACCCTTCCATTTGCCTTCCAGTATTCATATTCCTTTTCTGACTAGTAACAGAGTCCTCCTATTCAGTGAGACATATAGTTATACCTGCAAAAAGACTAAATCTTGGCCTTCTTTGCAGTTATGATGTAGTCATGTGACTAAATTTTTGCCAGTGGATATAAGTGGAAGTGTTTTGTATGAGCTCCAGGAAGTCTTAAGGTTGAGGAGCACTCTTCTTTTTCTTCTTCTTTTAATGTGTATTTATTGTTGAGAGAGAGAGAGAGAGAGAGAGAGAGAGAGAGAGAGACTGACAGAGCTGAGCAGGAAAGGGGCAGAGAGGGAAGGAAGCACAGAATCTGAAGCAGGGTCCAGGTTCTAAGCTGTCAGCACAAAACCTCAAACTCATGAACCGTGAGATCATGACCTGTGAGCTGAAGCTGGATGCTTAACTGACTAAGCCACCCAGGTGCCCCCGAGGTGCACTCTTCTTGATCTTTTCTTACTAGCTAGTGGTTGGAATATGGAAATGTTGGCTGGAGCTCAAACAGCCATTCTGATCTAGGTGGACAAAAACCATACAATAGGAATAGTAGAGCAGAGAACTGGAGAACTTAAGTTCCTTAGAACTTTGTAAATTTCACACTAGCTGTATAATTCTGTAGTGCCAATTCTGAACTCTTAATAGAATAAAATATGTTTTATGTTTGGCTATTAATTTAATATTTTTTAATATTGCAGTTAGATGTAATCCTAACAAATGCAGAGGATTTTCCTGCTCTGTATATGTATATCTGAAGGATCTCAGTTAGGGGCGGAGGTAATCTCTCAAGAACATGGTGTTCTATTATTTGCCAAGAAACAACTGAGAGCAAGTTTCAGTTTTCATAATCAACTCTTAAACAAATATGTTCAATATTGTGCAGTAGAAACTTGCTTTCTAGGAGTTACTTATATAGTTAGTCTTTTTCCCCAGGCTTCGCCTGGACCAGGTCTTATCTGGTATCTGGAGCACTTCAGTGGATTCTCTGGAGAATGCCTTGTTCTACACAGGAAAGTGTTAGTCTTATAATGTTATAGTTTTAGGAGAATTCTATGGATTAGGGCAAGTTTCCAGCCAACAGCTAAGGGAGAGCAGTGGGTCCAGTTCCTAAAGATATATGAAGCTGGCACAGGCTAGGTATGTTTTCAGGTCTTAAGCCAAGATAAACAGGAGTGGGCTACGGCTCCATTGCCAGTGCAAGGACAGAGACATAAATGACTCTTGGGGTTAGGGCTGAGGCAGAGGTAAGGGATGAGCAGCAGGCCCAAGAGCAACAGTGTGCTCGGGTATAACTGTCTCAGATTTGTAGTGAGACCAAATCTGAGGCCCTACTAATGAATGCCTGGGGTGCCTAATGCATGTAACATGTACTCTGGGCCCTGATCAGAAACTGGACAGGGCAGAGGCTACTGGTGAAAGATAGCTCTGCCAGAGGTGGAAATAGATAGGAGAATGGTCATTGTCTAACTTCTTGCAAGTTATTTAACTCTTCTTACCCTAAGTTCCTTCATCTGTAAAGCTGGGGCTAATAGTAAGTATTCCATCACAGAGTAAAAGAAAGCATTTTATGAGCAAGGAATTTGCAAAATTGTGGCCAGTTAAACAAATGCAAATCACTATTACTTTCTGGGGAGAAGGATGGCGGCAATTTAACTGTGCAGAGCAGATCTTCATCGCATTTAAGATGATTTAAGATAATTCATTCCTCTGAAATGAAAGGGGGTAGATTTATAGTGTCAGGATGTAATTACTAGGCTTGTTATCTGGTCAGGAAACTTATGTCAGAGAGATACTGTATTCTTTATTATTTGAGAAACAGGCAAGGCTTTTTCAGAGATCATGTGACAGATTTGTTTACTTTTTAATCATTTCATAGGCAATATAGTTCATCTTAGGGAAGCCACGATTCATAAAAGTACAGTTTACAATCCACCAGAATAAAGAACAGCCACATTGAGAGTTATTGAACGTTGTATGTTGTTCTAGATGGCCATTAAGAATCAGATACAAGAGTCAAGAGTGATTACTTTTTGTTATAAAAGCAGCATTGGGCTGTACAGATTTACAATTGTATTTGTTGTAATAAGCCACATTTTATAGGCAACAGGTGTAGCTGAGTTATATCCTAAATTGTGTGAGGCTGCACTGTCAGGCTGGTTCTAAAGGGATTTCAAAAGATTTATGAGATTGAATGACAGCCAAGGTGATTCTTGAAATTGACTTCTTAAGGTGTCATTTTGGTGAATGACAGGTTATAGTTACTAAAAAAAATCCTCATAATAATAAAAAGTTTGTCTTTAAATGATAGTAAGGCTGTTTAGTGGGGGGGAAAAAGTTTATTATTTAACTATAGATTGCTAAATTTTGGTCATTCAGCAAATCTAATTGGCTCTGAGCATGTGGCCTGACACTCTCAGCCATTCAGAACCTCTTCTTCCCCCATCCAAAGGCCACAGGTTTCTTCAAACAGGGTTGCAGTCTACTCACATTGCTTGAAAAAGAATTTTTTCTTAATTAGTATCTTTTCTAACTATTGCAATTAATTTAAGACAAAGAATTCAGCTGTGCTTTGGGAGGAAATGTATTCCACACTCTTGTCAGATAAGCTTCTTTCTCTTTTGCTGTTTCTTCACCAGCCATCCTGTCCAGGGGCCCCCATGCTTGCTCCTCTCCCCGAGATAAATCATTTAATCTCTAGCTTCCTCTCATGTTTCAGACCAGTCAGCCCGTCTCATAAAGGCTGTCAGCATCTGAACTGAGCATTTTCAGGTTGAACTAGAAGCATTTTTTCTTTTATTCTTATTTGCTGTTAAGTACAATATTATAATAATATTGAAGAAAATATTAGAGGGAAAAAGGCTTATAATTCTCCCTGACCTAATTGTTTCTTCTATGTTTACTTTGACTGTGTTTTAATTCATTTGTTTATCTGACAAATACTTATTGAGAGGCTCCTATAGCCCAAGCTCCACCCTTGACACTTGGGATAGACCAGGGAACACATAATCCTGCCCTCATGGGCTTTCATCTGAATGGGGGGAGAGAAAACAATAAACAAATATTATGTTGGATGATTTTAAGTTCTAAGGAGACAAGTAAAACAAGGTGAGGGTTGGAAATGTGGGGTTGGATGGGGGACTATTTCCAACTGCTCTGTAAGACCATGTGTTCTTCCCTTGAAAAATACCAATTCCCCACACTCCCTTGCCAAAAAACAAACAAACAAAAAACAAAAAAACAACAAAAAAAAAACCCACAGGAAAAAAAAAAACCAAAAACCAAAAAGCAAAATAAAAAAAACCACCCATAAATAAACATTTAATGATACGGTCTGAACTTTTTTACAGCATTCACATAACTAACAAAAGGCTTGATGCTAATTCCTAAATGGAGAAAATTGGAGGAAATACAAAGATAAGAAATATCAAATAGGAGAGGAAACTGGCAGGAAACTGAAGAGAAAAAATTCTAGTCATTAAAAGTTTGTATTCATATCAGACTGAGAGTTTTTGGCAAGACCAGATTAGGGTAGAGAAATCCTGAGATGAAATTAGAAAGAAACCTTTCACCAGTCAGAGTGGCTAACTAAAATGAACAAATCAAGAGACAATAGATGCTGGCGAGGGTGTGGAGAGACGGGCACCCTCTTACACTGTTGGTGGCAATGTAAACTGGTGCAGCTGCTCTGGAAAACAGTGTGGAGGTTCCTCAAAAAACTATCCATAG
>NC_043703.1:57072027-57131352 GCF_006229205.1 Suricata suricatta | reverse complement strand
ATGTTTGCACTCATAGGTCTAACAGGAGAACAGGAGAAACCTAATGGAGGACCAGGGGGAGGGGAAGAGAGAAAGAGTTGGGGAGAGAGAGGGATGCAAAACTTGAGAGACTACTGAATACTGAAAATGAACTGAGGGTTGAAGGGGAAGGGGGAGGGGGAAAAGAGGTGGTGGTGATGGAGGAGGGCACTTGTGGGGAAGAGCACTGGGTGTTGTATGGAAACCAATTTGACAATAAACTAAAAAATATAAATAAAGAATGAGGAAAAAAAAGAAAGAAATTAAGTTGTTTCAGATTGAACTGTCTTAGCCAACTTGTGTATCATTGACTGTTTCTGCTTTGCATAAAGTTCCTGGGTTCTCTCTTTCACCCTTTTGTCCTAGAACAATTGTTAAAGATTTGAAAATGGGAAGTCCTGCCTACCTGGAGGTGTCAGGACTATTAGCAATGTGAGGGATACAGAAACACCTTAATGGAAAAGTCTAACCCAGAAGGTATTAGGCTCTAATTGAAGTCTCCAAGAGCCTACTCCACGTTGAAAATGAGTGGTCCAACTCTCTATGCCTCCTTTAAAAAGAAGTATACTTGTATATGGCTGATGTTTAATGAAGACAATGGTTAGCATCATTATGTGTAAAAATTCAAGAGCCCCATTTACTATGAGATCCCATTGGGCCAACAGAATAAGCTCAACATTGCAGTTGGCAGATTTGGATTTGAATTCTGGCTTTACCAGGTACTCACTGACCTTAGGCAACTCATTGAGTCTTGTTTGGCCTATTTCTTAGTGTTGGGACATTTCTGGTGTAGCAAAGGATAAAAATTCAGTAGCTTAGTCTTGAGTTAGTTTCATTCATGTGAAATTGCCATTTTGTATCTCAAAGACAGCCAAATGTCAGCAATTTTATGTAGAACAGATTTGTATATGGTGTATGTTCAATTAAGAAAAACCATTATTATTGCCATGTTCATTCAGTATTTTAAAGATTTATTTACTTGAAAATGTTAGAACATTCATATATTGATTAAGGTCTTTAGGTGTCCAAAGGACAGTCATAAAAGTACTTTATTCCTTTTCTTTTTAGTAATAGCTTTTTTGAGATGTAATTAACATTTCATAAAATTGATCATTTTAAAGTTACAATTCAGTATTTTTTAGCATATTCACAGAATTATGCCACTTATCACCACTATCCAATTTTAGAAATTCTCATCACCCCAAAAGAAATCCCATACCTACTAGCAGTCACTCCCTGTTCCCCCTGCTGCAACCCTTATTCCCTTTCTGTGTTTGTACATTTGCTTATTCTGGAAAAATTTTTATAAGTAGAATTAGACCATACATGGTACTTTGTAACTGATTTCTTTCACTTAATTTAATGTTTTCAAGTTTATACATGTAATAGCATGTATCAGTATTTCATTCCCTTTTATGACTGAATAATGAATGTTCCATTATATACCACATTTAGTTTATCCATTTGGATTTTTTCCACTTTTTGGCTATCATGAATAGTGCTTCTATGAGCATTTGTGTACAAGTTTTGTGTAGAAATATATTTTTGATTCTCATAGGAAGGAAATTGCTAGGTTATATGATAACCATATGTTTAACACTTGAGACAACTACCGAACTGTTTTCTTGTTTTGAAATGGCTAAAAAGTGAGTGATTCTAGTAGAGAAAACACAGGTTGAACTTGAAGCATCTGTATTGCAAGGAAGCAAGGAAGTGCTAAGAGTGTAAAAGATGGGGACACGTAGCAGCCAACACTGAAATAGTTACCAAGGACTAAACACTGGGGGCGGGGAACAATTTGAATAATAAAGAAAACAGCATCATGTTGGATTACAACCCATGTATAAAATAAATATGCATTAATCCACACTGATATAAATAAGTGATTGAATAAACAAATAAATGGAGAAGAGACAAATCTTCCTTATAGGAGATTTCCAAATGCAATATGTAGATACTGCCCCTCAACTAGGTGGAGCTTACGTCCCTTTAGTGTGTACTAGACTGTGACTCACTGCCACAGAACAGTGTATGGAAAGGAGAAAAATAGTAACTTTATAGAGAAATCTGGGCAATGCTACTTTAACCAAATGGTCAAGGTTAACATCACCATCAGAAGTCATGTTTAGATCATGTGCCCTGTGATATGATGTGATGAGAAGGGCACTTCATCTCTGTGACATTCTTACCAAGATCCATAGTCCTAATTTAATCATGAGAAAACATTGTATAAATGCAATTTGAAGGCCATTCTACAAAATGCCTGATCAATACTCTTCAAAACTGTGAAAGTTATGAAAGATAAGGTAAGACTGAGAAACTGTCATAGAACAGAGGTGACTGAATGCAGCATGGTGTCCTGCTTGGGATTCTGGACCAGACAAAGGATATCAGTGGGAAAACTGGTGACATCCAAATGAAGTCTAGGAGTGTGGTTATTAGTAACATACTAAAGCCGGCTTCTTAGTTTTGACAAAGGCACTCCTATCACATAAAATATTAACATTAGGGTTCATTGAGTGAGGGATATATGGGGATTCTGTACTATCTTTGTAGCTTTTCTGGATACATAAAAGTATTTCAAAATTTAAAAACTTACTTAAAACTTGCATAAAAACAAAGCTAATACATTTAATTGGCATATAGCTATCTCTGCCAAAACAAAAATATTTAATGAACAAAAATTTAGTGGGTATAGGAATAGCTATTCATGAAATTCAGATAAAAGAATTTGTTACTGAAAATGAATGTTGCAATTTAACTAAACTGGTGATTAACTTGGATTAAATGTCCCGGGGAATTGCTTATCTTTCTTTCAAACTATCTAGAGTTACAAGGTTGGTTGGCTACAGCTACAGCAGCAACAAAGATTTTAGCATTTGATTCCCAGCACCGAGCACATGGGGCACCATTCTCTTGTCTCCTTCTGCAAATTAACTTACCTGTTTTCTTAAGGAGTATCAGCATTTGCCATTATTAGTGAGTGAGTGTCACACTGATGAAGACAGTAGTTTACCTTGGCCTCCTTTACCTGGAGTCACTGAAGCACACTGTATACCTGCCTGCTGGGCAGATATTCCTAGTTTAGGACTTAGCTCTTCAGTAAACAGTGACAACTCCCAGATCTTCACCACACTTCTCTCATGAGTTTCAGTCTTGTGTGCTTGACTCTTTCCTGGGCAGAGACTCACTATCCTGTTGGTACACAATTGAAAAGACCCCAAAGTCACACATTCTCTTGTTACCTTTCATGCCTGTTACAATTGTTCCTCCACCTGTCTATATTCCTTCCTCAAGTAAGGATTATCAGTCACTCAGGGGCCAAAAAGAAACCTGAGTCTTCTGAGTGATTCCAAGTGGCATCCTTGTAAAGACATTTGTTGCTTAACCACCCTTGCTTTTGAGGTCATGGACTGAGCTCACTGCCTGCTCATTGATTTTGGCCTTTGATCCTGCTCACCAGCAGGCTTTGCTCTTTGCTTCTTCCTGGTCTCCCATTGAGCTGGGTGCAGTAACTAGAATTGGAATCATCAATGTGGAAGTGATTGTCCTATCCCTGCTTTTGTGGGAGTGAGGAGGACAATTTGAGAAGAATTTAATTTTATGCAGTATATCTAAAAAACCCTTTCCTGTTGTCATCCTTGAAGAACATGATTGCACTTAATATATTATAGATAGATTACAATAACATATATTTACTGAATTTACTTCTAAATGTTTTTACTTTTTTCTCAATGGAAGTACACCATTCATCCTCAATGTATAAAGACTAAAATAATCTCCCATGATTATGGTTTTGAATATTAATACTTTTAACATTAAATTTTTAGAAATAATCATTCAAAGAATGAGCTAATAACATTATCTCATATATTTTATTTGTTTTTCAGTTAAAAAAATACTTATGGTGGAAATCCTGTTTTTCCTCTTCCTTCAACTTCCAGGACACAGACTTGAAAGATTAACTACCTCAGAAACATCCTGGGGCTCAAATCACAGTAATGACCCAGAAAAACCTATGACCCTCTACCTTTTTATTCTAGGATTTCTGCTAGAGAGTTCTTGGAAAACATGAGAAGCGGATTCATGTTACAGTTCAAGGTTTACTTGAGAGTTCAAACCAAAGACACTGAGAGGCCTGTGGCCACTCATTTTGCCTTTTGATCAGTGGGAGTGAAGCCTAGTACTGACCATTTCACCTCATTAGTGGGGCTCTCTGACCATACCTCTCCCTTTAATTCTTTCCTGAGTGAATTTGTAATTTGCTTTTGATTTCTGCTTTTAAAACAACAGATTATGAAGGATCAAAAAGAAACTGGATAATGACAAGGAGGAAGTGGCAAGTTAGTGACATCTTTGTAGAAGGAATAGTACCTACATACAATGTGACTATTCAGAAGTAGTATTTTGGAAAGTGACTACAGAATAAATTCCAGTACAACAAAGTCCAAGACTGACCAAGTATCTTGTTTATTCTTTAATTCTTGTTTGGCTGTTAACCTTTTATTGAGTGTCTACTATATGTAAGACTCAGTAAAAAGAGGAATATAGAATAATGGATAAGATATTGAACACTTAAAGTCAAATATAACTGTGTTTGAATCCCTGGTTCCACCATTTACTAACTGTAGTGGGTTGACTTGTGGTCCCCAAAAGATATGTCTACTGGAAACTTCAGAATGTGACCATATTTGGAATAAGTCTTTGCAGATACAATTAAGGTAAGGCTATTGATATGAGCTGATCTGCCTTAGGGTGAACAATAATGACCAGTGTTCTTATATGAGACAGAAAAGGAGAAGAGACAAAGATATACCAGAAGGGCATGTGAAGGTAGAGGCAGAGATGAGAGTTGTGCAGCCCAATCAAAGAATATCCAGGGTTGCAGGCAGTCACAAGAAGCTAAGAGAGGGATGGAATGGATTTTCCTACAGAGCCTCCAGAGGGAACCAACTCTACCAAAAACTTTATTTTGGACTGCTAGCCTCCAGAACTATAAAAGAATAAATTTGTGTTGTTTTAAGCCCCCAAGTATGTGATAGGAAACTAATATAGTAGCTGCATGACACTGGGTTAACTAACCTTCTCTATCTTAGTTTCTGTCTCCATAAAATGAAGAGAATACTATTATCTACTCATAGAGTTATTGTAAAGATTCAATGAGATAAAATATGTAAAGCTCTTAGTAGGAACTCAGTAAATGTTGGCAATTATTACTAAGGCATTTCTGGTTCAGGTTGAGTTTCTAATTTTTCCTTGTGCTTACTTGCCTAGTTACCTTCCCTGCCTTTTGTTTTGTTTTGGAGATCTTTTTACCTTTAAATTTTTTTATGTTTCTTATTTTTGAGAGAGAGAGACAGACAGAGTGCAAGTGGGGAAGGGGCAAGGAGAGAAGGAGACAGAATCTGAAGCAGGCTGAGGCTCTGAATTGTCAGCACAGAACCTGAAGCAGGGATCTAACTCATGAACATGAAACCCTGACCTGAGCTGCAGTCAGATGTTTAACCCACTGAGCCACCCAGGCTCCCTGAGGAGATCTTTTTTTTTACCTTTAAAAAGGGAATAAAGAAAGAGAATGAATATCATGCATCTAAATTGCTCCTCCTAATATTGCTGTTTGCAGAAACCATATGGAGCGCAGAATTTCTGCCCCTATGACAAGAGCAGAGTAGACATTCCTTGAGGGGCTGCTGAAGACTTGGTAAGGAGTAGTAGGACTTATAAATATTGTTTACAGACTCTAATGTACTTTTATCACTTTGGGTCATTTATGTCTCTCCAAGTTTATAGGAATTCCAGTAGTCCCGCAGGGCAAAGATGTGCAGGAGAAAAAAAGAAAATCGTCAACATATTTACTCTTAAAATTGTGCTTCTTCCTTTACCTAAGCCTTTTAAAAAATATTTATTTATTTTAAGAGAGAGAGAGACAGAGACAGAGAGAGACAGGGAGAGCTGGGGAGGGCAGAGAGAGAGAGGGAATGAGAGAATCCCCAGCAGGCTCCCTATGTCAGCAGAGACCCAGATGCAAGGTTTGAACTCTAACCATGAGATCATGACCTGAGCTGAAATCAAAAGTTATTACCTGAGCAGAAATCAAGAGTCAGACGCTTAACCAACTGAGCCACTCAGGCACCTCTACTTAAGCCTTTTTAAATCATCTTAACCACATGTTAAAAGTTTCTCAATAGGGGTGCCTGGGTGGCTAAGTCAGCTGAGCTTCTGACTTCAGCACAGGTCATTATCTCTTGGTTTATGAGTTTGAACTCCACATATGGCTCTGTGCTGCCTGGGCAGAGCCTGCATGGGATTCTCTCTCTCTTTCCCTCTCTCTCTGCCCCTCCTCTTCTTTTTCTCTCATTCAAAATAAATAAATAAACTTAAAAAAAATTTCTCCATGAAGTTCTCATAGATTTGTATAAGAGTTTTCCTGTTTTCTTATTCTGTTACTATAGCTTTTATCTATTTTTATTTTTATTTATCTATTAAGAAGTTTTCAATGTTTATTTTTGAGAGAGAGAGAAAGAGAGAGCGAGCGAGGACAGGTGGGGGAGGGGCAGGGGGAGACAGAGACATAGAATTTGAAGCAGGCTCCAGGCTCTGAACTGTCAGCACAGAGCCTTACACAGGGCTTGAACTCACAGACCATGAGATCGTGACCTGAGGCAAAGTCAGATGCCCTTTGTATCTATTTTTAAATTATGTTTTCTAGTTTGCTAAGTTTTTTTTTAAATTTATGGATAATGGATTTTGTCAAACTCTTTTACTGCATCTATTAAAGTGATTATATGCATGTTTTTCCTTACTCAGTTAATGTGGTGAAACACATTTGCAAATTTACCTTTGTTAAACAATCCTTGTATTCCTGGAGTACACCTATTTTGGTCATACATTCATTTTAAAAATAATATTGATGCCCATTTATGCTCTAGGTGGTGTTCAAGGTGCTGGGGTACAGTAATGAAGAAAACATAATCAGGGCTTACTACCTTCACAGAACTTATGTAGTAGCGTTTTACACACAGCTGGATTGAGTTTGCTAAATGTTGATTATAATTTCTGCATCTATGCTTCTGAATAAAATTGGTCTGAATTTCACTTTTTTTTATTTCTCTTGTCTGTACAGTTGAAAACTATTGCATATTCTGGGTCATTAAGCCCAATTGGGAGAGTAGCCTACATGTCATGGATTAGAGCTTTTCTTGCTAGGGTTTGCCTTCAGAACTGACAATCTTATGTGTACTTAGTAAACAAATTGATGTTTCTTCTTCTTGTTTTTCTTCTAGAAGAGGGATGCCTTGGCATGTTCTAAATCATAGGAATCCAGAAACTTTTCTGAGATGGTGGGTCCCTGAGTTTTCAGGGGTTTATCTTTCTCCTCATTTGCATTATCACACATTTTCTCTGGGTCTGCATCAATATAATTAGCAACCCTTACACTTCTTTTGGTTTATGAGCGATTTTCCTCCCAAATCAGGCTATGTATTTTCCCTCTTTTTAAGAAATGCTTATTTATTTATTTAGAAAGAGAGATGGGGTGCCTGGTGGCTCAGTCAGTTAAGCATCTAACTTAGACTCAGGTCATGATCTCAAGATTCATGAGTTTGAGCCCTGCATTGGGCTCTGTGCTGACAGCTGGGAGCCTGAAACGTTCTTTGGATTCTGTTATCTCTCTCTCTCCCTGGCCCTCCCCTGCTAGTACTCTGTCTCTCTCTTTCTCAAAATAAATAAACATTAAAAACAAATTTAGAAGGAGAGCATGAGTGGAGGAGGGGCAGAGACAGGGGGACAGAAAATCCCAAGCAGGCTCCATGCTTAGTGCAGACCCCAGTGGGGGTTCAATCTCACGGTCATGAGATCATGACCTAAGCCAAAATCAAGAGTTGATCGTTCAACTGACTGAGAGCTACCCAGGCGCAGTGTATTTTCCCTTTTTGACCGTGATGGAAGTGAATCTTCATTATGGACCTGGTGGCAACAAGGAATATTCAGGCTCAGTCTTCAGGAGAATGAGTGCCACATTGTAAGGCCACTGCCTCAAATGAGGTTATACAGGGTATTCAATTCATGTCTTCTTGGACATGTAGGGCAACCTCTTTCTGTTGGCGAGAGAATCTCAGAGTGATTTAGGGGGGATGATTTTGGGGTGGGGGCTGTTAAGATTCTTAATGTCTTTTGAACCCAAGTGGATGTTCCTGTTCCAAGTTTTAAGTCTTACTCCTACCCAATCAATCCCTTAACTGTCATATGAGAGATTTAGGGAGGCTATGGAAACAATTTACATTGCCATTATACAACCCATATTGTTAATTCTTGTGTTTAATTTTCAATAATATCTACCCTGCAGATACAAGAAAAATGAGATTATTTTAGGGAAATAATAGAAATTCTCCGGTAATTTGTGATTTAAGCTGAGTGTGTAAAGACCTGAGCTTGTCCTTTTCTTTCTATAAGTGCTACCATGCACTCAGAAGAAACCAATGTCACAATCTTTGTAGTCAACATTACTTCATTAACAACAAAGTAACAATCATTTGTTTCTCCACAGTCTTTTAATTCATCATAATCAACCACAGGTATAATTTGATTAATTGTGATGCCAATACCTGGATGACTATTATCCCATACCTTTGTCAAAGAGTTCAGCACTGCATTCAAGCCCAAGGACACAACCAAATCAATTATATTTTAAAAACATTTCCCCCCTCTTGAATTATTCTTGGTATTAACTCATGTGTAGTTCATGCCCACTGAGGAGACAGAAATCCTACCAGTTGTTTTAACAGAGATAGTTTAACATAAAGAATTATTAACTACATATTAAATTGCTAATTAGGTAACTGAAGAGGCAGAAAGAGAACACTAATATATCATGAAGATAGTAACTGTGAGAACCTCTACCATCCCTCTGGCTGGGAGATCAAAGAGAGGAAGTTGGAATTGTCAAAACTTAAAAGTTTGGAGAAGAGACCCCCAGAGCTGGAACTCAGACATCTGGGGAGGAGGTACATCTTGACTGTCTCTGACATCTCTGAACTTTAAGGAAAAGTCCTCAAGGGATGAGACCCATATCTCTGAGGTGGGGACACAACCATTTGGTGCTGGTGTCCCTGGGGAAGTGTAATTATGTGTATCCTGTAAGGGTTGGAAAAATTGCAAACCAAATTTTGCTACAGAGAAGGACTGCAGTTGTCAAGGTGAAGGGTGATATTTACAGGAACAGAAGCAGACAAGAAGTAAAGGAAGCCAACAAGAAGTGAAAGTTCCTTCTTTCAACCTCTAGCCTTGTAGTCTCCCTCTAGTGCTACCTTATAGCAAAGTCTGACAGGGAGCCAGCTGACAAAGCAGAATGTGGTTTGCAGGGTCCTGGCATCGGCACTACCAAGCAGAGAATGGAAGGGTGCGTTTGGAGTTATGGGAAACTCTCTTTCTTCCAATTTTCTTCATATCCTGAGTCTATGAGAAAGCAGAGCAATGAGATAAAGAAACATTTATTTACAAACCATTAGAAACTATTACTTTGGTAAGGGTGGCTTTTACTCAGAAATCCAATATAAAAAAATAAAAACCTTTAAAAGAATATATCTATTACCTTTAAGAATTGGAAGTCATATCCCAGTGATGGAAATACTGAAAGCCAGAAAGAGTTAGGATTGAATGGCTTAATTAGAAGGGAAAATAATAAAGAAAAATGCAACTTGGAATTTAGTTTAAATATAAAATGTATTTGTATCTTTAGCCTGTGCTTTGTAAGTATTTGGCATTCTATTAATTCCTTACAGAATCTTTAAAATTTTTTTAATGTTTATTTAATTTTGAGAGACAGAGACGGGGAGAGAGAGAGAGAGAGAGGAGGGGCAGAGAGAGGGAGACACAGAATCTGAAGCAGGTTCCTGCTCTGAGCTGTTAGCATAGAGCCTGATGTGGGGCTTGAACCCACAAACTGAGAGATTATGACCTGGGTGGAAGTTGGATGCTTAACCCACTGAACCAGGCACGCTGATTCCTTATAAAATCTTGACCCGTATTGTAAGGCAAAATTCAAATCTGATTGATACCTCAGTAGTTAAAAGAAGCTCTCTTTCTTTTTAACTTAAGATACATTTGTTCCAATTCAGTGATTCATAATAGATTCATGACTGAATAAGTTGGCCTTAAAACTAAGGAACAAAATATGGAAACATTTTATTTGGGAAAAGTTTCCTACAGGGTCTAATTGCAAAGATTCTCTGTAATTAAACTGTCCTAAATGTTGGCTTAAATTTTAATAGGCTGATGTCTAACTTTACCATGATTGTCCTCATTCAAAACAAATCAGACCTAAGAAAAATATTTTTTTCCCTGAAACTGCAATGCATTTTGAAGGCAGATATGTTTAAAAGGCATTCAAATAATCAAATGCAGTAGCAAATTTAGGCCTTAATGTGTTAGTATTTCCAAAGTAGACTAACAGCCTTTTTCTTTAGCATTGTCATAAATCATAACACAGATGGTGTTCCTTGATACCTTTGAGTCAGATTTCAGTCTTGTGTCACAGAAATATCCTCTATCAATATGGCTTTTGGGTAAATGTCTTCATTTTATTGTTGACAAGGCTGATATAAACAAGTTGTGTAATTTACTCTACTACCAAATAAATCACATGTGAACATTTAAGTTTAGCTGTGCTAGCCTGATAGTCTGGCAAGTGTTTTCATTTGCGTGGAGAATATTTGACATTTAAGCTCAACCTGAGAAAACAAAAGCAAAAGCCTGAGTGTATTCTCCTTTGTCTGAAGGCTTTGTGTGAGCACAAGGTGGTTTAACTATGCCAAAAAAATGCAGTTAAAGAGGCATCCTTTCTAAGGGTTTTTCTGGACAAACTGTTTTAAAAAAATCCCGATCCTTCTCCTGATAAAGTAAATGACATTACATGGTGATTTTAATGTAAGCCAGATCCCATGGCCAAAATTTCAAAATACTTGGTTCCAAATTAGCAAAATGTATAAATTCTGAACTTCTGTTCAGAGAAGTTAAACACCTCTTGGGTATAGGAGAGATGCAGGACCCGTCTGCCCAGAGTCTCCTACATTATTGAAAAAGAGATGTTCTAATTCCCTAATTTCTTTCCATTTTAAGGTGATGGTTGAAGTGATAAGTGGGTTGAAAAGATGCACATGTAGAGGTGCTCAACATCCTTGGTCATTAGGGAAATGCAAACCAAAACCGTAACAAGATAATACTCCATGAGAAGTCATGAAAAGGAAAGAAAATAACAAGTGTTGTTGGAGATGTAGAGAAATCAGAACCTTCGTATATTGCTGGTAGGAATGCAAAGTGGTACAGATGCTTTGGAAAACACTATTAACACTATAGTAGTCCTTCAAAAAGATAAACATAGTTACCGCATGACCCTAGGTGATAACCCAAGGAAACTGGAAACAAATGTCCACATAAATACTTGTACCTGAATCTTCATAGAAGTATTACTCATAGTAGCCAAAAAGTGGAAAAAAACCCAAGTGTCCATTAACTGATGAATGGATAAATAAGATATATCCATAAAATGTCACATTATTTAGCAATAAAAAGGAATGAAATATTGATACATGCGATAACATGGATGGATCTTGAAAACATGACAAGTGAAAGAGTTCAGACCTATTGTCTGATTCCATTCAGATGAAATACCCAGTTAGGCAAATCCACAGAGACAGAAAAACAGATGAATGATTGTCAGGGACTTGGGGGATGGCAGGTAGAAGGGAGTGACTGCTGATGAGAATGGGGTTCCTTTTTGGCGTAATTAAAATGCTCTGCAGTTAGTGGTGATGGAGGCACCACTCTGTGAATATACTGCCGGTCAAAGCTCACATTTTAAAAGGATGAACTTTATAGTATGCAGATTGTATCTTAATAAAGTTGTTATTTACCAGAAAAAATTATTTTTCTCAAGTGTGAACCCTGCACTTGCACAAGCCTAGGAGTAAAAGTCTTGTTAAACTTTAACTCCTGGTACGTTGCTTGCCTCACCCTAGTCCAGGGCTTTTTAATGCACTGTGAAGCTCTGCATTATACTGCATTTGGGTCTAAGACTTCATTTATTTACACTGCTGCATTTTTGTAACCACAGTTTTCCATACTGCTATCTACTGATCAGCCCTACCCAAAAACTTACACACACACACACACACACACACACACATCCCTTTGCTAATTATGACTGAAATAGGAAGGTGAGGTCTGTGTCTGCCTTGTCTGAGACAGCCACAGAGTGCCTGATAGATAGTAGCTGTTCCAAGACCTGTCGCATAAATACTGTTTTTAAAAGAAATATTACCAAATGGCTTCCCATTGCTTTTGGATTAAAATCCAAACCATTTATTGGGATGGCATATGATATAGATGTTAAATATTTTAATTCTTGCTTTATTTTAAACATTATATGATAATATTATTGTATTACATGATTCTCATTTATACTTACGCACATATATACCATTTTCAGTGCTCTTCACTTTCTTTTGGCCTGAAATACATCCTTTAGTATTTCTTTTCATAAGGGCCTGCTGGTGACAAACTCTCTCTGTTTTTGTTTGTATGAATATGTCTTCACTTTGACTTTCTTCTTGATGATAATTTCACTGGGTCTTCAATTCTAGGATGATAATTATTTTCAATGACTT
Source organism: Suricata suricatta (assembly GCF_006229205.1). NCBI lineage: Eukaryota > Metazoa > Chordata > Mammalia > Carnivora > Herpestidae > Suricata > Suricata suricatta. The sequence goes on along the minus strand of NC_043703.1, from coordinate 57,118,672 downwards.
AAGGATAGTGGGAATCAGAGAAGTAGAAATGCACATGAATAGATATCCTTCAAGCTCAGGCATCACTTTCTTGAACCCCTAGTCTACTCAACAGACAAGGTGCCTTCCGGAAGGATTAAAGATGCAAAAGATAAATCTACTAACTTAATAAAAGAACATGTAGGAAAACATCTTTGTGATACACACACATCTAAACCATGAGGCAAAAATCTGAGAGATCTATGAAAATCTAAAGATTTCTGTTTAACATAGGACCACTTTAACAGATTTAATAGACCAATGCCAAACCAAGAGAAGGAAAATGGATTGTCAAAAATCATCAATGAATTATTATTTGCTAACCATAAGAAAGACAATTGAAAAATGGACAAAGGTTATGAACAGAAGTAGAAAAGCACCTGGATGGACAGGTATATGCAGAGGAGTTCAAGTTCATTAATAATCGCAAAAATACAAATCAACACAATAATGAAATACCCACTTTTCATTTGTTTTAGCAAAAATTAAAAAATGGATAATAGCAGATGTTGACAAAGATGTGGAGCTCTGGAGAGCAGCTTGAAAGCTTTTAGTGAAATTAAGTATGCATATATCTTATGACACTGCAGTCACTTCTCAGTATATGCTCCAGTGAAATCTGTATAGAGGTCTGTAAGCATTGTTGTTTGAGGTAGTAAGGATTTGGAAGCAAACTGCCCTATAGGGAAATGAAAGATAAATGGCTGAATATTATGCAACTGTTAGAGGCAATGACCTAGACGCACCATAGAGCATTACCAATGGGTCCTAAAAACACATAGTTGAGTGAAAAAAGCACAAAACAGAATAATTCTATGGCAGAATGCTATTTATGTAAAGTATAAACGTGTACACACACAAAATTACACTCCAAATTTTACAAGGATGCATATGTATTCAGGGACAAATATCAAACACCTCAAATTGAATGTTCATGAGGGAGAGAAATATGGGAGTAATTAATGGGAATAAAGGGGAGAAAGCAAAAACAAGAAAGGAGTCATAATCTGAAGTGAACAATGACTTGTCCCTGAGACCCAGTACTCACCCTTGTGCCCCTAAAATTACCAAATATCACCTCCTCTGTCAGCTCTTTCTTGACTCCTTCATGAGGACAGAATTCATAGCTGCTTCCTCTGCTTTGTTCCATGTTCCTCCCATTATACTGAGCTTCAGGCTCTATTTTAATACACATCACACTCTATCATAATTATTGTTTTAGTGTTTTTCTTCCTTAACTAGCTGGTGCGAATTTCGAAGGTGGGAACTGGGTCTTAGGCACCCACATAACTTTAGCAACCAGCTCAATGCCTGGTGCAGCAAATGTTTGTTGAGTGAATAAACTAGTGAAGCAAGGGAATCATGATGGAGAAAACTGGTTGAAATCAAGGAAAATCAACACGGTCATAAGCTAGAAAATGGGAAGGAAAGAAGGTTATATGTTTGAATTGCTGTGAGTAGATAGGAAGAAACTGGTTGGACATGGGTAGGTGAAGAAAGACTACCTATATCATGGGTAGGTCAGAAGTGTTTCAGTAAGAGATTCCTATCTATTCTCAGAGTGAGAAGAAAAGAGCCCAGCTGGAACGCCTATCTAGGCCAACCTGTCAGCTTCACCAAACCTAATCCCCTCAATCCTGCTCTAGGATATTGCTCCAGAAATCTCCACCTTCCCTCATGCATTTTCAATTTTCCCCTTTCCTTTGGGTCATTCTCATTAGCATGCAGAGAAGTTAGTGTCTTCAATCAAAATAATCCTCCTGCAACCTCCACATCCCCTCCAACTATCATGCATTTCTCTGTTCCAATTTTCAGCGTTTGGGAGAGTTGTCTCCACTTACTGTCTCTATTTTTCTCTCTTCCATTCTTTTTTGAATCCCTCTCAAGCTCTTTTGCCCTACATCGCCAAACCTGAGGACCGATTAATTCTCAGTCCTTATTTTTACTTATCTTTCCAGCAACATTTGGAAACAATACTACCTCCTCCTTGAAACAGTTTTTAGTGGATTCCAGCAGACCATTTTCTTGGTTCCCCTATTGAATGACTACTGAGCATTTCACATTGAACATGTACGAAACGTAACTTCTTATTTCAACCCTCAAACTTGGTCTATCTCCATCCTTCCAGTTGCTCAGGACCCAAACATGAAGTCATTTTTCAGTCTTTCTTCATCTTATACCTCACATAAAATCCTTCAGTAAATCCAATTGGGTGCCCTCTTCCAAACACATTCAGGATTTGATCCTTCATTACCTCAACTGTTGTCACTCTGGTCTAAGCCACCGTGATTCCTTTCCTGGGCTACTGCAAGTGTCCCCTAACTGGTCTTCCTACTATTACTCTTGCCACCTCCCTACAGCCCCTTGTTCCAGTCTATTCTCAGCACAGTAGTTTTAAAACCTAAGGTTTCTTTTAAAATCTAAGTCAGGCTGTATCTTTTCTCTTCTCAAAATCCCCCAGTGCCTTCCATCTTCTTCAGAGTAAAAGCTACTGGCCCTCCATTGTATCTTTGACCTTATCTCCTACAGCTCTTTCACTGAATGACTCCCCTGGAGTTCTTGCATGTCTCCTGATTGTTCCTTGACCTTAACAATCCCATTTTTGCCTCAGGGCCTTTGCATCTGCTGTTCTTTGCTTGGAATGTTTTTCTACCCCCCACAACAGCCCTTTGGCTTACTTTCTCAGCCCTTCAGCTGTCTGCTCAAATGTCACATTGTCAAAGAGATCTTCCTTCTTAACCCCTTCTAAAATAGACACCCTCCCTTCACTTTTGGACAGTGCTTCATATTTGTAGCATTCCTACACATTATATTTCTATAGTCTCTGACTTTCCTTTCTACTGTGACTTTGTTTTTCAAGATACATACTAGATACTTTACAATTATTTATTGAATGGTTAAAATGATTACCTTTAGAGAGGAAAACAATGTTGCAAAGACTGTTGAAGTCCTTTTGGATGCAATATCCAGGGAAATAGTAGTCTTTTTGAACCAAGCTTCTCCAGCCATGTCTAGGGATTTGGAATCCAGCAAAAAGAAATAAGAGCATCAGGCTGGAAAAAAAAAAGTGGGCTGACCAAGTGGTAGTAAACTAGCTCAGTGGAAATCTGATGAACCTCACTCCAGCCTGTCTGTCCTGTGTGTGCTGGGTGTGGCTTCTGTGAATCCTTCCTGCAGAATTAGTGTTCCCCTGCTGTGATTAAGGGTCTTTGATTGGCAGTAGCATTGTTTATGGACTTTATGGATGTGCAGGTGAGATGAAGTTGAGCTGGTCCCAAGCATAGACTTCCATATTCCTCTGGTGATGAGATAAAGGATCAGCAAGGAGAGAGAGAAAAGGATAAATCCTTCTTATCATATAAATGTGTTGAGCCATCTGTCTCTGTTTTTAAACATTGCAGTGCCATATCTGGGTGCCTTGTAGAATGATGAAATTTTGTTGTAATTTGATAGTTTAAGGCAATTACTATTTATTGAGTAATTAGAGGTCAACTAGATATTATGAGAGGAGGGATCTAATCAATCAAAAGCAATAAATACTGTCTTGAATAAGGCAATATGGTGCATGCCTTACAAGATTGAAACAGAGCCTGGGTCATTGATTCATAGAGTCATTGGATGTCCACTGTAAGGCCACAGCTCTGTAAGGCCCACTGTAGACTTTTTGTGTTCCTGTACATGGATCCTTGAATATGGTAGAAGTGCCATAATTATTTTTGAAAAAATTTTTTCAGTACCTGCTTCTGGTAAGAAGGCTGTTAAACACTGAAGTCTGCAGTAGAGAGTGGTTCTCTCTCAGAGATTTTGTAATCTTGAGTAGATAAATCATTACTCAAAAGTTTTCTTGTTTCTCCCTTTTTCTGTTAGAAATCTATCCATATATCTTTTTGACCTACCAGTAACCATTTAATGTATTTTTCAGAAACGTCAATAGGATTTCTAGAGAGTCTACCAAGGTCTTTCTTTACTGAGGCTGTTAATAAATAATCAAAGTAACAACATAAACAAACCACATCTCTAACTCATTCCACTCCTAGAGAAAGGTTTAAGGAACTAAAGGACAGACAAAAATCTCATTTAATGAGGCAAAGAAAAAATTGAGTCTTCAAGCAGAGCAGTAGCTAGCTTTCATTTGAATTTAAAAAAAGCATATACCCTCTGGGTGAACCAGTTAGAAAAAAAGACACCTTTCCTCCAAGGCTGACAGAGCTCTGACTAGAACACACAGCTTTAGTGAGTGGAACCAGACCTGGATTTGTTTTCTTTGCTATCTTGTCTGGGCTCTGTTGAGATCCCTTTGGCTGGGTACTGTCACGTGGTGCTAGAAAGTTTGAGTAGAGCTAGAGAAGTCTCTGGATAGTAAGCAGGTAGTAAGTTGCAAGTTGAAGTACCTTTGCCATACTTCCCTCCTAGAGAACACTGTAGCTGAAGTGGGGAAACAAAGTTTTAGGGCCTCCAAGTGTCCAACACATGGTGCAGTGATTTAGGGAGTAAATTGCTTTGTTCTTAACCCTGCATTTAAATAAGAATATCAGCTACTCTCTCCTCTCAATCTTTCTTACCACATCTTGCCATTAAACTCCTTCATTCGGTGCTCCACCACATTGGTTAAGTGTTATAGCCTGTGATTTCCCCAGCCCTTCTCTCACACCCCAGCTTCCTTATAGTTCTGAATAAGTAGATTTCAGTCGACAAACACATAGTTTACTGACTACTACACACCAGGTGAGAGATGAGGCTTCTCCCAACCCCATCCATGGGGACAGGTGGCCTCCAGTATCTTACTCAGAATATCAAGATGTGTTTGACCAAAGAGCCAGTGTTCTTGATAAGACAGACTTGAACTCAGATCATAGGTTTTCCCCTTACTAACTGCATGACCTTGGGAAATTGCTTAGTTGGGCAACTGAAGCCTCATTTCCTTCAACAGGAATATTAAATAAGAATCTATGCAAAGTGCTTGAGCCCAGCAGTCCTTCTAATATTAGAAGCTCTTGCAGGCATCATCATTATTTCTAAAACTATTTTTTTGCTTGGCAGATCTTGCCAATTGTGATATGCTGTGATATTGTGATTTATAATGAGAACCATGTAGTTGGTCTTTCTCCCCATTTCTGGTGCAGAGTTCCTAACATCCTTGGAATTTCCTAAGTGTGGAGAACAGCAAAAATGTTATTTGTTATGTTAATGAGATGACTTCCGACTCCACCTAAGGATGCTGGTTGCCAGGAGAACCAACCCCGTGGTTAGAGGGTTAGAACTCTCAGTCCCACTCTCTGACCTCCAACCTTCTGGGAGGAGAAAGGGGCTGGAGACCAAGTTCAACCATCAATGGCCAATGATTGCTTCAACCATGCCTATATAATGAAGCTTCCATAAAAGCCCAAAAAGACAGGGCTTGAAGTGCTTCCAGGTTGGTGAACCTGGAAGTGGAGGTGCTGGGAGAATGATGCAGCAGACTGGGGAGGCTCCTCCCTCATCCCCACACCCTCCCTGTGCATCCACACAGTCTGGTTATCCCCGAGTTGTGTCCTTTTATAATCTCTGAGTTCTGGTAATCTCTGAGTTCTCTGAGCTGCTCTGGCAAATTAATGGAACCTGAGGAGGCAGTCTTAGGAACCTCCAATCTGTAATTGGTCTGACAGAAGCACTGGTAACAACCTGGGCTTGCAACTGAGGTCTGAAGTGCATGGGGGCAGGGCCTTCTAAGCCTGAGCCCGCAAGCTTTGGGATATGATGCTATCCCTGGGTAGATAGTGTCATAATTTAGTTGAATTGAGGTGTCTGGAACATTTCTTGTTGGAGGTGTGGGGACCCCCTGCACACCCCACCACAGTGGATATGAGTCCAGAACTCAGTTTATGTGCATTACAATTTAGCCTCAGAATATTTTTCCAAAGTGGATTTTGAGTGGTCACTACTAACGGTTGGCTTTTGTCACATGATGGTGCCCCCATTGTTATTCTTTGCTGGTATGGTTATCTGAACAAGTGCAAATATAAGACATCTTATTGTGGGGACAGGGGGGTAGGGTGGGCCAAGCCAGGAGGGGTTGGGACTGGAAGCAAAGAAGTTTGTTGGAATGAGAGTGAGGAAATGGAGTTGATATAGCAAATCAAGAGTGTGAAGCTGTAATTAGGGTCAAACCAGAGGAAACAAATTAAACAAGGAATCTGAGAAGGGGAGTAAGAAAAGAGTTTAAAACTTCCAATGGCCAGTGGGACCCAGAATGTTCAGAGTTGAATCCAGACCCAGGGAAAAGGGAGGGGAATGCCAATCCAGATAGAATCTGTGGCTTTTGACATAAAAGCAAATCCTTTTAACAGTATGCCAAGTTATGACTTGACTTGAAGACAGATGTTCATCCTCTGACCTGGAATTTGAGAACCCTGTTAAGGACCATGTGTTACTGTACACTGTAAGACAAGGCTACTCACATGATGGTATTATTTTTAACCCATTTCCTTATACATAGATAAAGATAGTGTTTGTTAAATTATTTCCTTATCTACCTGGATCTTCAGTTCAAAAAGTAATTTTTTTTACATTTATTTATGCATTTTGAGAGAGAGGGGAAAAGAGAGAGAATGAGAATCCCAAGCAGGCTCCATGCTGTGAGCATGGGCTTGACACAGGGCTTGACATGGGGCTTGATTTCATAAACTGTGAGATCATGACCTGAGCCAAGATTGGGAGTCAGATGTTCAACTGACTAAGCCACCCAAGAGCTCCAGGAATCTGTAAACTGATGAAACAATCCTACTACAGGTTTTATAGGAGATAGAGATGTGTTTTGGTGCTTTGAGCTGGATTGCAATGCATTTTCCTATAATCATGTGTTTTACTTAGACGTTGGAAGCAAATGTAACATTGGAACAAGGTTCTTAAATTTAAAATTTTCAAGCAGTATATGATTTCAAATACTTTGTCCCATTGCCCTTGAGTATTCTCGTATTTCAAATACTCTACATTATTTTAAATCCTGAAGAGGCACAAAATTCCTTTGAAAGACCTCATAATTTGGAAAATACGGTTACTGTAATTTTCAGTTTATGTGTAGGGTTCTTGCATGTTTATTTGGCAAATGAACCAATACATAATATTGTTTCTTTGGAAGAAACTCATGAAATCATGAATAACTGATTTTCAAAGAAGCACTTACAAAGACTATCTGTACACTTAGAGAAGACAAACTATGTGTAAAAGTCCTATCATAACTCTATCTGAGGCCAGTTTATAGAACAGTTATGCTATGTCATATGAGAAACTTCTAATCTGTGTGTCCTTGTCTGTCTGTTGGGCAATCTCTTCCCTTACAGGCTATTCAGGTGGCTCATAGGATCTGGCCAGGACACATGTTTCGAGTGTGTCCTAGACTGGGTTGCCCTTCTCTTTCTCTGTCCTGCTCTGTATTTGAGAGGCTTGATGCCTGATGGCTTCATCTCCCAGGCTTTCTGGTCAGCTGGTTTCTGGCTGGATTTGGGCAATGGGAGGCTGTGATGGGAGACAGAAGAGCAAGAGGAAGGAGAAACCAGGATATTTCTTTCTCTCCATCCTGACAGTGTCTCTACCAGTGGCTGTGTCTCTGCAGCCTCCACAGGACAAGCCTGGAGTGGTCCCAGTTTCCACTGGCGCCAATCTCTGGAAACATCTCCTCCACTTGTCCCTCCAGGCTAAGCATGGCAGCAGCTTCCTGTTGTTGCTAATCACTGGTTGCTTCACTGTTCCTTTGCTGAATTCCCAGTAACCTTTGTCACTTGTTAACCAATGTAATCCATTCAGTTCCCTCTGTTTCCTGGCTAGACTCTGACTGACATAGTATTTTATTTTTCTTTTTTTAAAGATAGGTGTTTTAAAATTTTTTTAAATGTTTATTTATTGAGAGAGACAGAAAGAGAGAGAGAGGGAAAGCAGGGAGGAGTAGACATAGAGGGAGACACAGAATCCAAAGCAGGCTCCAGGCTCTGAGCTGTCAGCACAGAGCCCCACAAAGGGCTCAAACCCATGAACCGTGAGACCATGACCTGAGCTGAAGTCTGACATTCAACTGACCGGGTGCCCCAAGAGAAACCTTATTATGAAAAAAATTATTAGCTAAAGCCTCCAGCTTTTCCACGTTTAAGATCTGCTGTGGCATTCCTATTGAGTCCAGGTTTCTTCCTGGCTTGCTCCTGGCCAATGACTAAGCACAGTTGGAGAAATAAGAGTCTGGTCGCTGTTCTCAAGGGCAGTCTTTTCTCTGGAGCTTCCTGTTGGCCTGGCTGAGACTTTCCCAAAGCTGTACTAAGCTAAGGCTCTTTCTTCACAGTACTCCCTCCTTCCTCCTTTTCTTTTACAGTGTCTCCCAGCCTCCTCCTGCTCCCGTGCTCCTAATCCTTCAAAAGCATCTCCTCCAATAAATATTTGCATCTTTAATTCTGTTTTACCATCTGCTTCCCTGAAAACCCAAACTAAAATGGATGGCCTTCCGATATCAGCAAAATGTCAGAGCTAAGATTTTTGCTGAAAAAAATAAAATGTTAACATTACCATTTTTTTTAAAGGATTTATGTTTTTGTTTATTTTGGTGGTTAGACCTGGATAATGTGATCCACTCTTTTATTCTGGGTTTATCTCAGGTCCCAATGTGTTTTATTTATTTCTCCTCTGACTATAGCTTGTGCTGAGCATACTTATGCATAAAGGCATGATGGCACGATGTAGTGTCAGGTCTGCTTTCACTCAGATTGCAAAAGGTGTTATGAGCAGACATTAGTGGAGAAAACCTGCCGGGTCAGTGCTATTTGTCCTGAAAGTCTTTATGGTAGGCAGAAAAAAAATAGGCCCTCAAAGATGTCCTGTCCTAATCCCTGAAATCTGTGAATGTTACCTTATATGATAAATGAGACTTTATAAATGTGAGTAAATCAAGGATCCTGGGCTGAGGAGATTATCCTGGATTATCTAGGTGGGTCAGTGTAATTACCAGGATTTTATTAGAGAGAAGGAAGAGGGTCAATCAGAAAGGGAGAGAGATTGGGAGGTGCTGTGCTGCTGATTTGGGGAATAGAGAAAGGGGCCACAACCAAGGGATGTGGGGAGCTTCTAGAAGTAGAAAAAAGACAAGGAAATAGATTCTCCTCTAGATTCTCTAGAATGAATGTAGGCCCTGCCAACACCTTCATTTCAGCATAATGAGAGTGATGCCTGATCTCTGACCTCTAGAACTTCAAGATCATAAATTTGTATTGTTTTGAGCCGCTAAGTTTGTGGCAATGTGTTATTGCAGCAATAGGAAACTAACATGGTTTCATTCAGAATTGTAATTTTATCTTCTTTGGCACATTCTGACATTCAGCATTTACCCATGGATTCTGAAAATTTCATGACAGAAGTATCACTTGGGTCCATCTCTGTCATCTCATTCATTGACTCAAAAATATCAGTGTACCATAGCGATTAAGAATCAGACTCAAGAACCAGGTTTGAACCTAGATGCTGCCATTTATCAGCTCTTGTGATCTTAACCTCCCTGGGTTTCAATTTCCCATCTTCAAATTACAAAAGGGGTCAGGGATATAGCCTTTGGCCCAAACCAATCCTGTTGCCTATTTTTAGAAGCAAAGTTTAATTGGAACACAGCCATGCCATTTATTTACATGTTATCTATGGCTGCTTTGACACCACAATAGTAGTTTTTTTTTTTGCTATTATTATAATAATTCTTTATTTGTGGATCTGGGACTGGAACTCATTTCTTAAAATAGAGGATGTATATTAACTGCAAATATGGTTACAAATAACCCAAACTTGGAGAAGCACAAAATAGAAGGATTTCAGGTACAAAATTTGGCACAATAGACTTGGAAGGAGGTACAATGTGTAGCTTTTTATAGTGGGTATTCCATTAATGTGTGTGGATTTAATGGATGCATGGACCTCTACACAGAGCCTTCTAGCATCTGCAAAGGAAATGATGAGGTTTAATCCTCCATATTCATATCAACATCCTAGATAGATGGATACAGATCTATATCCTTAGCCTTTTATTGCCTACGAAGCTCAGTACAAAAGAGTAGTTACAAAAGAGACAAAGCCTAAAATATTTACTGACTTGGGTGATGGGCATTAAGGAGGCGCTTGTTATGATGAGCACTAGATGTTGTACGTAAGGGATGAATCACTGACTTCTACTCCTGAAACCAATGTTGCTCTGTATGTGAGCTAACTAGGATTTAAGTAAAATATTTACTATCTTACCTTTACAGAAAAAGTTTGCAGACCCCTTAAATAGGATAATAATATCTATTTCATGACATTTTTATAAGAATAAACAAAGTGCTTAAGAGTCTTGACACATAACAAATACTAGCTATTGCTTTTATCATTAAGTAATTTATTATTATCATTATTATTATTAGTCATTTCTTTCTTTTAAAAAGTTTTTATTTTGAGAGAGAAAGAGACAGAGAGAGAGAGAGACAGAGAGAGAGAGAGAATGAGTGCATGTGTGAGTGGGAGAGGGGCAGAGAGAGAGGGAGAGAGAGAATCCCAAGCAGGCTCCATGCTCAGTGCAGAGCCCGACATGAGGCTAGATCTCAGAAACTGTGAGATAATGACCTGAGCTGAAATCAAGAGTTGGACTCTCAACCAGCTAAGCCACCCAGGTGCCCCTGTTATTAGTTATTTCAATACCAACTATATGCTAGGCATTGTGAGCATCCACTGTCTCAGCTGTCACTGTCAAGAGACCTCTATCCCTTCTTGAACTACAAGACTTCTTTTGGAGCTCTCTTCGTCCATGCCTAATTCAGATTTGAGGGCACCTTGAGTCCAGGCCAGAGGAGACTGGAGTTGAGGGAAGAAATAGTAAACTTACTGTGAGTCTAATGGTATTTCCATATCTATCTCTTTCCCTAATCTGCCTACTACTATTTACTTCACAGAATCCTCAAATTGCTACCCCATGCATACCATAGCTGTATTTAGTTGCAAAGACAGGTAGTGTGTTTACTCCATTTTACCTGGAACTGGAACCTCTTAATACAGTTTAATATTATAAATTTCAAGGCAGGATGCTTTGAGATTATAGAGATTATACTATAGGATTATAGGGAGTATAACATGGATTATAAAAAGAAAATGTGACTTGGTCCCTATCTTTATTAAGCTTGGTTGAAAGTAGGTCAAAAGTGATCCCACATGTCAGAGTTCAGTCTTTTTCTTCTATGTATATTTGAGAGGAGAGCAAAGAGCAGATTGAGATCATAGCCAAATCGATCTGGTGGAGAGCAAGTTAAAGCAGAGACAAGAAAGGTTGGGGCAACAGAAAAGGCAGGGAAGTTGTCTTTAGAAGGTCTTTACAATTGTTCAGGTACATTGAGGAAGGTTTAGGGATCTAGTTCCAGATCTGAAGATGGTATCCTGAAATAATTGGGTTTGGATATGCATTAGCATGGGAGAAATTCATGAAATGGTGGACAGCTTGGGAGTCAGACTTCCTGTGTACAATTCAGGAAGATCTGTTTATAGATGATAGCATGTCAGACAGGGAGTAGGATCCAGTCCCCAAGAGACTTGTGGTTTAATGTCATGACTTCAACCAAGAATCAGGTAGAGTAAGAGGGAGAGCAAGAAGTCGTATTAAAAGGGGGAAGGGTTTGGTTAGAAAGTCTGGTCTTTCAGACAAATTTACACTGGTAGTAGGGAATATGACACATTGGGAAGCTACATAAAGAAAAGGAACTATGACAGCCTGGTTAGCAAGAAAGAAGACAGGCTGAGGGGAACTGAGGTACCTTACAGTACTGACTGGACCACCCATTTTCAAAAAGATGATGTAAATTTAAGTCCTACCAACAGAACTGTGATTCTCAAAATTAATGCACACAGAAATCATTTGGGCATTTGCTTTTTAAAAATGTAGACTCCTAGGGCACCTGGATGCCTCAGTAATTTGAATGTCCGACTTAGGCTCATGACTTTTTTTTTTTATAGTTTATTGTCAAGTTGGTTTCCATATAATACCCAGTGCTCTTCCCCACAAGTGCCCTCCTCCATGACCATTACCCCCCCTTCCCCTTTCCCCCACCCTCTTCAGCTCTCAGTTTGTTTTCAGTATTCAAAAGTCTCTCATGATTGCCTCCCTCCCTCTCCCTAACTCTTTTTCCTCCTTCCCCTCCCCATGGTCCTCCTTTAGATTTCTCCTGTTAGAACTATGAATGAAAACATATGGTATCTGTCCTTCTCTGCCTGACTTATCTCACTTAAGCATGACACCCTCGAGGTCCATCCACTTTGCTACAAATGGCCAGATTTTATTCTTTCTCATTGCCATGTAGTACTCCATTGTGTATATATACCACATCTTCTTTATCCATTTATCAGGTGATGGACATTTAGGCTCTTTCCATGATTTGGCTATTGTTGAAAGTGCCGCTATGAGCATTGGTGTATATGTGCCTCTATGCATCAGCACTTCTGTATCCCTTGAGTATATCCCTAGTAGTGCTATTGCTGGGTCATAGGGGAGTTCTACTGAGGAATCTCCACACTGTTTTCCAGAGCGGCTGCACCAGTTTACATTCCCACCAACAGTGTAGGAGTGTGCCCATTTCTCTGCATACTTGCCAGCATCTATCGTCTATTGATTTGTTCATTTTAGCCACTCTGACCAGTGTGAGGTGGTATCTCAGTGTGGTTTTGATCTGTATTTCCCTGATGATGAGTGATGCTGAGCATTGTTTCATGTGTCTATTGGCCATCTGGATGTCCTCTTTGGAGAAGTGTCTATTCATGTCTTCTGCCAATTTCTTCACTGGATTATTCATTTATTGGGTGTGGAGTTTGGTGAGTTCTTTGTAGATTTTGGATACTTGGGCTCATGTCTTATGAATTGGAGCCCCACCTTGAGCTCACTGCTGTCAGTGCAGAGCCTGCTTCAGATCCTCTGTCACCTTCTCCCTCTGCCCCCCCCCCACTTGCAGTCTCTCTCTCTCTCTCTCTCTCTCTGTATCTCTGTCTTTCCCTCTCTCAAAAATAAAATAAAATAAAATAAATTAAAATGTAGACTCCTGGAACCTACCATCCTGATTACTCCATTTGGGGCAAGGCCCCAAAATCTTCACTTTTAGCAGAGGATTCCCATGTGGCTGGTCCGTAGACGAGGCAATGAGTTTTCCCTCTCTGTTATGATTGGCTGATGCATTTGCACTGCTGGGAAGGCTTGTCAGTGTGGTAATCTGGGATGAGCAAGTGACCTGAGGGATGAGAAATGGGGCTGCACAGGGTGATTGCATATCTATTCAAGGATGTTGGAATTTTAAGCTTGCTTTTTCCCACTCATCACACTTCTTCCCCAAGCGCCTGAATTGCCCAGGCAATTGCCCAAAGAAGGATAAAGTACTGCTTATTAACAGAGGAATAAGCACCAAATACTCTCCAAAACAGGGTTTTCCAGTGAAAAGCCGTATTTTCGAATGTGGCTTAGACTGGGAAGCCCCAAGAAAGCTTTTGATTCATTTCTTCTTGATAATAGAAAGGCAATGTCTGTGGCCATCTAGAATGGAAAAGAATGGACCTGAGACAGGTCTTGCTCCAGAGGCAGGCTAGCTTACACCACAGGAGCACAAGGGAAGAAGGAGGGCACAGCTTTTATAAGGCATTGCAAGCTTGTCCAGTAGTAGAACACAGCCCAATCAGCATTCAGTCTCTAATAAGATTGGCAGTGCTCCTTCCCTTTGGGGGGAAGCTTATAGTAATATGCTGGAGGAAAGAACAAGAAGTGTCATTAGACACTCTTTCATCTATGGGAGAATTCACCTTCCCAGAAAGGGATGAAAGTTCTGTATGTTAGGATGGAAAACTCCAAAGGATATTAACTCATGTTAATATTTCTTGGACCTATGGCAATAAGCACATAAGTGAATGTTTTTTAGGCAACTTTAAACAGAGTCCAGAGCTTCATCTCTAATACCATGTTTGCTATAGGAAATTATTACAATGAATAAGAGAATGACAAAACACATCCCCTGATCAGTTTTCTCAGGTGGCTTAAGGTTTCCTCAGTAAGTCTCCTCAAAGACAGTTGTGAAACCCTTAAGCCATTCTGGAGCTCCCTTGGCCAAATGTGAAACACTTTGAAAAACAAAATAAATAATGACAGTAACAACAAAATAACAAATAACCCATATCATAAAATAAATAATCCAAGAGTTTGTATTAATGTAAATAAATAAATAATAATAATGAGAGAAGAAGGACTGTACTTCCTTATAGTGGAATACCAATTAAAAAATGTAGAATGAATGATGGAAATAGAAAAATTACTCTCTGGAAAATACCACTATAATAATTGTTACAGGTGTCATCAATGGATGCCAAAACTAGTGGTTGAGGATATCATGAGAAACAGTTATTTGTATAGTTTTAAAATATATCCCCATCAACATATTATTAATTATAAAGGGAAAATAATAACTTTAAATTTTAAAAGATTTTTTAATGTTTTATTTTTTTTGAGAGAGAGAGGGAGGGAAAGAGAGAGCATGCATGGGAGGAGCAGAGACAATGGGTCACAGGATCCAAGGGGCTCAAACTCATGCACCATGAGATCAAGACTTGAGCTGAAGTGGCACACTTAACTGACTGAGCAACCCAGGCGCCAGGGGAAAATAGTAACTTTATAGAGTAGAAACCTGATAGGCATCCCTTAAACGAAGGGATCAAAATGAACCTCACCATGATAAAACAGGTATCATGTACCTCTTGATGTGATGCACTGAGATGGTTGAACCTCTATGGTATTTTTGCCAAAAATGCATAACCTCAACTAATCATGAGGAAAAAATTAGACAAATTCTAACAGAGATATTCTATAAAATAATTGGCCTATACTGTTCATAAAGGACTGAGTAGCTGTTCCAAACTGAAAAGACTAGGAGACCGGAGAACTAAATACAATGTAGACCCTGGGTTGGATCCTGAACCAGAAAAACTATAATAATGGAACACTGGTGACATTCACATAAGATCTATAAATTACTTAGCTTTATTGTATTAAATTTAATTTTTTGGTTTTAATAATTGTACTGTGATTATGTAAGATAATAAGATTAGGAGAAAATGAATGAAAGGGATATGGTACTACATGTAGGATTTTTGCAACTTTTTTTTTCTACAATTGCTTCAAAATAAAATATTAGAAAAGAAAGAGCCTTTCTAAATTCAAGGAACGTATTCCTTTACCTTTAGGTTTACACAATGAAATAAGGCAGAAATTATGCAAAAGATAAAAATTTGGTGCATGACATTAAATATTTTGTAGCATATAATAAATATATGATTCCTAATTGACTAAATATAGTTTTTAGGTCTGTTTTAATAAAAAGTTAGATATCGAGCATTTGATTAGGAATTTAGTACCCGAATATGATTTTGCATCTGTGGAGAAATCATTTTCAGCTTACATAATTTTGACTTATGACACCTCTTCTAGAAAAGCAATCCTCCACGAAAGCAAATGATCCATAAACGAATCACATTTATCAGAGATGAAATAGATTGATAGAATCTGACTTTCAGGGAAGCGTTCTTACCTTCTTGATTTTTTTTTTCTGATTACAAATTACCATTAATTTAAATGGGTAACTTTAATTGCAGCTAAAGTGTTGTCATCATCTTCAAGCACTTTTTTTGGGCATATATCATTATTTAAGAATGCAATGAGTAAAAATAATAGAAAAGAAAGACAAGGCCTAATTCAATTCTGGATTCTAAAAATAACTTTCAATCCCAAAGTCTCAGAATCAACAGGGATGTTCTTTGGGAAAATATCTTACCTAAAATAATGGTTTTGTTCATTCAGAAGTCTATGTTACAGAGTCAAGGAAGACGTATGGGAACATGCATGACTCTCCTAAAGGAAATGAAAGTGGGTGACGATGTGATTCCTGTCCAATTTGGGTGATGGATGTATTCCCACCTGCTCTGCTGTTGAATACCAGTCTTTTGAAAAGAACAGAGACATTAGTACTTGGGAATAAGAACAGAAAATGGTGTAATATTTGGTGTGATTATCAGTGTATGTGGTGATGTAAGTCATCTACAGGGACTCTGGTAAATATGTGGATTTTATAAAAACCCTGGATACTTTTCTCTGACAACAGTAAAGATGGGTAGATGTTGACATTGCTATGTGCCAGGCTCTGCACTACATACTTCCCAATTAACTCACGTAATCATTACAACATCGCTCTGAGGTAGATACTAATGATAATTCCTACTTTCCAAATGAAGAAACGAAGTACCAGGGCAAATCTGGGCATCATGGTTTGCTTCCTTACAAATATTATGTTCACTTTTCTCTTCTGGCCACATGCTATCAATTATCTGTTGGTTCTGGATATAAAGTAATTATAGCCAACATTTTATAAGCATTACATATAAATTAAATCATTTAATTCCCGTAGCGTATGTTTGAATTTTAATGTCTCCATTTTGCAAACTGAGGTTAAGTAACATTCTTAGGTCAGACAGCTTAATAATTATCCAAGGATGTGAATTACTATGAGAAAGGCACTGAGGCAGGGTGCCTGGGTCACTCAGTCAATTAAGCGTCTGACACTTGATTTTGGCTCAGGTCATGGTTTCCTGGTTCATGGCATCGAGCCCTCCATCTGGCAGCACAGAACCTGCTTCGGATTCTCTCTCTCCCTCTCTTTCTGCTCCTTCCCTGCTCATGCACACACTCTCAAAATACATAACACTTGGTGGAAAAAAGCCACTGAGGCAGAGTTCCTGTTCTCAAACATTGTGCTCTGTGCTAACTTTGGGCAGAGTGCTATCTCCTCCCCACCCATTTTTTTCTCTCCTTTTTTATCACGGAGTTTTTGGTGAATACAACTTCTTGGACTTCCTTTTCCAGATGCCCTTGAAACTAGATTTGGCCATTGAAACTGAGCTCTAACCAAGGACATGCAAGTAGAGATGATTGTAACCTCTTTCAAAAATTTCTTACCCTGGACTTACCTTGTTCCTGTGAGGGAAAGCAGAGCTGCCAAGCTGGCACACATTTGCCAGACTATGCTACCAAATTCCTTCTGATCAAGGATAAAGTCATGATCCTTAAACAACTACTCCTGCCTACCCCCATCTGAAAATTCTGATGACAGAAATGTTTCCTGCATTCTGACAAAGATATTTTTGTTATTGTTGTAACAGCACTTTAACTTCTACCATAATATCAAATGGCTCAATAGCCATGTCCCAGAACCAAATATAATTTTCCAAGGATCCACTTATTAATCCAGGATCTAAGTATCATGAGGACAACTATTGCCTAGAGATAGCCTAGATTCAAATGTTTGTGAACAGAAATAATGCTAATCTTTTGACTGTGTTTTCCTAATAATCTGTGTATCGATTAAAAATAATCTGGCGGAATACCACTTAATGACACAGAAGGAAGATGTTCGTGGTATTTGTTAAATGTTTATTTTTATTTATTTATAAAATTAAAAACAGTTTTTAATGTTATTCATTTTTGAAAGACAGAGACAGAGCTCAAGCAGGGGTGGGGCAGAGAGAAAGGGAGACACAGACTGAAGCAGGCTCCAGGCTCTGAGCTGTCGGCACAGAGCCGAACGTGGGGCTGGAACTCGGGAATGCAAAGATCAGGACCCAAGCAGAAGTTGGTGGCTTAACCGACTGAGCCATCCAGGTGCCCCAATGTTTGTTTATTTTTGAGAGAGAGAGAGAGAGAGAGGGAGAGAGAATGTAGTGGAGTAGGTACAGAGAGACAGAGGGACAGAGGATCCAAAGTGGGCCCTGCACTGACAGCAGAGAGCAAGATGTGGGGCTCAGACTTGCAAACTGGATCATGACCTGAGCTGAAATCAGATGCTGAACTGACTGAGCCACCCAGGCGCCCCATGATATTTTTTCCCTTTTATATAAAGTTTATTGTCAAGTTGATTTCCATATAACACCCAATGCTCATCTCAACAAATGCTCTCCTCCATGCCTATCACCCATTTTCTCCTCTTCCCCCACTCCCCTCCATCCCCAGCCCCCCCCGCCCCCACCATCAACCTTCAGTTTGTTCTCAGTATTCAAGAGTCTCTCATGGTTTGCCTCCCTCCCTCTCTCTACTTTTTTCCCCTTCCCCTCCCCCTTGGTCCTCTGTTAAGTTTCTTCTGTTCCACTTATAAGTGAAAACATATGGTATCTGTCCTTCTCTGCCTGACTTATTTCACTTAGCATGACACCCTTGAGATCCATCCACTTTGCTACAATTGGCCAGATTTTATTCTTTCTCATTGCCATGTAGTACTCCATTGTATTTATAAACCACATCTTCTTTATCCATTCATCAGTTGATGGACATTTAGGCTCTTTCCATGATTTGGCTGTTGTTGAAAGTGCTGCTATGAGCATTGGGGTACATGTACCCCTATGCATCAGTACTCCATGTCCCTTGGATAAATTCCTAGCAGTGCTATTGCTGGGTCATAGTGGAGTTCTATTGTTAATTTTTTGAGGAACCTCCACACTGTTTTCGAGTGGCTGTACTAGTTTACATTCCTACCAACAGTGTGAGAGGGTGCCCATTTCTCCACACCCTCGCCAGCATCTATAGTCTCCTGATTTGTTCATTTTAGCCACTCTGACTGCTGTGAGGTGGTGTCTCAGTGTGGTTTTGATTTGTATTTCCCTGATGATGAGTGATGCTGAGCATCATTTTATGTGACTGTTGGCCATCTGGATGTCCTCTTTGGAGAAGTGTCTGTTCATGTCTTCTGCCCATTTCATCACTGGATTATTTGTTTTTCAGGCGTGGAGGTTGGTGAGTTCCTTATAGATTTTGGATACTAGCCCTTTATTTGATATGTCATTTGCAACTATCTTTTCCCATTCTATCAGTTGCCTATTAGTTTTATTGTTTCCTTTGCCGTCCAGAAGCTTTTTATCTTGATGATGTCCCAGTAGTTCATTTTTTAAAAATGTTTTATTTCTTTTTGAGACAGAGAGAGACAGAGCATGAAAGGGGGAGGGGCAGAGAGAGAAGGAGACACAGAATCTGAAGCTGGCTCCAGGCTCTGAGCTGTCAGCACTGAACCCAATGCGGGGCTCTAACCCACGCACGTGAGATCATAACCTGTGCCGAAGTCGGACGCTTAACCGACTGAGCCACCCAGGTGGCCCCCCAGTAGTTCATTTTTGCTCTTGATTCCCTTGCCTCTGGGGATGTGTCAATCGGAAATTGCTGCGGTTGAGGTCAAGGAGGTTGTTTCCTGCTTTCTCCTCTAGGGTTTTGATAGTTTCTTGTCTCACATTCAGGTCCTTCATCCATTTTGAGTTTATTTTTGTGTATGGTGTAAGAAAGTGGTCTAGTTTCATTCTTTTGTATATTGCTGTTCAGTTTTCCCAGCACCACCTGTTAAAGAGGCTGTCTTTTTTCCATTGGATACTCTTTCCTGCTTTGTCAAAGATTAATTGGCCATACATTCGTGGGTCCAATTCTGAGTTCTCTGTTATATTCCATTGGTCTGTGTGTCTGTTTTTGTGCCAATACCTTACTGTCTTGATGATGACAGCTTTGTAGTAGAGGCAAAAGTCTGGGATAGTGATGCCTCCCATTTTGGTTTTCTTCTTCATATCAATTTGACTATTTGGGGTCTTTTGTGGTTCCATACAAATTTTAGGCTAGGTTGTTCTAGCTTTGAGAAGAATGCTTGCGCAATTTTGATTGGGATTGCCCTGCATGTGTAGATTGCTCTGGGTAGTAATGACATTTTAATAATGTTTATTCTTCTGATCCATGAGCCTGGAATGTTTTTTATTTCACTGTGCCTTCTTTAATTTCCTTCATAAATTTTTTATAGTTTTCATCATATGGATTTTTTACATCTTTGGTTTATTCCTAGGTTTATTCCTAGGTATTTTATGTTATTTTGTGCAATTGTGAGTAGGATCTGTTTCTTGATTTCTCTTTCTGTTGCTTCATTATTGGTGTATAAAAATGCAACTGATGTCTGTGTGTTGATTTTGTACCCTCCGGCTTTGCTGAATTCATGGTGGAGTCTGTTGGGTTTTCCATGCAGAGTATCATGTTATCTGCAAAAAGTGAATCCCATGATATTTTTTAAGTGAAAAAAAGTGTCTTAAAAATGGCAAATAAAGTGTGATCCCTGTTTTATTACAGTATATCTCATTATGTTGAGTAATTACAGATTTTTATTTCCTTTTTTTTGACTTATCTGTATTTACAATATTTTTTTCTAATGAGTGTATTATTTTTATTAAAACTTTTAAAAGATGAAATAAAGGTGGAATACACACACACACACACACACACACACACACATCCCAATATGGGGTTCTCAAACAAAATTCAAAAATTAGTGCCAGAGAATTCGAAGTTCCATTGTTGCTCACATAACAGCTCAGAATGTAGGCTTCAGCTTGGTTGGTGGTGGCTCTACTCCATGCAGTCATTCAGGGGCTCATGGTGACAGAGGCTCTGTCATACTGAACAAGTGACTTCCAAGTAACCATAGTGCTCTCCACCCCCAAAATGAAATGAAGAAAGAACATGGCGCAATGTGCAAGGCAGGTTTTTTTTTTTTTAGGGCAAGCCTGGAAATGGCATACATTCTACTCATATTCCATTGACAAGAGATTAGTCTTGCCACACCCACCTGTTCACCATCATCATTAATTAACCTATGAGGTAATACCATTGCTCTCAGCTGTTCATTCAGATTAAACAAATGATTCACTGTGAATTTTTATTGCTCATTCTTAGACTGTTTTTTTGGTTAAAACTTAGTGCTGCTAAAATATAATTTATCAATTTTCCTGTCAAAAATTTTTTTTCATAAAAATCAGGGAATGAGAATCTTCCTCTCCCCAAAGATTCAGGACTTAGCTCGTTATTTTTTTTTTAGTTCTGTGAGAGTCATGTTGATTCACTTTTTTATTATGCCCTAACTGAGTTTCATTTCTAAGCAAGTGGCACCTATTACTTACAGGTCAGGAAAATAGTTGACATTCAGTTTTGTCTCTGAGGTGAAGCTAATGAATGGTAAGATTGGTTCATGGTGAATAAATTAGTTTGAAACCATGGAATTCATAAGTTTGATATTTTCTTTCTATAAATCCCAGATTGCTATCTGTGACTCTCTGTTGTTAGCCTTTTGATTTTATAGATCATATGAAATAAGCTCTTTGCAACTTCATCCCCACCCTCTTCCTTTCTAGCCTCTCATCAAATAAAGGAGTAACTTGTACAGTCCAAAGAATTATGTGAGACTTATTTCCTTTGGTGATGGTAACAAATTTTTTCTGACCGAAGATAAACCGCAAGTCCTTAAACGATTTCTCCTCCTTACTTCATCTAAAAAATTTGATGACAGAAATGTTTCCTGCATTCTGACCAAATTATTCTGATGATAACACAGGAGTGGGTTTGGAGATTTGAAATGCTAAGTCAGGAGTGGAGGCATGAAGGATAAATAGCCTTGAAGCTTTAAGAGTTAAGGTTAGGAGTTAGGGCTCTATCAGTTAAACTTCCACTTCAGCTTAGGTCATGATCTCATGGTTTTGGAGTTTGAACCCAGCCTTGGACTCTCTGTTGTCAGCACAGAGCCCCCTTTGGATCTCTGTCTGGCTCTCTCTGCCCCTCTCCCCACCTTTCTTTGCCCTTCCACCCACCTCTCTTTGCCTCTCCCCCACTCTCTCTGCCCCTCCCCCTTCTCTCCCTACCCTTCCTCCTTCCACTGAACCCCTACCCTGCTTGTGTGTTCTCTCTCTCAAAAATAAATAAACATTGAAAAAGAGTTAAGTCTAGGAAAAATTAAAGATTATAAACAATATTTTGAAAGCTAATTAGCATCTCAAAGGACAGTTAGGAAAGGAACTAGACCCTAGAGCAGGAAATGTATGGCTTAATCAAATGAAAGTCAGTAAGAGTGGAAAATCCAATGCTCTAGGACCTGTCAAATCATGTACCCCTCAACATATCTCCCCTATTGTTCACGTATTCTCTTTCTCCTTCTCTATTCCTTGACTTACTTGCCCATTCCCCTTTCACACCTATTCTTTCCTGGTACTCTTCTGAACTATTTATACATCTTTATCACACCTTAAAATAGCCACAAAATGGAATAATCAAAGATACATACATTTACTGACAAATATATTAAGCACTAAATATCAGGGCCTGTATTAGGTCCTGGATGTCCAAAGATGAACAAAGTATACTTCCCAATCTCAAATAGCTCACAGTCTATTTGATCAAATACTTCTCTTTGGGAGTATGAAGGGTAGAAAAGTTAATTTTGCCAGGGAGAATCAAGGAAGATATCCCAGAGAAGAGGACACTTAGGCTTGAGTCTTAAAAGATAAGTAGAATTTTGCTAGGTAGAGAAAGAGAGAACCTTTCAGGCAGAGGCAACAACATGTAAACTTTTTTTTTCTTAAACAGAATTTCCCAGTACTAAATGAACATCATCAAGAATTATCAAGGAAAGTATTTCCTTTCTTATCTATTATGAGATAAGTTAACCTGACTAATGATGTCAAAGTAAGCTTTGCCTATCCAGATTCCAGTTTGCTTGGATTCCAGTCATCTGAAAACATAGCTGAACACCAAGAACCAGTGAACAAAGTTCTCTTGAGTAGCCAAAAATTTTGTTGCAGAGTTTCTGTTTACTGAAGAATCACTCAGCTGTTTCTGGGTATTCTAACAAAGCAGTTCAGAGGTAGTCATATCGATGGGAGCGGGGAAGGGTTGTGAAGTTAAGGGCTATTTCAGGCAGGCTTACTAGGACTAGTAAGGTCTGGAATGCTGAAAGTATGGAAGGAGTCAGAAAAACCAGCAGTGGGTTCAGCTGCTCTAATCAAAGCTGTCCAGGAACACTGAGTGAAAATGCAAAGAAGTTGGCATGCCTTGGGCAGCTTTGCACAGTTAACTGACTGCATTGATGTTCATAATGACTATAAAGGGTTATTTACAAAGGAGATTAAATTCAGTTCCATGTGCTCTGTCTTAGAAAGCAGTTTATAATTAATTTTAGAAAGATTGCTACTTAAAGTAGTTAAACTTTTCTTCCAAAAGAGGTTTTTGTAACCCCAAATAGTTTGCTATATAGCTCTATTAACTCAAGGTTTTGTTGAATATCACTGAAAATCATTACCTACATTTTGCCTTTTTAAAAAACTATTTTCTTTTAAAAGCTCTTTTAACTGTCTTTACTTCTTTCCTCAAGCAGTTAGCCAGTAGGGCCAGGAAAGAGGCACTGAGCCATGTTTCTGCCCATGTGAGCCATTTCAAGCTTGGCACTGTGGTGGGCATATTGCTGAGCTGGGGTGTGTTGCCTGGGAGTGGAGTAATGTTCAAGAGGAAGGATCGCATTAAACCAGACAGTTCTATGGTTAGCTTCAAACATTTAAAACATTTTCAAAGCCATGTTTACATTTAACTACTATTTGTTTACATAAATGAATCATTGCTAATGGGAAAGATCATGACAACCAATGTCTTAAATTAGACCACTTCTGAACATGTTGCCGAGAGCCAGAGCCTACTCTTCTGCCTTTTTAGATTGTTCCACATTGCTCAGGCTCTTGTCTTGACTAATTTAGGACCGTGGAACAAATACTTACTGAGTACTCTATGGGAGAAACATTCAAGGAAATTGGGGGCAGACAGAGATGAAAAACACATTTCCTTGCTCCTCAAAGAGTTCAGTGGGGAGAGAAGGATGTTTGCAGAGAACTCAAGTCAAGGTACAATGTGAAAAGTATGATAAATGCTATAAGCAAAATGCTATTGGAATAGTTGGAGAGAGATTCTTTTCAGTCAGGCAGTTCAGGGCTTAGAGGCCCAGGGAAACTTTGGTAAAGAAAGTATTAAAACTGAGTTTTTGAGGATATGATTTCAACAAGGAAAGTTGGAAAGAAAATTTCTTCTGGGTAGAGAGGACAGTGAACCTGAAACCACAGGGTTAAGTAGACAGAGACAGGTGTCAAGATGTTGGTTTTGAGGTGCCTAAGGATATGGGGGGATGTTGTTGGGAAGAGCATCTGGATAGGAAGGCTGGGGTCAGGTCACTGAGGCTCTTTAGTGCTGTGTTTGAGGCTTCTTATGTGGCAGTGAGGTGCGAGGGAGGAGTAACTTATTGTTCCAGAATCATATTCAGTATTACAGCCCAAAGCCAAAAAGGATTTGCTCCTTCTACAAGATTGAAGAAAGGGGGAGCCAAGAGCTAGAGGCTATGCAGCAAAAAGATCTCTCTAGCCTACCTCTAACAGTGACAGATGCCTGTGGCTGAAGCCCCAGTAGTCTGGGTGACCCAGCATGGCGTGTGCTCAGTTGGTGTGGAAATTTCTCCTTCACTACATTGTCCCCTCCTATACCACAGAACACACAGTCACCTTCATTCTCGAGCTCCAGTAGCACTGGCCACCTTGACCATTCTTTGCAGTGTTTTGTTTAATGAACAAGCTGCTTACAGCCCCTTAAGCTAAACTTATAGTTTATCCCTATACAGTGACAGATACATAGTAGGCTTGCAAAACAAAAGGCCTAATTAATTAGACCAGTCCACTTTTTTTCTTACAAGATGACTGAATGAAGAATGTTAAAATAACAAACGACTTAATCTTTTAAAGATTCCTAAGAAAGCTGTAAGTACTCAAATAACATAGATGTTTTCTTTAAATTAGCATAACTGGTTACATGAGTATTTTTAGTTGCTAACAAGGTACAGAAATCTCCAGAATGCCAGTGGCTGCTTACACCCACTTCTTGGCCAATATTTCACCAGGCCCTGAGTCATACCTCTGAAATCAATTCTGCCCTTTTCTGCAAAATCATTACAGGGCCAGGAAAAATGATCCTTGCTGTTTAATCAGTGGGGGTGCTGGAAAATCAGGAGACGTTGATACCATGCTGTGTGATAAGGGTCTGGATGAAGGATGCCAACCAGAAATGTGGATAAAGTAATCATAGTCAATCCCACACCTAGCTTCAAAATGAACTCGAGAGAAAGGATATACTGATATACTCTATGTAATTCACAGAATCACAAGATTTTTGCCCAATTTCTTGTGGAGTCTTTTAAATTTTTCTTTCACAAATAAAAAGAGCATTCTAAAGATGAAACATTTGTGAGATAGGAAACTGAATCTAGATATAAAGTGATGTCAACCTATTGTCAATTATTTTGTGTTATTCTCCCATTAAAAAAAAAAATCTGAGCCAAGAAAATGATGTGGGAGAATAAAGAGAAAAATATTTACTGTGCTTTCAGCAAAAGTGCAGAACTGAAGAGATTCCAGCAGGAAGATGTCACTATTCTTCCCACCATATCACACATGCCAAAGAATGTAAAACTGGCTCCTAGGGAGAAGGGAATTTACAAGATGTGTGAGTGGAAATGGGTCCTTTCTTCATCTTTTCCTGGAGGTCCTGAAAGTGGTATCTTTTAGAGGCCATAAGCAAGGGGGTTACTTTCTTGCTCATTTGCATATCCTCACACTTGGTCAGCAGTTCTCAGGTCTAGTGTTTTGGAGCTAGGAAGAGTGACATGATAGTAAGGACCCGCTTCTGGCCTCTTTGTTAGGGGGCAGTTTGGGGCCTGGCAGAATCAGAGCCCCTGTGCCCATGGTAAGACCATGACTCCCTCATGGCCATGGGATTCCCATGCTGTTTTCATTGTGAATTACTGAGACCCAAGCCTCCTTTGCCACTGCTTTCTAGATTGTTCTCCACTGCTCAGTCCACTACCTTGACTAACTTAGGGTCAAATATTCGTTTAGTACTCTGTGGAACACACATGCTAGGGACTGGGGAGAACAGAGATAAAGAAGATATTTTTTGGTTCCTCAATACATTTAAAGGGGAGAAAAGGATGTTTGCATAGAATTCAGTACAACTACTTCCGTAACACACCCTCTTACCATGTGTGTCCTCTGTTACTGGCCAGCAGCATCGTAAGGATCCATGAGGGAACATTTGCCCGATAGGAGTACTTTTTTAGAGGAGCTTGTCCATGAGGCACATGAAGGGAGAGATGCACAGGAGGTTGGCCAGGCAGCTTGTGTATTGATGAGCCTTGTGGGCATTGACTGCATATAATGGGCTCTCAGTAATAGCAGTTGCTAACTACAACAACCACCACCACCACAACCATTTAATGAAAATTCACTATGTGCCCAGAACTTTGCATACATTATACCAATAAATTGTTATCAAAACTCTCTAAGGTAGATACCAATATTGTCATTTCCCAGATGAGTCTCTGAGAACTCAGGCACCCAACAGAGTATCTGAAAAGTGTCCTCACCATCGTGGACAAATCAAGGGCATGCTTTAGATAATAAAAAACCTTTTAAACAATGTTCTTTCATCCATTTATTGATTTAGCAAATCTTCATTGAGCACCTACACCTATCTGCAAAGGAGACGGATGCATGAATCAACAATTTTATTTCGGGCCTCTACCGGGACAGTTGACCTGAGCTCTCTGCCTAATTAAGAAATTACGAAAACACAGTATTCTAAAATGTTTGGGATGCTAATTATGAAAGTATTCACAAAAGCATCTGAAAATGGCTTCAGACATAAGGACACGATAAGGCTCTATTTTAACAAGACATGTTTTGGCTGTGGAATTTTCAAAGACGATTGCCCCTCTGTTGCTGTTCAGTTCGTTACTGTGTGTTTGGTTTAAAGAAAGAATTTGATGAAAACCCAATAGTTTCTGTCGCAACACTTACTATTTAAATTTTCTTCTTGTCATTCTTCCAAATACTTTCTCTCAGCACATTTATTCCCTTAGATCCTTTACAGTCAGCATTTTAGAGACAGCTTCCTTTTTGATTTGGATCTTGGCACCTTAGAAATAGAGCTTGATCAAGGAAAACATTGCATTCCTTTCCTAATCTTCAACTGCCTAAGACTGCCCCCTTAATAATATTTCATATTTATCTTAGTGCTTAAGAGTTTTCAAAGGGCTTTCCTATACATTATTTTAATTAATCGTCTTAATTACTTGTGTTAGGCCAGAAAGTATTCTTTTTGCAGGTTTTATGGGTATTACAAAAGCAAAGCAATATACGTTGAAGACAGAAAGTACTCCAACAATTCACATGACTACAAAATTAAAAAAGAAAATTTACTCTTTGCTGTAAACTGTTGTAAACACTGTCACTGTTACAGTCTCCTGTGTGGGTCCTAGGCTGTGACTTCCTTTCTTAATACAAGACATTTCAAAGCCTGTGAGTCTGAGTACTGTTATGGATGTGTCCTCTCTCATACATCTTTATTGTTGATCGATGGGATGTCTGGGAGGGGAGTGAATTAAGTACTTGTGTATAGTCTGCCCTCCTGAACCAAAGCTCAGTCATTGCCACTTTATAGTTCCTGAGACTTGGGCACTGAAGGAGTGAATGCTTTGTCAAATGACTATTACATGGTGGAGCTGAAAACTAGAATTCGGTTTCTTTCACCTAGTCTAATGTTCTTTCCATTTCTCTATATTTCTACATCACCTCTTATCCTCCATTTGTATGAGTGGAATTCAGTACAGCTGAGCAGGAATGTTTACAAACAATTTTTGAGCACATACCTCAGTAGACCCAAATGTAAGGATAGACAGTGCCTTTGTATTTACTTTAAATGTTTTTCCCAAATCATTATGCTCTCATTCTAATCTTGGGTTTTCACAGAAATATCAGAGGTAAAAAGATTTTGGAAATTTTGAGTTTTAAAACCTCATGTTAGGGGCTCCTGGGTAGCTCAGTTGGTTAAGCATCCAACTTCGGCTCAGGTCATGATCTCACAGTTCGTGGGTTCGAGCCCCACATCAGGCTCTGTGCTGACAGCTCAGAGCCTGGAGCTTGCTCAGATTCTGTGTCTCCCTCTCTCTCTGCCCCTTCCCTGCTTGCTCTCTGCTCTCTCAAAATAAAGACATTAAAAAAAATTAAAAAAACAACCATGTAAGTCGTTTTCCATAAGAGCTTTAAAATAAATTAGTTGACCAGGTGGGGGGGGGGTGGGGGGGAATGCATTTAAAAAAATTTCTTTATGACACATTCATTAGTGCCTAGTTTAGTTCTAGTTTCTGAAACCTAGTGATGTGTGGGATGAAGAAAAGACCATAAATTACTTTTGTCTACTGTGGAGCCAAAACATATGCCTCCCTTAACCTCTTTCACATTTACCTATATTTTCCTTCTTGCTGCCAATTTCTGTACCCATTAATTATTTTTTAAAAAGCTGTTGTTATACACCCAAGACCTATTAAACAAAGAGGTTAAAATTTCTCACCTTCATTTTCAGAAGGCCATTGTCAATATTACCAGAGAGAAAGAGGTGTAAAGTAGGGATTCCCTTTTAATGAGGAAATCTGATGGCAGAGGATAGCAATTTACTCATTCAACGTAAAATATCTATTAAGTATCTTCTACTATGGCCAGTTGGAAACTTGGGATAAAAACTTAGACAAAATCTAAGCAGAGGAGGCAGGCATGAACCAAATAATAGAAATATATAGCAGAGGAGGCAGGCATGAACCAGATAATAGAAATATATAGTAAAATAACAAACTAGGAGAAGTACCACAAGTAAGTCCATGTATAGTACCACTGATAACTGGGGCAAGGCAGGCAGAGAAGGCTTTTATGAAGGAGGGATGTTAGAGATGATTTCTAGGTATAAGAGAGCAGGATCAAAATAGGTCCCACACAGACTCCTAGGGTAGCATAGAAAACAGTCATGATCAGAGGTTACCTGGGTAGCTCAATCAATTAAACATCTGACTCTTAATTTCAGTTCAGGTCAGGTCTCATGGTTTGTGAGATTGAGCCCCAGGTCAAACTCCATTGTGGAGCCTGCTTGGGCTTCTCTCTCTCTGTCTTTTTCTCTCTGCTCTTCCTCTGCTTATGCATGCCTTCTCTCTCTCTTTCAAAATAAACTTTAAAAAAAATAAAACAGTTGGGGGCCTAAGGTACCTGTAAAAGGAGGACACACCTGACACTTTATATTCTTTTGGGTATCTTAAAAGAGCAAGGAAGAGACTTTTCAGAAGACATTATTAGATTTCTCTCAGTTTAATAGGAATTTCTTGGAAATGTATCCGAAAGACAAGTGCAAGTAACTCGTTGCTTGTCTGTAAGCAATCTGATGGCTGTAAGAGCTGAAGAATGTCTAGCCATAACACAACATATATTTGTATTTCCCTATATATTATAGAAGTGGAAATTAAAGAGCATGATTCTGGGGCAACACCTTCCTACCACTCCTCATTAAAGCACGTGACTGCAGCTTCAGGTCTCCATGGAAAGGGCACACAGAGGGGCATTGGGTAGACTAGGGTCTAAACCCCTGTTCTGCCCTATTAGTATGACCCTGGGCATGTTACCTCACATCTCTGGGTCTCAGATTCATCATCTCAATGCACAAAGTAATATGTTGATGACTCATGAATCTACCTTTCAGTTCTGATCTCTCTTGAGGTCCCTGCCCTTATGTTCAACTTCTCTTGGACACTATGTAGGTGTTTTATGGACAACTCAAATTCATTTTGCCCAACACTAAACTCATCTCCACCCCCACCTCCAGTAAAACAAAACATTGCTCTTTTTGCAGTTTTCCCAGACTGGTTAATAGGTACCCCTCTCTGCGGCACCATAAGCCAGAAACTTGGGCCATAGTTTTTCTTTGCCTTTTGCCTCCCCACATTTTGAGTTCTTCATCATGTCCTATGAATGTTACCTTCTGACTGTCTCTTCTCACTGCCACCACCATCTCCTGCCACTGCTTTGTTATATTTTATACTGCAACCTAACTGAGCTTGAGATGTGCTATGGACTTGCTTTCCACTTGGCCTTTCAAAGGGAGGTTCCCTTTGCCTGGGATTCTGTGATCACAGCCCATCATTTGCTGTCTTCTGCTTAAATGCCATTTCCTCTTGAAGCCTTCCCTCCATCCCCTCTGGACCAGGTTAGTTGCCTTGCTCAGCAGAACAATAATGCCCTATACTTTCCCAAGTGCAGGGATCCTTCCCACACCGATCCACAGGGGATACCCGTCAAGGACCAAAACCACAGATAGTACTGAACCCTATATACACTGTTTTTTTCTTATGCATACACACCTATGATAAAGTTTAATTTATAAATTAGGCATAGTAAGAAATTAACACCAGTAACTAATAATAAAATAGAACAATTACAACAATATACTGTAATAAAAGCTGTGTAAATATTGTCTTTCTCAAAATCTTATTGTACTGTACTCACCCTTCTTGTGATGATGTGAGATGATAAAATACCTATGTAATGAGATGAAGTGAGGTGATACGTGATATGTAAGGCTGTGATAGAAGTAGCCTTACATATCACACATATCACAGCATGTGATATGTAGGGTTCCACTGACCTTCTGACAGTATTTCAGGAGGATCTTCTGCTTCCTGACTAAGGTTGTTGACTGCCTCTAAATGAAACTGTGGGGAACTGAAATCATGGAACAAAACTGCAGATAAGGGAGGGCTATTGTATAGCATTTATTTTGGAGACTTGTTTGATTGTTTATCTAACTCCTATATTCTTAACTCCTTAAACAGGAAGTGTATTCACCTTGCTTATCAGTATATCCCTGGCACTCAATAGTGTGGAAAGAAGGAAGGAAGATAGATAATAAATGAGCAAGGGAGGAATTGATGAAAAATAGCATAAGAAAGGTGCTTGGCACTGGGTGTTATATGGAAATCAACTTGACAATAAGCTATTTAAAAAAAAAGGTGCTTGGTAAAAGGAATCCATCATTATTGCTATTCCTGGCACAAGAGGTTCCAGAAGGAGGTTATTGTTTATTGTAAATTAAGACAACTTACTCTTGGGAAGGTGATCTGGGGGTGGAGCACTTCCTGAATTCAGGATGAAGGAATCCTTGCTCACATTATTTGAAGATGAGGCTGTATGTGAAGTAAGGGATTTCCCCAACTCCTCACCCCCCACCTGGAGTGTGAGGTAGCTGCCAAAAGCCATTGACTATGTACTTTGGGGAAGTTGCTTACTTTCTTTGGCTCGGTTTGGTCATGTATAACATGAGAGGATTAGATAGGACAATGTCTAGGGGCTCTTCCAACTCCAACATAGTTTGATTTTACCTTATAATCTACTCCTTTTCCTCCTTAAATGTATCACATTTATTTCTTTCTTCCCCTTGACTCCCCTACTCCAACATACTAAGTGTATTCATTAGGGGAAAAATAAGGCTTCAAATGTCTGGGGAAATGTAGACAAGAGTGTATAGGTTATCTTTTCTATACTTTGGTCTTCATTCTACTGATATCTATTTTCATAGGTTTTATTTGATCTTCCAGATAGTCTAGAATATTTTTATAAAGGGCCCAATTCAGGCCTAATTTTTAACTTGGAGGTAATAGTTTCAGCTACACCACCTATTGGCAATTCCATTGATTTTTTTTTTTTTTTTCGCCAGAAAGGATTGGCTCTGGTCAGCAACTTTAGCCAAATGTCCTTATGCAGATGAAGTATCAAAGGCACACAGGTCTTCAAATAAAATGTCAAAGACTTTATTGCATAGTGAATGACTTTAATGAATTCCATTGGAATGAGGCTGCCTGAAAGCTCAGTCTTTGCAAAATGCCATGTTAGTACATTTCTATGAATTTATCTCTCAGTTCCTGATATGGCTGGTTTCTTCCCATTGTTAGTGTCTCAGCTCAAATATTACATCAGCCCTGTTACTCTTCACTTTACCACATTGCTGTGTTTCATTATTATTATAGCATTTATCAGTGCCCAAAATTGTAGTGTTCATTTATTTGTTTATTCCATGTTTCTCCTTCACAAAAATATAAGCACCATGGTAGGTGGGACTCCATGTATCTTGTTCACTACTTATACCCAGCAGTAAGGAGAGTGCATGCACAAAACAGATGCCTGAGTAAATGCAGTGATGAATGGATGAACCTTCAGAATGTGTAGGAGTTTACTCAATCTATTCGTCCAGTGGCCTCAAATCAGCATTTGCATGTGATTACTATGGAAAATGAGTTGTTTAACAATCTTAAGGTTTTAAAAACTGGAGTGAATGGTCTCTTATGGGCTTTTCAATCTGATATTCTCTGCTTTCCAATCACATTATCTCTATTAGCTAGGTAATGCTATCTATATGGAAATTTTATCTATCTAATTCTATCTATAGATTTAGATATATACATATGTATATACATATTTGTTTACTGTATTTGTGTATATACATATACATGTATATACATATTTATCCTAAAATTCCTAATATTTGAAATAAATATGACTTATGGCAGTTGTTTACTTAAAAATTTTATTTATTTAAATTCAAGTTAGTTAACATACAGTGTAGTGTTGATTTCAGGGATAGAATCCAGTGATCCATCATGTACATACAACACCCAGTGCTCATCCTAACAAGTGTCTTCCTTAATGCCCATACTCATTTAGCCCATCCCCACATCCTACACCCTCCAGCAATGCTCAGTTTGTCCTCTATATTTAAGAGTCTCTATGGTTTGCCTGTCTCTCTGTTTTTATCTTATTTTTTTTTCCTTCACCTATGTTCATCTATTTGGTTTGCTTTTTTTTTTAAATTGGGGAATCTTTTCTTCAAGGGAAAATCTTATGAGGAGGCCTGATATAGATGAAATAAAATGAAGCCCACTGGAAGAAGTAAGGATGGGAGGAGGAAGGAGGGAGTTTATGGCCTGTCCATTCTTGGGAATAACATTTCATTTCTCAGGACTGCCCCTAGAATGGTTTGACTACTACTGGATTGTATTAATACAAAATAATGTTTTTGAATATTTATCTTGTACCAAGTACTTTAAATATCTTTTTTGTTTAAAAAAATTTTTTACTTTATTTTTTGATTTTTTTAATGTTTATTTTTGAGAGAGAGAGAGAGAGAAAGAGAGAGAGAGAGAGAGAGAGAGAGAGAGCAGGGGAGGAACAGAAAGGAGGGAGACACAGAATCCAAAGTGGGCTCCAGGCTCTGAGCTGTCAGCACAGAGCCCGACGTGGGGCTTGAACCCATGAACTGTAAGATCATGACCTGAGCTGAAGTCGGACGCACAACCAACTGAGCCACCCAGGCACTCCTAAAATTTTTTTTAATTTATTTTTTAAAATTTAAGTATAGCTATCATGCAGTGTTATATTAGATATTTTTCAATATACAATATAGTGATTCAACAGTTCTATACATTAATCAATGTTCATACCAAGTACTTTACATGCATCATCTCATCTGATTCTTATATAGGCTGAGAGGAGTATATTGTTAGTGTCTGTAGTAGGCAAATCAGGAGACTAAAGCTTAAAAAGCCTTCTCTGGGTTATTTGAAGTGGTTTCCAAGATAACTGCCAGAAACCCTTACCTCCTGATGTCTGTGCCCTTGTTCAGTCCCCTCTCACATTGAGTCAAGGCTGACCAGTGTGACCAATGGAATATGGCAGAGGTGATGGTATGTAACTCCCAGGTCAAGGTCACAAAGGCTTTGCAGTCTCTGCTTTGCTCTCTTGGATCACTCATTCTAGAGTAAGCCAATTGCAATATCATCAGGACACTCGAGGAGACTGTAGAGCCAACATGGAAGGAAACTGAATATTCCTGCCAATAGCCTGCATCAACTTGCCATGTGAGTGAGCTACCTTGGAGGTGAATTTTCCAACCCCAGTCTAGTCTTCAGCCAACTGCGACCCCAGCCAACATCTGACTCCAGTCTCATCAGAGATCTAGCCAAGGAACTTCCAAATTTCTGACCTACAGAAACTGTGGAAGATAAAAATGATTATTACTGTCACAATCCAGAAAGTTCTAGGGTGACATGTTATACAGTATTGGATAACTAGTATAATTTGTAGATATTTCAATGACAGAGTCAGAAGTTATGACTCCAAGTCTGATTCTAGAGCCTATGCTTTTAGCCATGAATACTCTATTTTCTTATATACTCATTTTTAACACAAAGTTATAATAAAAGTTATGCAAGTATCTTATGAACTCCATGTCACAGATGAGATACTGAGGCATAGAGAGATTAAAAATTAATTGATGAATCCAAAATTTCAAGCCAAGTGGTCCAATTCCAATACCCGTGGTCTTTGTCATCATCCTAAGCTATTGCCATACTCAGAAGAAAAAAAAAACTTTTAGGAAAATCAATCTGGAGTTGGAAAGCCAGATGGAATGGAAAAGAAAGAGCTGAAGAAAATGGTTATTTGAGGAAAATCAAGACCTTTGACACAAACAGTGACTACTTTATTTCTCAAAATATCTTTGATACCAATATTGGCTTCTGAAAATTTGGATGGGCAGGCAGGTCATTGGTCTGTAACTATAAAGCATTTCTTATATTGCAATAATCCCTACTCATTGGTAAATATTTGAGAAGGAAATTAACCATGGTCATTTCCCAATGTGGCCTGGCAAATGATGGGAGTTAGGCCAGTTGATATTTGCTTTCAGTATTCATTATACTGTTTAGTCTCTGTTTTCCTGCAGCACCTCAGTATTTATTTTTATATGTACCACTGTTTTTAAAAAAAGGAAGGAGACGGAACCAAGATTTCTGCCTTTGAAGTAAGCTAACCAATCAGTGATAATTGAGACAAGAAATCCTAGTGTAGGAAGAGAGAACTGATTGTGCTCTGTCCTTGGTAGAATGTTGAGTCATTCATGCAGTATAGTGTCTGGAGAGTTCTAGTGAGTCATGCATTGCTAACTATGGAAGAAAAATGTATTTTCGAAAGCTGTCTGTTATTACTCATGTCTTTCACTTGGCGTCAGCAGATGCTGGTACCCTATTGACTGTGATCTGATAGAAAGTTTCTCAGAGGCAGACAGATCCAACACAATTTCCCTCTAACTCTGATAAATTTGGCACAAGTTCTTTTATTTCGCTTTCAAGATGTTTGCATTAACATTGTGACTTATTTTTGGCTTGGTGTTAAAAGGATTGTTTCATAACAAAACGGAGCATTTGGATTTTGTGGCAGCCGGGAGGAATGCTCTTATTTTATAATGAAACAACTGAA
The DNA here is from genome assembly GCF_006229205.1 of Suricata suricatta. NCBI lineage: Eukaryota > Metazoa > Chordata > Mammalia > Carnivora > Herpestidae > Suricata > Suricata suricatta. The sequence goes on along the minus strand of NC_043703.1, from coordinate 57,083,563 downwards.
CAAATGTTCTTTATAGTGATTCATTCCTCACGTGGGAAAAATTTCTTTTTTTATATATTCTCTCTATTGGGTACACAAAGCCATTTTATCTTCAATATTTAGGCAGAATTTCCAGTGAGGAGTTTGGGAACAATATCTGTAGCTTACAAAGATAGCCTCTGTTGCAAAAGGAACAGGATTGAAACTCTAAGATTGAATGTTAGGAACCACTTGGGTTCTATTCCTAACTGGACCAGAGTTTGTATATAACCTGGAGCTATTCACTTAATCTTTTTTTAAACTTGGATTTTCTGTCTGAAATAGACAGAAAATTGCTTACCTATTTAGCTAGGCAGAAACAATTTCCTGATAGGAAGGTGACTCAAAAGCCTGGGGAAGCTGTATAGCCTCTTGTCCTGGAAATCTTCAGGGAGACAGAGGCAGCCAGCTGCCTAGATGGATTAAAGTGTGGTGCTTGAAGACTGGAGACCAGACCACACAAATGAATCTTGACATTTAGGAACAGTAAAAAGGCTGAGTCATGGAGGGCCTGTTACTTGCCAGGCACTCTGCTAGATCCTGGGAGACAACAGTGAACCAGACATGCCCAAGTTTCTGCCCTTCTGAAGTATATTGAAATATATTGTTGGGTCTGTTTTGTGCATGTTTACGATTGTTCAGAGAAAGAATCTCTGATTTTATTATCTGGACCTGAGTTTTTTTTTTTTTTATTTAATATGGGACCATGCAAGATCAATGCTCAGATACAATCATAATAGTCTTATGAAAGAGGACTCTAATATAATATGGGGGTACTGTTAAAACGGGTCTTGTTAAGACAGAGCATGACCTAGCTGGTCAGATGGAAGCAATAGATTCATTCATGTTGGAATCATCCATTACCTGAGATGAAAGTGTGGGGAAAGTTTAAAAATTTCTTGCATAGACTTTCGGGTCTGAGTTATAGGCCCACTGTCTACTGCTTGCAAAAGGGCTTCTTACCAATCTGATGGTGTCCAACTTGGATGATGATTGACGGGTCTGTGGCAGTTGAACAAAGGATTCTGAACACATGAGCTGTTGCTGATATTCAACAGACAGCAGCACATCCAATGTAGTGTTCAGGCAGTGAAGGCCATCCTTGGTCTTGAACCAACATGTGGTTTCCAGCTCAGATTCTTACAGAGCAATGGTTCTTCCTACCATAAGAAGTTTGAAAGGTCCCTCCTCTGGACATTGTAGGTGTTGCTCCTTCAGGGAGAATGCATCTGCAGGTGCTGAGATGAGGGGCAGAGAGAGCACTGGGGGTTCCTTTGAGCTGATGTGATTTCTCAAGTTCTTCAGTGTTATTGGCTCATCTGTTCCACTACAATTTTTAAATTAAAATGGTTCAAGCTCCTATCATACTAATGGTGGGGGGAAGGATATTTCAGCCTTGAAATGTCTCTCGTGATTCTTTAGGGTTTACATTTCATTTCTGAATCAAACTTTCTCATTCAGCTGACTTCTTTATTACCACTTAAAAAAACAAAAACTGAAAAATAACTGATATACAATACTGTATTCATTTCAGGTGTACAGCATAGTGATTTGGCACTTATATACAGTACAAAATCTGTCACTATACAAAGTTGTTATGATATTTGTCTATGTTCCCTATGCTTACTTACAGAAGTAAGATCACATACTTATTTTGTAACTGGAAGATTGTATATTTAATCTTCTTCACCTGTTGCATCCATCTCCCTACCTCCTCCCCTCTGGCACCCATCAGTTCATTCTCTGTATCTGTGAATCTGTTTCTGTTTTATTTGTTTTTTATATTCCACATATAAGTGAAATTATACCGTATTTGTCTTTCTCTGTCTGACTTATTTCACGTAGCGTACTACCCTCTAGGTCCTTCCACATTCTCACAAATGGGAGGGTTTCATTGTTTTAATGGCTGGTAAAAAGTCCATTGTATATATTCCATATCTTCTTTATCCATTCATCTATTGATAGGTCTTGAAGTTACTTCCATATCTTGGCTGTTGTAAATAATGCGGCAATCAACATAGGAGTATATATGTTTTTTTGAATTTTGTTTTCATTGTCCTCAGGTAAATATCTGTAAATAGAATTGTTGGATTGTATAGTAGTTCTATTTTTAATTCTTAGAGGAAACTTCCTGCTGTTTTCTGCACCAATTTACATTCCTATCAACAGTGCATGAGGGTTCCCTTTTCTCTTCATTCTCATCAATACTTATGGCTTGTCTTTTTGGTATTAGCCATTCTAACAAGTGTGAGGTGATATCTCATTGTGGGTTTTGATTTGCTGATATTTAATGACATTGAGCATTTTTCACATACCTGTTGGCCATCCGTATGTCTTTAGGAAAATATTATTCAGATCCTCTGCCCATTTTTTAATCAGATTATTTTCTTGATATGGGTTCTTTATATGATTTGGATGTTAACCCTTTATTAGATATATTGTTTGCACATATTTTCTCCCATTTAGTAGGTTGCTGTTTTGTTGATGACTTCCTTCTCTGTGCAAAAGCTTTATAGTTTGATGTAGTCCCATTTATTTTTTGCTTTTGTTGCCCTTGCCTGAGGAGGCAGATCTAAAACATATTGCTAAGACTGATGTCAGAGTTTATTGACTATAATTTCTTCTAAGAGTTTTCGTTTCAGGTCTTACATTTAAGACTTTAATCCATTTTGAGTTTATTTTTGTGCATGGTGTAAGAAAGTGGTCCAGTTTCATTCTTTTGTACGTAGCTGTCCAGTTTTCCCAACACCCATCTGTTGCAGGGACTATGCTTTCTTCATTCTATATTCCTGCCTCTTTTGCTGTAGATTAATTGACCATACAAGCCTGGGCTTATTTCGGGGCTCTATTCTGTTCCATTGATCTATCTGTCTATTTCATCACTACTCTTATTACTCTCTATACATGTTGTCCACCTCCTCAGTGTTATACCATATTCGGAACTGCCTGATTTCTCCATACCCTGAAAAACCACTGAACCACAGCAGTAAGAGAGATTACCTCATGGCAAACAACATAAAACCAGTATTAATTAATCCTGAACTTAGAAGTCCTTGGGTCATTCCTGCTCAAGTAAATTTTTTAGTGTCTCTGTCCTCCACAAGCCTCAAGTTTTCCCCACCTTGCTGCACTTTTGTCCTTAAAGCTCAGCTTCCCTCTCACATTATGATTCTAAGTAACTGGGCTCTTTCTTTTTCTCATCCCCAAATTCAGCTCTGGGCCTGGTATTAGGGAGCTGACAGAAATTCATTAAGTTACTCAGCCAAAGTCATTTGTCCTGGTACTCAAAGCTCTATTGCAGTCTTCCCTTTAATGAGGTAAAAAACTTCCTGGTTTCCTTTTTCATGGGTCTCTGTACGTGGAAGGAAGTAGGAAGGTAGGAATTGATCTTCTCTTTGGGATGATTATGCCACCTTAGTGCCCCCAGGAAAGCAGAATGTTTTTTAATTTTTACAACAGAAAGACAAAGGCAGTCAACATTTTGTAAAGCACATTGATAGGAAACTAAGGGATCCCCAGAAATCCCTTGGCAAAGATTCAGCACTTAAAGACGATGTCTTGGCCAGTTTTGTAAGCAAAGAAAACAAACTTAGCATCATGATCTCTGAAATAAAAAGTGAACATTCTAGGAAGCAACACATGGCTCAGGGCAAGATGGCAGGAGTAAGACACACAGAGATTTCTCTGGTACCAGAGCAAGAGGGATCAGGGCATCAGGGTGGCTCAGTCAGTTAAGCATTTGACTCTTGATTTTGGCTCAGGTTATGATCTCATGGTCATGAGATATAGCCTTATGTTGGGCTCAGTGCTGGGCATGAAGCCTGCTTAAGATTCTCTCCCTACCCCTCTCCATCTCCCTCTGTTCCTCTTCCCCATTTGTGTACTCTCTCTCTCTCTCCAAAAACCCCCTAAAACTAAAAAAAAAAAAAAAAAAAAAGAAGGAAAGGGATCAAAATTGAATGAAAAATAATTCCTTCAGCCAAGTCCTGAGGAAACTTGATATCAGTACCAGAATCTTCTCTAGATTTACACATATAAGTATTTAGAATGAACTGTAGCTCATTCTCATTGTGCTTTCATTATTAGCAATAACTCTGCTTATCTCTATAGGGGTCTCACCTGTCAAGCAGAGCAATACCAGATAGCAGTGTCTTTTATAGAGTGCTGTCTTAACTGGGTTTATTTATAAAGACACAATCCTATAGTCAGGCTGGAACTTTCTCTGTAGCCAGCAGATTTGGGAAGGAAATATGACAAAATATAGCATTTAAAAAACATTGTTCTTTTTCCAATGGTGTAGGAAAGCCTTATTATTTTTCTTGTGCCATATAGAGTATAAGTTCTATGGAAGAATGCAAATAGATGAAATAGGAGGTATGTTTGTGGGAGTAGTGGTATATTACATGGCCCTCTCCATAGATGGCTCACCCCATGGCTGTTTGCTTCCTTTCCAGCAGGAGAATATTTATCTGCTACTTCACCTTCTGTTAAAAGGCATGAAAGGATATTATCTCTTGTAGTTAACTCAGTGTCAACTGGTTAGGAACCTATCACAGTAGTGATATCCCAACATATTCAGTGCTCCTGCCCATTAACAAGGGGAGGGGATTATACTAGATCTGTATACAAGGAGCTAAGAATTTGGGGTCCATCTTAGAGTTCTGTCTACAACAAAATGGTGACTTTCATCTTTGAGAACATGAAGATATGGGAATAAAAGAAATAAAATCTCATATCAGGGAACAAATATCAAACTTGTACCAAGTCTCTATTCTATAATGTCTTTCTCTTTGTTTTCCTGCTTTGGTTTCCAGATAACAGAGCACTCTTTCACTTGAACGTGGATTATTAGATACCAAACAGAGAATTTACTGACCAGTGGTCATAGGAATTCCGGTGTTCTTGACGATTATATTTCTCAGTGAGAAATACTACAGATTCTAGTTTGTATGTTATTCTTCTGTAAATTTAATTAATGTTAATCATCACCCTAGAGTCAAATTGTCTCTAGACATACCAACGGAACTGACCATCTAGCCATAAAGTTGAGGACTGCACTCAAAATGTGATTACTGAGGGCATTGTCATCCTCCTAGACCTGAGTGGCTCCCAGACTAGACAACAGCTTTGTCTCAACTTTCTCTTATTGCAGCATGTTGGATTGATAACATGCTTTGAGAAGGCAATGTCAGTGACCTTAATACTCTGAACCCAAATCATCTGGTAGTACAGGCTGACACTCGGAATATGTTTTTGGGCTGAAATGAGCAAGCGGCTGCAGCTGTTACCACAGCAACAGTGTGGCTGAAACCCTTGGGAGCCTTCAGCTGACGGGTAAGGGCAGCTGTGAGGATGGCTTCAGTTGGAATTAATAGTGACTAACTTTTAGGATTAGCCTGCTGGGAATCCTTTTTTTTTTTTTTTTTCCTGGTAAACATAAGCATGCACTGTGATTGTTCTTCAACATGGAACACTTCTCTTGATTCTTATGCCATATTTTCATTTTTTTTCCTCTTCTGGATTTTATAAATGCTAAGTAAATCTTCATAATATCCCCCCCAACTTAAAGAATGGGAGAAGGAGGAAAAAAGTGAAGATGTTGCTTTAAGGCTGCAGGAAAACATGGGTTTTATCTAACTCTCATTTCTGCATTCCTGTATTTTTCCTTTAGTATCTATCTACCAGGCTGCACTTCTCTCCAGATTGAAAGAAAGGCCAAGTAAGATGCTAAGGGGGAAAAGAAATAACCTTGTGTTATTTTGATTGACTGGCTAGGAAGTCAGTCATTTTTTATTACTATTATTTCTTACACTATGAATATACCAAGGCAAAAGTCAAGATGATAAAGCTTAAGTTCACATTAGGACCCCAAGATAGGGAAATAAATCTGTGTAGAATGTTTACTACACAATTCAGCCATGTTTTCATAGCTTTCCATGACAGACTATTATAAAAAAAAAGAGGATAAATAAGATAGGATTTGAAGTGATCTGAGACTGGTGTGAATGCAGAATTATATAACAGTAATCAATATTAAAAATTTTTAATATGCATGAAGTAAATCATAATCTAATTATGATTGGGCTCAATAGGAAATAACAGTTTCCTGTAGCTTTGTTGAGGTAAACTTAGTCAATAAGAACTGCATATATTTGAGTTGTACAGTGTGGTGTTTTGATATCAGGTACACATTGTGAAATGATTGCCACCATCAAGCTAACTAACATACTCATTGCTTCACATAGTCACCATTTTGTGTGTGTGTGGTGGGAACACATAATATCTACTTGCAGCAAATTTCAAATGTATAATAATGTATTTATCAACCAAAGTCTTCATGTTATGCATTAGAACTCTACAGATGAAGCTGGAATCTTAACCACTTGCTTATTGATTGCATTTAGAACTCAGTTGCAAAACGACCTGCTTGGTTGTTGAGGTGGGATGACATTACAAGTATTACTCCAGTAAATGTGAATAAAATATGATTGGCTTCTCTAGGAATTATTCAAATTGTTAAGACAATTTAAAGGAGGACAGGTTTGAAATGAAAGACAAGGTTATTGATGGTCTTTATCACATGCAGATATAAGGCCATAGACCGAAGTGAGTTGTTATCTTGGTGAAACAGACTATCGTCACATATTTGCTGTGTGGCACCAAATGTGGTGTATGATTTAAGGCAAATATTAGGATTTTCCTTTGGGTAATCAATCCACCAAGCTGTAGTTTTTTTTTTTTTCCACAAATATGTATAAGTAACATTAGGTTAAAGTCACACAGATCTTTGCATCAGACCTTCTCAGGGTCTTTTCTGTGTGTTACAGGATGTTTGTGCCCCTTTCCCCCATTCATATGCTGCTGAAACCCTAACTCTCAATATAATGGTATTTGTAGGTGAGACCTTTGGGAGATAATTAGGTTTAGATGAGATCATAAGCATGGGAACCCCAGTTGGGATTAGTGTCCCTATAAGGGAAGGAAGGCTACTAGAGCCCTTCTTTCTGCCATGTGTGGACACAGTGAGGAGGCAGCTATCTGCCAGTCTGGTGGGCCAGAAAGAGAGCCCTCAGAAGGGAACTGTTTCTTTGACTTTGATCTTGGACTTCTCAGCTTCCAGAACACTGAGAAATAACTTACTGCTGTTTAAGCTACCTAGTCTGTGGTACTTTATTATGGCACCCTGAGCTAAAACACTGATGTTTACTCTGATACTAATGTTTACTATAAATTCCCAGAGGAATATTTAGTGTTTTCAATCTTATTTGCATAAGGATTCTTTTTTCTCAGAATATCTAGGGGAGGGTGTGGGAAAGACTCTCCTGAGATAAGACAAGAAAGGCCCCTGTCCTGGATCTATGCTTTAGAGACCCCAGGATGGCCCTCCTTTGGCTGTGCTCCTTTCTGCAGGGCCATGGGGATATTTGCACCTAGAATCATAGTTCATCTCTGTATATTATGCTCTGGGCCTGCATGCCTTTCTATTCTGGTTTGTCCTTCTGAGAGTGGACTCCCCTTTAACCCAAGCTCAAGCATGACCAAGGGGCAGCCATTTGCAGGGATCTGGAGACAAAGTTTGGATGTGTGGACTACTGCATCCACATGTGAGGACTTTCTTGTGTGGTCTGGAGCTAAGGATAGAAAGAAAGGGGAGATGATAAGACCAATTTTACCTTCCATGATCAAGTTCCAATGCAGAATGCTGTAGAGTCTAAGAATCTTAAACTTGAACCTGACATTCCAAGTTGTTATGAACATATATTTGCAAAGGTAGGAGGATACTTTATTTAATAGTTTGTTTGTTTGATTTATAGCTTAAAAATATTTAGACATATGGTAGGTGGGCCTCTATTTGTATGTAACTTCAAGCCCTGCAAAAGTTAGGAGACCCTAGGCCAGTGTACCCTAAGACACGGATTTAAGAAGTTTGCTCTAAACTTTATTTTACTGTATTTCTCATCTATGACTTTATTTATTTTGTTTACCTGTGGCAGCCGGAATTATCCACACTGAATATGCCAGAGAGGAGGTTTTATATATCAAAGTGGGAGGAGGATTCCAAGTAGTAAACTGAGTAACTTAGTGCATTTGGAGAAGAGTTTGGCACACAGAAGCCTCTTGACAAATGTTCAGATATTTTCACTATATGTTTTATATTTTTTACCATCATTATTAATATTATTATACTGCTTCAAAGTTGAACATTGCTGGTCATTAGGTGACAATGGCTATTGTATAGAAAAGTGTGTCTTCTTTGTCTGGTGAGAAGTAGGCTCAGCTGAAAACAGCCCCACCAGACCCCCAGCTTCCTCGGGCTACCTCCCCCTGAAGTGCAGGTGATTTACCTCTGCAACTGTGGGGAAGCATCAGCCTACAGCTCTACCCTCCCATGCAAAGGGGCCTGGAGTCTGGTACAAATACAGGCCTTGTCAGATGCTAAAAGTGGGCCAACAGACAGGAATGATGGCCTTGATATTCTCACTTCAGAGACATAGGGTGAATCTCCAACACCAGGGCCAGGCAGAAATTCTTACCTATGTGTTAAAGGTGTGGACTTCAAACTACCTGTTAACTGAGGAGGGCCAATATTTTAGCCATTGCCATCAATTTACATAAGCGTTCATTTATTGGTCTTAGCTGAGAGGAGGGTTCAGATGGAACTGGAGAAAGAAATTTACATTTCAAGGAAAGGAAGAGAGAGCGGATGCTTTGGAGAAGTGATTCTCAAATGTTAGCATGTAATAGAATTACCTGGACTCCTTGGGAAAACACAGCTTACTGGACCCCAATGCCCAGAACTTCTGATTCAGTGGTCCTGGAGTGAGGCCTGAGAACTTTCATTTCTAACACGTTCCCAGGTGATGCTGATGCTGCTGGTTTGGGAGAACCACTGATCTGGAGCTCTGGGCATTGTTTTGAATCGCTATAGTTTTGGGAATAAAGAGATAGCCATGGGGCAGGATAAAGGTGCTGTGTATTTGGACTAGCACTAATGATGAATGTAGCCCATTTCCTAGCTTAGTCTGGGAAAGTGGCTTTCCAGTCTCTTGTCTTATTTAGTGTGTGATTATTGCTGCTCTGGAGCAAAACCTCTCTTAGCTGCCAGTGCTTGATGCATAGTGGGTGCTCAATCAACATTTGTTGAATCAAATGTTGCCCAACCAGAATTCCCAGAGATCAAGGAATTCGCACAAATACAAAATTAATAGGCATATCTACTGAAAAGTTAATTTGTCTGGCACCTCTAGATAATGAGATGGGTTTATTAAATAACTAAAGCCAGGGCCTTTCTAAAGGGTGAAAAGCCTTGGGCAACTCAGTCAGTGTGTGTTCCTAAGATAATCAATTGCACTTGAAAGGAGGCACTGTCAGCATCTTTCATAGGCCCCTTGGGTTATCTTTATTCAAGGCAGAGATTTTAAAATTGAATTTTAATAATGTATCAAAATGGAAGAGTGAGATACAGCACCACCGTGGAGCCTAGGACAGCTTCCTCCATAGCCTCACCCAAGGGATGGCTCTAACTGGAATATACTATTGAAAACAGCAACCTCATTTTACTTTAGCTATTTTAGGGCCTAATATTACAAGTTTATTTTATGCTTCATAATAATACGGTGCAGGTGTAGGTCAAGCGTAGGTGGTGATAGTGTGTGTGTGTGTGTGTGTGTGTGTGTGTGTGTGTGAGTGAACAGGAGGCAGGCAGTACTCATTCTGACAAGTCTCTGCCATCTTCAATGCTAGCTTCCCAAGGTCACCCTTAATGTCAACATTCAGGTAGTAGAGGAGTACCAAACATTAAGTCTTGTGACTGGGAATCTCAAGTTGATGAACATCACTTCTGCTCAGTTTCCTTCAGCTAAGGCTTAATTACCTGGCTGCATCTAACTGCAAATAAAGTATTTGGGGGTCCCTGCATAGTTCAATTGGTTAAGCATCTGACTTTGGGTCAGGTCATGATCTCATGGTTCATGAGTTCAAGCTCTGCATTAGGCTCTGTGCTGAGAGCTCAGAGCCTGAAGCCTGCTTCAGATTCTGTGTCTTCCTCTCTGTCCCTCCCCTGCTCATGCTTTGTCTCTCTCTCTTTCAAAAATAAATAAATGTTAAAAAAAAAAGAAATATAGTCTTTGGCTGGGCAGTCCCTTCTCAGTGGCAAGTTTATACAATGGAAAAAAACAGCACAGCTGTTTGGTATATAAACAGCTATGTTGATGCAAATAGAAATCTCCTTAAAATTTATGATTCCTATTTCTGATACATAGGAGGTAATCTTTTCTTGAAAATTTAGTGCAGTGTCTCCCAGGGTTTATTCCCAGTTAACCTAATTCTGTGAGGTGTTCTTAAAACAAAAATAAAGAAGACAAAGTTTTGTCACCTGGGTGGCTCAGTAGGTTGAGTGTCTGACTATTGGTCTCAGCTCAGGTCTTGATCTCAGAGTGGTGGGTTTGAGTTCTGCATCGGGCTCCAGGCTGGGCACAAAGCCTACTTTAAAAAAAGAAAGATGGTTTAGGAAAAAGAGCATGTTATATTTCTCTTTTAGAAAACCATGACATGCTTTAGCACCCTAAGGGGTATGAAAAGTTGTAAAGAAACTATTTTAATTTAATTTGGTATCTTTTACACTTACTTTACCATAGAACCCTGTTTTAGCAACATGTATTGATATCATGCATTTTTAGGGTCTTCGTTAACTGTCAGTGATTGTCTTCTGCTTTGACAGAGCTGAGAAGCTATTGACATAGGTGGGTCCTTTTGCCCACACCAAATGACCTGGACTGTTACTGGTTTGAGGTTGTCTGTCTTTTTCTTCTCTTTTCTTTTTAAAAATTGTGTTTGTATTTATACCACTTCTCTTTTATGTTGGGTTATTAGAGTCTTCCTTTTACATAGCTAGTGTTTTTCCTCTCAGTGTTTCTCCCATCCTGGCCCTATCTTTGTGTTCTTCTAATCTTCTTTGAGCTGAGTCATCAGGCTTGACTGATATACTAAAAATAAATTTCTATCCATTCTCACCACTATTGTTTAACATAGTGCTGGAAGTCCTAGCATCAGCAATCACACAACAAAAGGAAATAAAAGGCATCAGAATTGGCAAAGATGAAGTCAAACTTTCACTTTTCACAGATGACATGGTACTCTACATGGAAAACCTGATCAACTCCACCAGAAGCCTACTAGAGCTGATCCATGAATTCAGTAAAGTTGCAGGGTACAAAATCAATGTACAGAAATTGGTTGCAATTTTATACACCAATAATGAAGCAACAGAAAGAGAAACCAAGAAACTGATCCCATTCACAATTGCACGGAAAACCACAAAATACCTAGGAATAAACCTAACCAAAGATGTAAAAGACCTGTACGATGAAAACTATAGAACCTTATGAAAAAAAATTGAAGAAGACACAAATGGAAAAACATTCTGTGCTCATGGATCAGAAGAGTAAACATTGTTAAAATGTCATTATCACCCAAAGCGATCTACACATTCAATGCAATCCCAATGAAAATTGCACCA